>NC_046364.1:11882913-12216075 GCF_011125445.2 Fundulus heteroclitus | reverse complement strand
TAAATATGTGTCAGCTTTCTGAGAGTCAAGCATATTTTTTAAGCACATTGTTCTTTTATCCATCTTGAACTATGAGTTGCTTTGCTGATATATGAACTCGAGCATTTCTTTGGAACTCAGAGGATGCTCACTTGCACGTAGGGATTTTGGAGGAGAGGAGATGAATAAGGTTGTGCTTAGCTGTTAATCTTGTGGTACGTGCTTTAACTATATCATGCATGGCAAATTCTTTAACATACCCACTAGAGGTCTGAGCCTAAAACAAAGAGCCAGCTCATCACTCTTCTGAAGTTTTACCAGGGATGAGAAAGCTCATAGATGTTGCAAAGGTTCAATGCATTAGTAAGCCTTCAAGATGTGTCGACTTATGTAGTTCTTCTCTCATTTTGTTAATTCTCACCAACTGCTGCTACCATCATAAGGATGATATACGACCAATGGGTAGGTCCTATGAAACACAAGATTATCCACTGGTGTCTGTAATTAACATGAGCAGGTACACACAGAGAGCCTGCAGATCTGACAGTATTCTCCTTGAATGGGCTGAGAGGACCCAGGGACACCATTACCCTAACTGATGAGGGCTATTTCTCATTCCTGGCCAGTCACTTTGCAGCCATTAGTGTGTGCATTATCGACCTGTGGAGAGGTCTTTGTGCTCATGGGGAAACACCTGCAGGTCAAATCATCCCACCTCCCCTACCCCTCCATAGTTCTCTCTAGCCCTCATCAGCAGGAATGAGATTAAGGAGAGTGAAGAAGGAGTGTCTTCCCCATGTGGTGGATGGAGTGACAAAAGAGAAAGAGGGATAGTAAATGTGTGCTCTGTGATATGTGGAGTGTTGCTGTGAAAAGATGTATAGTTTGCAGTCTCGTGCATTGAAGAAGTAAAAGTGTAAAGAAAAATGCGAGGAAGATGGCGGTAGTAACAAAAACTGCTTTCCTTGAGAAAAAATTAAAAACTATCCTCTTGTTTACAGAATCCTGCATTCATAAATACAGTCATAACAAGTAATTTTGAATAAATACATTCATGGGGCAAGATTATCCAGCGTAGACTCAGAATTATCAAGGAATAGGTTTGATATTGCTCTGTTCATTTATGCATATTATTCATATTTCAACAATACTTAAAAAATACATAATTATAGTATAGCAACTGATGCAGAAAATTTTGCAAAGTGCAAGGAAACTTGTAAGCCTTGAGGACATCTCTGAAGGAATAAGAGCCCACTTGTAAAACAGATGACAAACACCCTTCTTTATTTGAGATAATCCATAAATACGGCATGCATTTTAAGTTGCTAGAATGTAAGCCCTTCTTGTTTAAGTCAAATCTCAAATGCCTGGCTAATGAAGCAAAGAATACTGAAACAAGTCATTAAAACAGACAGGGGAATATAAAAAAATGGCAAAAAAAAGATCTATAAATGAAGACTGTCAGATGCCTTGTTACAGGGCTCTTAAATATGTAATATTAAGGCAGCTTTAATCCTTGTTTTATATTGTTTTTTAAATTGGGGAGAGAGAACTCTGGGAACGCAACTGGACAAAAGGCAACAACATAAACTAATGAACAAAAACAAGTGTAACTAGAACTACAAACAGTTATAAAGTATACTATATATTTTTGACACAACTGAGAAAAGTAAAAACTTTAAAATAAATCAATTTTATGTTGTAATAGCTTAATCCCAAAAGGATTTTTTATATAACCTTTAATGTGCATAAATGTATTTAGTGGGGTGAACATCCCACATTTATTTATATTCTGGTTTATTTTCAAATGACTGGTGTCATAATAAGTGGTACTCCTAAATCTTAATTTAAAAGTGGAACTAAATAATTTTTAAGTATTTTAAATTATATGTTACTTTTTAAAATTAATTAGAGTCATAGGAGCATGTAATTCCTTAGTATAAAAATGTAACATGAAACAGAGGCCCAGTCTCGAAAATGGGCAAAAAAACAACAAAGAAAACAAAAACAGTACATACCATTCAAGTAAAAAACGTGCAAGCGTAAGACATTTAATGACTGTTTCAAACAACTTACTGTATATAATGAGAGTTATAAAAAGTTCTAGTTTCCCTTCAGGATTAATTTGGTTAAACTGTTTTGTTGTTGTTGTTGTAACAATGGCTTTTAGTATTTTTTATTCTTTATTTTTCCTTAAACCAGAATTTTTGCAGTATATTGTTGTAAGTATACCAGTTTGATAAAAAATCACAATCTTTATTTGCAAAAACTGGGATTTATTTCTTCAGATAAACATGCCATAACTGCCTTTTATTGTGCTATATTCAGTGACTAGGAAACATGAACAAATTTTGTGACATTTTATTTTAACTCAAACAGTTCTTGTAGCAAATGGATAAAGACAATTCTGACATTTATTTAGATACAATCATAATTATCTGAAGTGATTGCATTTACATGAGAATATATTACTGCTGACAGACCTATGCAAAGACCACAGTTGCATAAGCTTAACTCTAAGAAGAAGCTGGCATTAGCCATTGCTCTTCAGTATGAAGCAGGGCTGGGAGCATTACTGTCAGTTTTGCTCAAGTTACCACAGTCTTGGGACGTTGACATCTGGCAATCACCCTGCGTGTGAGGGAGATTCTGCCACAACTAGGCGCCTGCAGCAAGGTAAAGCCACTTTCTTTAAAAAAAGAATCAAACTTTAGTCATTTTTTCAGTCTAATTGACTCATCACTTGCATATCTCTGTTTAACCTAATACTACACGTCTTTATTTAAAGCAGGTAGACTATTTTCCTTTTTATTAGCTGAGGCAAACTGTCATTTACAGTAACATTAGTTGCCCTGGGTACAGCCAGTGATCAAGCCTTTGCATGGCTTCATCTAACTCTCTACTGTCATTTCATGTGACAACTGACCTAAAATCTCACCTTGGAACTGCTCATAATGTCCTGTTTAGACCATTTAGACCAGTTTTACAAAATGCCTGACAAGAGACACTGTGCACAAGTTTCAAGACCCCACCGCTCACCCCAAGTTGTTTGTCTTAACAGCCAATTGAAAATGCTTAGACAGATTCAAGTCCTCTTCGGCTAAGTATTCTGCCAGAGAGCAGCAGTTAATCTCATGACTAATGTATGTTCTTATAGCTGCTGGTCAGGGCTGCTGCATCAATTGTCCGCTCTCAGATAAAGGCTTTCATCTTTTATTTACACCGAGTTGGCTCAGACCTGTGAATATGCTCTTTTCTTCACTTTGCTGATACATTAAATGCACATGATATGAATATAAGGTACTTGATGTTCATCTTTACCACCAAATCCAGGCAACTAACTTCAAAGCCACCTTCTCGTTGCCATGTTTGATAAGTGCTTTGAAGACAAAAGCCTTGTGTAGTTCTAGATTTGCTCATGTCAGTGTATGTGAGTGTGTGGTTTTGTATTTGCATGAATAACATTTTCTTACAGAAGATATGCTCAACGATGTCTGTGTTTGCTTGGGCACATCATGATTAGGTTTCAATGTATATGAATTTTAACCATTCGCATATTCGCATATTTTTTCCCCCTGTTCTACTTAGCACCAGAGGGAGTAAAGACGCATGTTAGCCCCTTGTTAAAACCCTGCCATCCATTCTCTGTGTGATCAGATCAAAGCTGTAATTCTAGACAGGTAGGAGACCTGAATGAAATGCTAATACTAATCCTATTAACATTCCAGGCATCCCACTTGGCTTGCTAATGGCTGGTGCTACGACCAGGATAGAAGTCATCTTATTTAGGGAGATCGAGCTGAAGGCATTCGTCAGAGCATTGATATCATCACACATTATATGAATAGCTGCATATATTTTTCATAGGGCTGACATTGTAGGGAGATGCAAGTGTAGCCCCACATAAATCAAACTGACAATGGACCTGAAATGGATTAGAGTAAGACAAAGAGGATGCAAGAAATACCATGCATATTCCCTTGCACTTCCCAGTGACATATGTGTGTGTGTGTGTGTCTGTGCACCCAAACTCACATGAGGCACATTGTCTTTTCTCTTTTGAAAGCTAAATGCAAATGTTCCGTGTTCTCCAAGGTTCATTTATTCCGTTTGTAATTAGTGTATTTCATTTCATAAATTAGCTGGTGAAGAATCGTCAATCTATCTCTATATATACACATTTTCCTTTCCCGCCTATCCATGAAGGTGACAGGGTTGGGATGCATTGGTGCCCATCTCCAGTGGTCAATGGGTGAGAGGCGGGTCACTCCCTGGAAGGCCCCCTGTGCTCCTGCAGGCGTGGCAATCACCTCCCTGACAGTCTATCTGCCACAGCCAGTCTCCATCACTCTCATCACAAAGCATTATCCACCAGTAGCTGTTCTCTACTCCTTGCCAGAGTGTTGTTTTTATCAGTTCGGTATCACTGTCCAAAATATAGCTTCATTACAATTTTCAATAAATTTTGGATTCATCATTTTGTTTATTTGTCATGTAATTTGTTCCTTTCATCCTTGTCAAACACATTTGACTACCCTATAATGTAATACCCTATAATTCTAAATTGTAATGCATTCGACTCCTGACACCTAGGGATAGGTTCTTTCCACTCTGAGGCTTGAATTGAAGTAGGTAGTCTTGACCACTTTGAAATGCCTAAAGGAATTGTGCTGCTGCTATGTGCCTGGCTGATATGCTATTTGTGTTAACAATTGAATAGACATACCCAAAAAAGTGACCATTGAGTGTACACAATCCTCAGATCAATAAATATGATCTGAGTTTTTCTTTGCAAAACAGAATAACCCTAGAGAAAATGGATGGATGGAAACTGAAACTGTACCACAGATATGCAAATGTTTCACACCAACTACAAAGACGTTTTTGTATACATATTTTTTATTTTTTTATTTTTTTGGGGGGGGGGGGGGGTTGTGTGGCACTAGTGGCCCTTTTAAAAACACATTTGTTTAAAATTGCCTTTGAATGTTCCAGTTAAACTGTTTTACTGTTTTTAATGTTCTTTTTTGTTTTTACATTCTATCCCTACTTGCTTTTATTCCTATTTTTTAATAATGTAAAGCACTTTGCATTGTCTCTGTACTGAATTGTGCTATATAAATAAATTTGCCTTGCCTTGCCTTGCCTTTTATGGAAATAACGCTGAAAAGAAAGGGGGAATGAGAGAGGGGGAAGAGACGTGACAAAGGACCACAGGCCAGAACCGAACATGGGTCAGCTGTGTCGAGGACTAAGGCCTCTGCCCATGGGCCACGTGTGCTACCCCCATGCCACTGGCACGGACCCACAATGATGTTTCTGAAACTGGAGTTGTTATAAAACAGTAGAGGTCTAACCTAGTCTTGAACCTTTGCAGATTAGTTTCACTCTCCAAAACCAACTAATGTGGATTCATACTAGATAAAGACATCTATCTATTGCAGTTGGGATATTACCTTATTATAACCTTTAACAGAACCTTACTTTAAAAACCAAGAACTATTCATTTGATGGTTATCACATTTGTAATTGTCATTTCTAATGGAGACACTAAAGGTTATTTTATAAACAAACAAGAGAACGATATCTCTATCTATGTTTTGTTGTACTTAATTCTCAGACAGAAGATAACAAGTCTGATATAATTGAATTGAATTCAATTCAATTTTATTTATATAGCACCAATTCATGAAACATGTCATCTCAAGACACTTTCCTTAATATTATTGAAAATTAAACTATATAAGCACAGTTGAAAACATTAACCATAAAAACTTTATCTCCAACTAATTCTAATTCTCCTGTAATTTCTTAAAGTGTAAAAGATGATTTAACATGGGGGAGCAACTGGTGTATTAAAAGTGCTGGTTGGGTGTTACATTATTCAGTATTTTTATCTGGGGTTCACTGTTTTAATAACCTAGACCAGTTCAACACATGAGTCCCAACAAGACTGTGCCTAAAAGATTGATCATTACCAATTATCCATGCCCAGACTACAGACAAGGGAAATGTAAGCATTTCAGAGTGAAACTGTGTTAATAAATCATTCTGTTTAGTGCTAGTTTGTGCTGTGTGCTCTGTTGTGAACTGTCAGGCCATATACTGAAGCCTCTCCTCAAGAGTACGGGTTAAGGGTATATCGTATGCATAAAATCATCTCCCAGGAAACTGCAAACATAACATAATAAACTTCAAACAAAAGGATGGTAGTGTTTGAAGGGCACTTTTTGGTTTGACCAATAGATATTCAAAAATGTTATTCAGTATTCAGAAGATTATCTCAACTATGGAAATATGGGTATTTTTTTCTCTTTTAATTAGCTAGATTTGAAATAGCGAAGCATAGACATTTTTAAAGGAATGTGATCAGTTTATTAAAGAGAAAGAAAAGCAAGATATCTTTTACTATGCAGGTGACACGAGTGTTGGGAATAGGCAGCTGCTAAGGCTGTCAAATGAGATTCATTTCTCTCTGATGTGTTAAACATTCACCCAATGTATGTAAACAAGGCAGGTGGTTAAGTTATTTAATGTGCAAAAACTGCAATCAGCTCGAGCCAAGCTTGTTTAAATGTTTTGCATATTGTAGTTAATGCTTTGTCACTTTATCATAATTATACATCAGCACACATGCACGTCATTAAATCCAATTCCAATAGAAAACAATTTTTTCTGGTGAATTTATCAGAAGAATTCCTTTACCAAAATCCTGAAATAATTTTCTAAGTGAACTCTTCTCAATAGATTTTAAGTGCTGGAGACTTTTTTTGTGGAAATTCTTTTCCAGACCTGCGCCTGCTGCACATTTCCAAGAACAATCTATATCATTCACTGTCTTCAGCCAAAGAGCCCGGATTTATATAAAGAACGGGCAGACAAGCAGAGAGAAAATAGATGGCATTTTATTTCCTGCAGGGAGCGAGAGGGTTTGTGGGTAAGATGGAGAGAGTATAGACTACAGTATGTCTTCTGTCTCCTACCCGTTTGAAAACACTTTTGGTGCAGAGGTCATTATTTAGTCTTGTGATCTGGATAGCCAGTGCTGCAGAAGCCTAATGAAAAGTGCCTTAAACCCCTTCCCTATGTGTCACTTTTCGTTAGACATATGATGGATGGTCCATTTTACAGCCTATTTCATCTGCTCTGCTGTTCTAAACTGTATTTTCTGGTGCTTTTCTCGAAACATCCATTTTTTGTGTGATGTGGTTATTTATCAGGAAGAAGACACAAAGACACCAAGCAAAGATTCTGAAAATGTTGGTAAAGAAGTAACCTAACCGTAAAACATGTATCATTTCCATGCTCTTCCATACTTACTTTTCACTGATGTCAACAAATAACAAAATAACATAGCAGCAGTTTGATTAGTTTCCTACTCCATACCCAGCATAATTAATCTTAAAAGGAGCCTATATTCCTGATCACATGCCAAGGACGCATTTGTGGTATAATAAACATCTATTTACTATTTTTTAATAGTTAGCAAAATGAGCAGCTGTGCCAATTCTCCCATTTTTTTTGCTCACAGCAACCAAAGCAGCCCCTCTTCTTGTGTATAAACTAGTTATGCTTACATTATAACACTTTGAAATAGGAGGACCAAGTAAATGCAAATATCAGGAAAAGGGGTGGATAACTTGTCAGCCAGTCCCTCCTTCTGGTCACACTTACACAGCAAAGGAACATTAAAAACGAGCCCAGGGACCTGAAGGGGGGTTTATGTGGTCATAAGGTCTCATCTGTGTCCAGTTGTGAAAATTATGGCTGCAATTTCCACTCCACCTGATAAATGGCAACTACAATTTTTACTTGGGTGATTGCCTTCCATAAATCTCCTCAGATTAAACAATGTACTCTGTACTGATAGCACTTAAAAAGCAATCTCCATCTCTAATGGAGTACTGCAGCTCATAAGAAACTGAGCACCACTAATAGTCAAACAGGCCTTGATCACCTAACAGAATTCAATTTAATTCAGTTTACTCATATAGTTCACAACATGTCATTTCTAGATACTTTAAAGGTGCATAACCAAGTTATTTGACTGTTTTTAAATGTATACAAAGTTCCATAGAAAGTTTTTATGAAAGATTATCACGTCCTGCTGGCGTTGGTGTTTTATGATTTGTGTTTGCTCAGTTTGTTAATAAATAAAGCCTTTCGTGTTTATTTGGCGCATGCACAGCAGGGGTTAAAACAAGGAAGCAGCTAACGGCTATTAGCATCTCCCAGTGAAGCAATGAAGAATGATCTAAGATCCAGTGAATAAAAACGCAAAAATATATGATTCCAAGAGGGAAAAAGCTGGAATGTTGCTGGTAATACAGTATGAGCGTGGGTGTTCACTGAAGCGGAGGCTAAACCTGCCGAGGCTCAGATGTGAACACAGAGTTGACTGACATTAGTAAATGTTCTTATAGGAGGGTCTTAATGTTGCTGTAGATTGCTGTATTTAATTAATAATGGTTGGTCATTGATCAAGCCGAGCTGCCACTTTATTGTGTGTCATTTCGGAGGGTCAAGCTTGGTCCAGCATTATTTACAATAGATTTATAAATTAAGCAAACTGGCATTATGATAGTTCTGTGATACTGCCGCTAGATGTTGCCATGATGTTTTATCATGATGAAATGGTTTTTGGTCATTTTTTATAAGCATATTACGTGGTTATATAACTTTAATATAATAAAAAAAGTTAATTCAGTAGGATCATACAGAGAGATTCTAAAAGAAGTTCATCCATTCTAAGTGGCCAGTTCAGGTTATTAAAGGAGAAGTCCGGTCAAAATCAGAATTCAAACTGCTGAAAGTACTTTAAATATAAAACTACTACATACTGTGCAAAAAATTATACGTTTTTTTAATTATGAATAATTTTCATTTAATCATGTTTATGTGGAAGAATCCATCTTGGTCAAGAATAGTACTGTCACCTCCCATTTTTTGACGTCACTCGGCGGACCCGCAGTTGAGCAAGTTTCAACGCTGTTTGTCACGGCGCACTATTTTCCAAGATGTCGACGACTGGTGTTCTGTACGAAGCAGAGAGTGATGAAGTACTTAGTGACATTGATGGGAGCTCCGTGGAGCTATCATCATCTGATAGCAATATGGATTTTTTTAGAAGAGTTTCTTGACAGAAACCGGACTTTTGACGGAATCCAGCGTACCTATTTCCAGTGCAAACTCAGTCGGGTCCTACAGTATATATGTATACACGCGTGTGTGTGTGTGTGTGTGTGTGCGCGCGCTCCGCCGCAGCACGGCGCTGCAGCGGAGCGCACACACACACACACACACACACACACAGCGGAGGAGAGATCGCTGAAGTGACTTAAGTTATATATTTGCGCTCTAGTAAATAGGGCAGGTGGTCATTATTGTATAAATATTAAAATGTAAAAGCGTTCCAGCACATGCTGGGGCGGAGGGATACCACATCACATGTGGTATCCCTCCGCCCCTCTGCTCGGTGACCATCCCCGCAAATTCTACATATAAAATTCTAAAATAAAAAATAACTTACCGAAAATCCTCGCTCTCATGTCATGTTCAAAACATTCTTCTTCAAAATGGTTGCTGCATATGACGTGTTTTCTCTCTGGCCAGAAGTTAGATGGCAAATCCGTTCTCTTCAAGTTGGCAATCCAGCACCGAGCCCGGTGGCTCATGAATCGGGAAGTTGAAATAAGCAATGTTTTTTCCACTTTTACCAGTTGTGTTGGAACATCCAATGGCCATGCACGTGGGCATTGATGCTTCAGCAATAACTCTTGGGAATGTCAGCGGTGAAGTCCTCTGGAAATCCGAAAAAATTATTGATGATCGCAGCTGTGTAGAACGGCTCCTATTGACTTTGCATGGAAAGCGGAGAGAAATGCTGTCGCCGCTTCCGCTTTTCCACGCCCCAGGATGTGATGTCAAACGCCCCTTACTGCCCAAATATGGGCAGTAATGTCAGCCCCCATACACAGTGATTCAGACGACAATTTATGTTTTTATTTTCTTATTGATTAAAGATAAGTTCATTAAATAACCACAAACGTATTAGTTTTAGTTATAGCTAATGATACCCTGATTTTTCCTTGTTGACCGGACTTCCCCTTTAATCTAATTGGTTGTAAAGGTTTATATCCAAGGTAACCCAACAGATTGCATTAAGTCACTCACTTGCCACATGTAGCAACAATAAAAAGTTGCCGGTATTGTGTTGTTGACTTTTCATCAATCCCTCATGCTGAGCATGCATAGAGCAAAAGTGGAAAGGAAAAATACCCTTTAACAGGAAGAAACCTCCGGCAGAACCAGGCTAGTGTGAATGACCGACAGGCACGACTGACTGGGGGTTTGAGAAGACCGAGCAGAGACACAAAAAGAACATGGAAGCACTAATCCAGGAGAACTTTCTATGTTAATGTAATGTAATAATATAATGGCAGTAGTAAATTCTTTAGTAGCTTCATCTAACAGAGAAACACAGTTAAGCAGATAAACTCTGACACAGTTATCTAGCAAATAATGCATAATTGGAGAGTATTTGGAGAGAATGTAGGAGAGTGAGGAAAAGTCACAGCCAAAGCCTATAGCAGCATGACTACAGAGATAGCATGGGATAATCTAAGCCATTGTAACTATAAATTAAAAGTTTTAAGCCTAGTCTTAAAAGTGGACGGGGTATTTGCCTCATGGACTAAAACTGGGAGTTGGTTCCAAAGGAGAGGCGGCTGATAGCTAAAGGATCTGCCTCCCATTCTACTTTTAGAGACTCTAGTAGCCACCAGTAGACCTGCAGTCTGAGAGGGAAGTGCTCTGTTAGAAACATGGAGCAATCAGATCTCTGATGTATTATGGAGCTGGATTATTAAGGGCTTCATATGTGAGAAGGAGAATCTTAAATTCTATTCTGGATTTCACAGGGAGCTAATGAAGGGAAGTTAAAATCTGAGAAATTAGATCTCTTCATTTTCAGAAGAAATCTTGTTGAGGTATTGTGGATCATCTGAAAGCTTTTGACTAGATTTTGTCGACTTTCTGAGAGTAAAGTATTACAATAGTCCAGCCCTGTAGTAACAAATGCATGGACTAGTTTTGAGAATATTCCACAGGTGAAAGAAGGAAATCTTAGAAACATTTTTAATGTGAGATTTGGGATGGCATGTACTGGTCAAAAATAACACCAATGTTCTTTACTTTATTAGCAGAGGCCAATTTAAGGTTATCCAAGTTAATGTGTAACTCACCCCCATACCAGATAATTACTCCGCCCAATCTCATACTTGAAAAAAGCGGAATCTCCCTAGGGGGCTGTGTCCGACGTATGGTTTTTAGACGTACAGTGTGAGCACTTAGATCGCATCAGAGTGTTTGGCCATACAGTGCAAGAACAGATATCGTGAGCAATGAACTTTTAAACCCTGCGGTTACATCGTACAGTGTATGCCCGGGTTTAGGAGGGCACCACACTGATGGTTTTAGCCAAACAAGCAGGATTTCAACAAATATGCAGTAAATTGTTAAAATAATCACCAGGATATGTAGACAGCACCACATCCATGTAGGACATCCATCTTAACAGTTTATCTGAGGTGATTTGGGGGTTAGTTACCCTTTAAGTTATGGACTAAGCAGTTAATTTTCAAAGACTCTGGTCCAAATATGACAACATCTGTATTGTCTCTTCAAACAGGTTGTCATTTTATAACTGTTCACAAACTTGATTAGCAATAATTTTGTGAATAATTTTAGATAAAGTGAGATAAGATATATGTCTGTAATTTATTAAGTCATCCTCTTTTAAGAGAAGGTTTCTTGAGTGAACTGTTAATTACAGCTTTACCAAGGATAGATTCATCATAATACATCTTGACTGGCTGCAATAATAAAAATTAATACACCCTTAAATCATTTGGTTGGTATTGGGTGTAACATACAAGTTAAAGGTTTAGATGAAGCTAATATCTGTGATAACTCAGAAATTTCAAGTGGATTAATACAGTCCAGACACAGGTTCTATAGTTACCTCCAACGCTGCCTCCCTTACCGGGCCAGAGTAATAGCGTTTGGGAGGATGCCATTGATTTTATTTTAATGGAATCAATTTCATTTATTAAGAATCCCATAAAGTCATTACTGCTGAGAGCTAAGGGAATGGGTATCTCAACAGGGCTATGCCTATGTGTAAGTTTGGCAACTGTACTAAAAAGAAACCTAGGATTATTCCTATTATCCTCTACTAATGAATAAAGATATACTGCTCTAATTTTGTGAAAACTGTTTTTATGCAAGATTTCAGATTAAGCAGGACTCCTCTGGATATGCAGAGGGCTATTTTCTTTCCAATTTTCTAGGTTTCTGCTTTATAGTATGCAGCTCTGAATTAAGCCAAGGAGCCAGCCTACTATAAATAATTACCACATTTTTAAGGGGGCTACATTGTCTACTGCCACACACAATGAGGAAGTAATACTATCAAAATAACAACAATATCTTTTAACCTTTATTTAACGAGGAATTTCCTTTGAGATTCAGAATCTCTTTTACAAGAGAGACCCAGCAAAGGTACCAGTCAAATCACAATAAATGTATACATAATAAACACCAAGTAAAATTTACATGATAAAAGAAATAGAAAATGTTAAAAACACAATGAGACGGTCAAGAAACACAAGAACATGTCTCCATCACAACATTCTTACAGTAGTTTTAAATTTGTTAATGGACACAAGGGTTTCTAACTTTAGCTCTTTCTGTAGATTATTCCACCCCCAAGGTGCTGAATAAGAAAAGGCAGTTTTTCCCAATTCGGTTGCAACTCATGGCACATTTAAAAGCAACCACTTTGAGGAGCGTTGCTGATAGGTACCAGATCAAACGGAGAGGAGGTCACAGAGGTACAATGGATGTTTACCAAGTATAGCTTCATAGATAAAGATATACCAGTATATAAATATATGTAATGATCAGTGGGATAAACTAAATTGTGTCCCAGAACTATATTCAGATGTTAACACATCCAATCTTGACTAAGATGAAGATTTGCTGAAGAGCTTCTCTCGAGAAATCATTTATGGCTCCAGTAAAAGCCACCAGTACAGTAGTGTGCTGCACCAAACTAATGTCCTACCCAAAGGGTAGGTCATGTCATCGGAGCCCGCAGTTGATGCATCACTAAGGGGTATTCACACATCTGGAGCCCTTCGCCCTGCCCCCTGCTGGTTCCCACAGGCTGAATAGCCCTTGAAAAAGCTTGTGGGCATGAGTGTGTCATAGCAGCTGGGGACTGCACTTTTTTTTTTTCTCCAACCCTGTCAGCAAAAGGTCAGGCTCCAACAACACTAACTGCTGCGCACACCGACTCGCTGAGACACACAAATTCCAGTCATTTTATACTATATGGAAAGTGCTGTTACAGTTTTGTACATTTAATAGCTGCATATTGTGTTTTCTCTAAAGCATGTGTTTTGGCTAATAATTGCAAAAGAGCCATGTCAACAAGGCCTCGGTGCAATGTGTTACCTTGATCTGCTGCACACATACACACAAGCACATGCTGTTGCTTTTTTCTGCTTCCCTGCTCCCTTGTGGTGGCTGGACACTAAAGCACCACGGGGGAGATGTTGACCCTGTTTGAGTTGAATGACCCTGCATCTGTCTGCAATACTACGACATCAGCAGAAAGCTTGCCACAAGGTATAAGTCCTACAAAGCAATTGTGTATGCAGAGCAGCCTTTAAAAAAAAAAAAAACACAGACGCTGCATCTCTGGAGTTAACAACCTTTTAGTATTGATAGGCAGAGAATGACACCCCAACTTGCATTCAATGCAAAACTATTTAAGGGTTTTGAAAATTAAGAGAAAGACAAAAACTTTCGAAATTTAGTAAGTTTTTGATTATATTCTCCTTCTTTGTTGACCTAGAGACATTTCAATGTTTTGTTGTGTAATTTCTGATTAATAAGTTTTTTTTAAAAATGTGCTGGTGTTCCTTCCAAAACATCAGGAGAGACATAGTAAACAACTCCTGAAAGCATTTAGTTTAACAGCAGCTGGAAGATTTACACCTAAATATCATTTTAGATAGTTGTGCTCATCAGGTCCGATACTCCAGAGGTATGTAGTGCATTGGTGCTTTAAAAGAAGGAAGCAAGAAATGACAGATGGAAAGACTCGTATGAAAAAAAGTGTGTTCAATGTTGTTTTTTCTGTCTGCCAGTTTTCTGATGGATAAGGTCATGCATATCACTGAAGTCATTAAAGCATGAAAGAATTATGGCAGACTTATAATGAGGAAAAAAATGTAAACACACATTTAGCAAATACAACATGGATCCATGATTATTTTGCTCTTTCATTTGATGTCGTGCAAAAATGCTGAATCAAGAAATAGAGCAGATTTAGGTTTTCTGCTATAGAATGCCATGCAAAATTATTCATTAGCCTCAAGCATTTTGTCAGATTTTTTTGTGACAAAATCTGACACAAACTTCAGTGTATATTATTAAAATTTTGTCTGACACAAGAACACAACATTGTGCATAGGAAACACTGTTTTGGCAATGCATTACAAATAAAGATCTGAAAACTGTGGTATAGGTTTGTATTTATCCTCCTTTACCTAGATACATTAAATAAAATCCAGTGCAACTAAATGCATCCAGAAGTCATCTAATGAGCAAACTGAGTGCTCAGCCTGTGGAATTGAAATTTAATCTAAAAACAGCTATTCTGTGAAGGCCTCAGAGAGCTGTTATATAACATTAGTCAAAAAATTGAATTGAGAAAAGAAAAAGGAACACACCCAACAGGTCATTGGTGAAGTTATGGAGAAGTTTAAAGCAGAGGTGGGTTATAAAAGAATATGCCAACATATGAATACCTATGTGCACTGCTCAATATATCAACCAAAAATAAAACAGTATCACACAAGAGCAACAAAAAAGAAGGCTGTTCTCTCAAACTGATAACAAAGCAAGGAACGTATTAAAGAAGCAAACAAAAAAGTGCAAAAAAACAAAAATTTGCAGAGATCCGTAGTTCAGAAGGAAGAATTTTTGAACAACTATCAGTCATTTACTCCAAAAATAAAGCCTTTATAGAAGAGTGACAAGAAAAAAGCCATTGTTGAACGAAAGACATAAAAGGTCCCTTTTTCTGTCTCATCATAAAGAACAAATCATTGAATGGAAAGAAGGTAGTCTGGTCAGATGAGACCAATTCCAATTTTTGGCCTGTCTGATGGAACACTGAATATCATTCTGAACATAAGATTAATGGAGCTATATGATAAAAAAAATATTATTTATTTACACTTTGAAATTGTTCTGAAAATTATTGAATTTGGTTGGCAGTGATGATTCTGTGAGGGTTTACATGACACCTTAAAGCTATTGGTAATCCTGTTCAGAAACACTGTTTGTTATAATGGGTAAAATGGTCTTTCCATCCCATCCTGAAAGTCATTACATTATGTATTCAGAAATAGGAATTGCAAAAATGTATCTCTGTGTGAGCTACAGGCCTTTAAAAAAAAATTAAAAAAATGGTCAGAGTTTCGGTCCTGCTCTCGCCCCCTTCTGTCCCTCAAGTTCTAGGGGTATCACCTCATCTATTGGTTGTCCTATATGCCAGTCATCCTGGTGTGCTCATGTAACGGCAGTATGATCCTTGTTAGTTTCCACTTGCTGACTGTGCATGCACATTTCTAGATTCAGTTTGCATATCTCCAGCATTTCAATGGGCGAGAGGTGGGGTACACCCTGGACAGGTCGCCAGTCTGTCGCAGGGCTTAACGTTACCCAAGTTGTTTTTTGCTGTATTGCGTTTGACTGGTGTAAGTTTAGACAATGCCACACTGTGTCGCTTGTTGGCTGTAATTTCAAAAGAAATAAACACAACAGTTAACAAACCGAAGACTGGAACGATGTCTTATTGGACCCGACGCTGGACACAGAGCACTACTTGCTGGATCACACAGTTCTACTAGCAGTACATGTTATTAATTGTTTGAATATTTATTAGTCTTATTATTATTGCTATTATTATCATTATTATTAGTAGTAATTTGTCATCAGTTTTAAGGTGCTCTGTTCACACTGAAAAGGTTAAACGTTTGGCTGGACGGAGCAAGCACTAGGACCTAGTATACGTCATTTACCCAGAATACACTGCAGCATAAACAACGCGGTGACGTCCTTGTAACAATATTTTATTTACATTTATTAAAAACTAAACAGCTTACAGTGTTTTTTACTATGTTGTTTTTACATCTAAAATTGATATTGATATTTCTCAAATGAAGTCCATTGTTACAACTAACCCCTTTTGGGTTGTTTAGTTAGTTTCCAAAAAATAAATATGTTTTTGAAAATGGATTTTATTCACTTTGCTTTAAGAGCGAGAGAGGTAAAAATAAACCACTGCACCAAATATTTTATTTAGTTCATTGATTGTTCATTGAAAATGTAAGCTGAATACACAAATATACAAGACAAAACTTGGTGCATAGAAATGCATAACAGTGCTTGGACACTTGGCTATTGCTCACAACACATGATGGTACATTAAATAAACACATGAAACAACAGATCTACTTGTAACAGGGTTTGCAGAATTGCTTGTGTATTTTCTTTCTATATATCATATTATGTTACAGCTTGCAATGAATCATTCAGTCACACCGCTGCTTATGTTTCAGAGAATGGTTCAGAAAAACACATGGAGACATCTGGCTGTAATGTGATTTGTAGAGAGCCTGACCGTGAGCATAATGGAATCTTGTCACTCAAAGGGAGCAAAAATGTAATTAATTCAATTCTTCTCTATGACAGTTTGGACTTTGATTACCAAAGACCTGCTGACAGTAGCTTTGGTGCCAGTCCCTTGTTTATAAGTTACAGTAAAATCTGTCAGTTCTGGTTAGTAATTTGTGGAGCTGGGCTTGTTTACAAACATTTTTCTATATGTAGGAGAAATCTGTGTGATTTTCCAGCAAACTATTTTGACTGTTGGTACTGTGAGTGGATTGTCTGGTGAATATAATTGCAACAAACTACAAAAAGGTATGCAGCCTTTTTTCCTCTGTCTGCGTACGTCTAGCTAAACCTTATCTATTGTAGGCCAGTTGCATTTGCTAGAATTTTTTTATTACTTTCTTCAAATTAAGCAGTTACCATGTAATGCACTAAAACTACTATTGCTTTGAACAATTTGGGAAAGCTGAGATGATGATGTCATAGCGGGACACATGTTAGTTTATCACACTGATGATCACATATTGATGTTCTTTTGATAGTGTTACTTCCTCAATGAGTGTGGCAGCAGAAAATGTAGCCCCCTTGAAAAAGAAGGTAATTATTCAAAGGAGGCTGGCTCCTTGGCTTAATTCAGAGCTGCTGCAAGCTTATAATAGGTTAATTCACAAGATTTGAGCTAGACCTAGGCACACCTCAAACACACTGCTTCTTTGTGTGACATCAAAGACATTTTCAGATAAAGCAGCAAAGTTATCGGGGAGAAATGTAACATTTCACAATGCGGCCTTCTGTGCAATTTTCAGATACCCCAAGGTGAGTGTCCCTCTGTTCAACAACTGTACACACAACAGGGCCTTAGGGCTTCACATCCGTAGTTATCTGATTGTTTCTAAATGGACCATGTTAGTCCCGCCATTGAAATTTTGCTCTACCGGCATCTTTCCAATCTGACAAGGCGTGTGTGTGTGTATGTTTGAGCTCTTAGAGCGGTCAGTTGTTGAGTTTTTAAAGATGTATCCTGGTCATTCAGGACATAATAAAAAGTACAATTAAAACATTGCTCCGTTAGGGCTGCTGTCTTGACTGTTGTGGTTAAGAAAAGTGCTTTTGCATAATGGGTAAAGAGTGACACATCGTAAACTTCCACATCCCACGCTGTGATTGGTAAGGTAAGTTTTAGAACAGAGAGTCTATGCTTGCACAGACTGACAAGCTGTGTGTTGAATACTTAAGTCAGCCTGGCTGGTCAGACTCGGAAATGTGTATCAACTTCAGAACAAAAGCAAAACTCTTTCTGAAGCTGCTGGCTAAGCTAGTTGGAGAATGGATTATCCACAATAAAAAAGACCTTTACTAATCATAGGCTGAAAGGTCACTTAGCGAGGAAAAAAGTCATTATCTCAGCTGTGAAGTACAGCTGGTTTAATATTATCTGGGAGTGTTCTGCTATGTGAGGAACAGGTACAATTCCCCAAATGAAACCTTAAAGCTTGGGCAGAAATGGACAGTGACCTTAAGCATACCAACTAATCATTTACAAAATGACTAAAGGACAACAAAGTTAAGGTTTAACAATGGCTTTATCTAAGTTCAATAGAAAATCTTTGGCCACAGCAGAAAAGTTGCATATGAGCAAGATGGTCTACAAACCTCATTCAGTTACACCAGTGCTCTTAGGAAGACAAAATCCCAGCAAACTATTTTGAGAAGATTTTGGGAGGACATCCAAAAGACCTGTCATAGTTTTAAATGCAATTCTATGAAATATTAAGAAAATGTTGGCAATAGTCTGAATTTAATGAAAGTTAAAAAACTCTGTCATAAAAATGCAGAAATAGTTGGTAACCCTAACAGATTAACAACACAAAATATTAGTCTCACACGCAGTGAGAAAACATGTTTTTGTATCTTTCTCTATAGCAGATGGAAATATCTGGTTTCACTTATATGAACAGAATAGTGTGTCTAAGAACTAAAGGCAAATGAACAGGACAATTATACATTATGTGCTCCCCCTAAATAGTGGATGTTAGACAGCTGCTTCATTACAATGAATTTAGGAGTATGTGCAGAGTTGATGTAATAATACTGTTTATCAGAGAGGCCAATATAGTATAAAGCCTTTTCACTTTTCTCCCTCTCTCTGCTCTTTGCTCCAAATCACTCCTCTCCATTCTAGTACTGTGAATAACCTCCAATCATTTACCTTAAGCCCTCCACAGAGAGCTCAGTAATGTGATGATGCTGTATTTCTAAAACTATGTGGCATAAAACAATAGTACCATGTAAAAAAAATAAAAATATTTGAGAAGGAGACCTCAAAAAGAAACTCTGTCTAACCATATATCACAGTTTAGATGCCGGACAGGGAAATATGCTGACATCAGGCCTCTATCTGCTTTTCTTACCCTCCATGGACACTTCATAAAACAAGCGGTGGGTGTAAATTTAGAGGATGCAGCCGTAAACAATAGGCCACTGGGAAAAGTTTAGAGAGTTCAGCTCAGATAACAGTTTAGCCAGGAGAACCAGCTGATGATGAATAGGTTTGTTTGTCACCTTTCTTACCTCTCCGGGGAACAATGATATGGATCACAGAGGCAGAGAGGGGATACAAGAGGAAAAGAAAAACAGCATCTTAAATAGGAGCATATTACAGCCTGCTCAGAAAATAGCTGGTCTGTGAACCTTGAACAATCACACTAATGTGACGTGTCAGAATTTTTCTTTAATCATTTACAGCGGGGCTTTTTTTGTGGCCTTGTGTTAAGAATAGAATCCATATTTTAAGCCACAACTTACTAATCATTATTGATTAGTTTTAGGAATACGGAGTAGGAAATGTTTCTTTTTCCAGACACACATCTAGATACACACAGGCATGCACATTAGCACGGAAATACACACTCACACAAACAAGCTTTGAGTTTATAATAGCCATACGAGCACATACCTCTAACAATGTACACTGATAACAAATAAGGTCCCTGGAGATTTGAAATGTGCTGTTCATTCATTTCAGAACGTTGCATTGCTTAACAATCGCATCACTGTTTCTTAAAAGGAATTACGGTGTGTAATATAGCGGCATCTGAGTGAGGAGGGGGTGAAAAAAAAAGACACACAGAAAGAGAAACTAAGCCTGGGAGAGCTCTGCATCTTTGAATATATACCTCAAGGGAACTCTGGAGTTTTGGAAAGTGACAGGTCTCTTGTGTTAGATGTTACCAGGTTCTGCATTGTGCTGTGAACAAAACGTGGTCGCAGTTCTCATCCATGCCACAGTCATCAGTGACATACGTTGAAAATGTTGCTGCTGTGCAGAAAGTACACATACATTTGTGTTGTATGATTACAATGATGGCATAAGAACAGACCTTTGTTTAATATAGAATATATAGGCACAGTGACTTGTAAAAGTATTCATACTTCCACATTTTGTCACTATACAACCACAAATGCTAATATATATTTTTTTATCTTAGGTGAAAGATCAACATAAAGTGATATACAACTGTGTAGCAGAAATAAAATTATACATGATTTTAAAAATAAATTGGTAATATAAAACTGAAGAGTGCGGTGTGCAAAAGTATTCAGGCTCCTTTTCTCTGAGTGCAACCAATTGCCTTCACAAGTTACCTGATGATTGCTAATGAGTGAATAGAGTCCATCTGTATGTAATCTAATCTCAGTAGAACTACAGCAGCTCTGTGACGGCCTCACACGTTGGTTAAGAGAATATTGTACTTCATGATGCTGTTTGCTTCCCAAGGAACACACCAGACAGAAAGTTGGGGAGAAATTTAAAGCAGGCTTGGGCTATAAAAAGATTTCCCAAGCTTGGAACATCTCAAGGAGCACCGTTCAATCCTTCATCCTGAAATGGAAAAAGTATGGCACAACCGTAAACCTACCAAGACAAGACTGTCCACCTAAACCGAACAAGGAGAGCACTGATCAGAGATGCAGCCAAGGGGCCCATGGTGACTCTGGATGAACTGCAGAGATCCACAGCACAGGTGGGGGAATCTGTCCACAGGACAACTATTAGTCGTGAATAAATGTGGTCTTTCTGGAAGAGTGGCAAGAAGAAAGCCTAACTTAAAAGGAGACCATAACAAGTCCTGTTTGCAGTTTACCAGAAGCCATATTGGGATCACAGCAAACATGTAAAAGAAGGTGCTTTGGTCATACAAGACATATATATATATATATATATATATATATATATATATATATATATATATATATATATATATATATATATATATGTATATATACTCTGCTTGTGGGCTTCAGCTTGGCCTTCAACACCATCAACCCAGACATTCTCAGCCAGTAGTTCACTCAGTTCACAGTGCCTGTCTCTACCTGTCAGTGGGTGACCAGCTTGCTGACTGAGGGGCAGCACCAGGTGAGACAATAAACAAAAGTGGATGTGCCTTGATAAATTGTGGGGGGGAATGCGACTAATTACTCAAGGGTTAATGTGAGAGTGAGGACTCATTTCATCTACCAATCTTGTGACATAAATAAAAAAATCTTGAGAGAAAATCAATTTTGGATGCTTAACCACATAATGAATTCAAGTTTTGTCATGTATACAATATTCTCAATCATTTGACTGACTGCCATCGTCTGAAGCTAATTTACTGAGGAAAAATTGAATATGCCTTATCTTCAGGAGCATTGAAGAGTATTTTGTCAAACGTATTATGCAGTTGCAGAGTGAGTCAAAGGGAAAAGTTCCTAAACAGTGAAAAAAGGAGCGAAAAAAAGGTATGTGCATCATAACAAAAGGGCAGGCTTGCTTACACATTCTGGCTCAAATGTGAGGGAAGCTGTTTGCGCTGTCTTTCTGAGTTAAGATCAAGCGCCTGCTTGGAGGAAGGATAGGCAGTTGGATCCAGAAGTCATAACCTTGCCTTTTGCGATTCTAGGCTGATCATGAGAAAAGCTTCTTCAGTTGCACATTGTAAGACAACTGAGAGATGTGAACCTTTAAAACATATTGTCCTGAAGAATCACAAAAGGAAACGGAAAAAATACATTTCACTCTCACACTCTCCTTGACACACAAAAAACAGCCAACTTTTTTAAAAGACAGTTTATTTCTACCACTGTGTCAAAAAGCAATAAAAAAACACAAATACAAAACAAATGTTATGCTCCTGTGCTCATGTAATTACTGTCAAATTTGTAATTTTTAATGTGAACACATTCTCATTCACTCATTAGACTTATTAAAAATACTTATGGTACTTTTTAGAGCATTTACAGAAAACTAATCAAATAGAAAATGACTCAAGGCTAGGACAAGATTCAAATATGGGATGCAACAGCAAACTGCTAAATCGAATACTTTTTCATAGTCTTGCCAAAAATGCTGCTCTCTGCACAGAGAAACACTAATTGAAGTGTCTTATCACTGGGTCATCTATTCATTGGGCTTATACCATTTCCGTGGGCAGTCAAAGATCCTCTCTCATCCACATTGAGAATGACAGCCAATTCGCTCTCCTGAGAGCTACAAAATCTGTTTACTTTTATGGAATGCACCACTATATAACAAAAATAAAAAGAAAATATGTTTAATCCTGCCTTTCTTATCAACATAGAGATAAATCTGCCTCCAAAACTCCCACCAAAATATATTTTGTTTCTTTTAATGTAGCAGAAAAAAATCCCAGTGTGGATTGTGTTATTTATGGTTTTGTGGTTTATATATGGGAACTCAAGTATAATACAGGAAAACATTGTCTAAAATTTACATCTATCTTTATACATGGCATTAAATGGATCTCAGTATTACGTCAGTATTGTAAGAAGAGAAATTGTTCTTTTGTAAACTGCTGTTTAGGGATTTGCTGATATTGTAGATTCTCTTTTGTTCAGGTCATGATAATCCTAAACTTGAATAAAAAAGCAACCAAATGCTTTTCAGGGATACAACTCAGCTGTTGTCTAAAAGGGCACAAATATCGCAATTCAAAGAAAGAAAGACATGGTGTAAATCCTTCAGCTGAGCTCTACCATTTTAATAAGTTCCTCTGCCATGGATTTAATAAAAACATGATGAATCTGCCAAGCTGGTAACCCAGGACAAAAAACAATCAGCACCTTAGTCATTAGGGAGGTTCGTCTTAGTCCTACAACTCAACCCTTTGCTATATCTCCCCAACAGTCACTAGTTGAGGACCTATTCGCTGCAGATTAATTGGCAATAAAGGGCAACACTGCCAAGGCAACATGGCACCCCTGCCTGGGAAAAAAGAAAAGCAAACAAGCACTTAAACATATAATGTGACAGGACAGGAAGTCACTAATATCTTGCTGTCATGATGGACACTTTGGTAATAAGAAATTTTCAGTTTATACTCCTTGGTTATGGAGGGTGTAAGCAGTAAGGCACAAGCATTAGGGCATAAAAACAAAATGTTCTCAAAAATACTTAACAAGTCTGTGGAAAAGCAAATAATCCTAAAATAATTATAACAGGGCACAAATGAAAATTAAGTAAAATAAGCCACTACTAAGGATAACAAACATAACTCGGGATATCAGCGGCTTGATTTATGAGTGGCTCTGGTAGCACAGTGAAGGAGTTTGTATTTATGAGTCTGCGACAGAACTGTTTGATGAAAGACACTATCGCCTTTCATGTTTTCTCCTTAGTTTTACTTGGTATTCTTAGGCAGGAGAGACTTTCAGGGTGTAACTACAACAAGCTGGCTCTAAAAGCATGGAATTGGTTCATTATCTCACCAGATCTGCAGACTTCCAGATTGTTACCTCGGTGGAGAACCTGCCATTTTTGGAATCTACTGTATGTATTGGGGATGACATCTAACTGAGCTTCGTTAATAATATATATGTGTATATATCTATTTCAATAGAACACTATTTAGTCATCATCAGTGCTCTTTAGTGACCGGTTTAAAATTGGCTAACAAAAAGACAGAGGGGTAAGAAAAGGATCACAAAGCTAAAACAACCCTGACATTTGCTTTGTCAGTTAAGCTAGAACAGTATATCTTTGAAGAAACAAAAACTCCACCTCTCTAAATCAAAATAAATAAATACAATTCTATAGATGACAGGGGTGCCAAAGACTCTTAAAAGGATACTTTCTAAGCACTGTGTTCTGGGGCACCTCAAACCCAACAACCCTATTAAACACAAAGAATAAAAAGAACAGAAGCTAAATGTGTTGTATAACCTTTGGAGTGCAATTCTCAGAGCTTTCATATAGAGGAAGGTACACAACCTCACAAGTGCAAGACACACAAAAGAAGAGCCAGCTTCTTGTGTCAAAACTCATTTTTTCTTTTAAATTTCAAGAAGAAAGGACATCCCTTTGAAGATGGTGAGGTGCTTGTTGTGCACATCAAATACAAAAGATCTGAGAAGGAAGTGAAGGAAGTTATATATGTTAAACCAAGAAGGTGACCTCAGTTTTCTGCTGTCCAACACACACAACGCAGCTGCAACTCTCCTCATCAGGCTGTTTCAGAGCCATCTGCACCATGTGTTCACTCACATTTCCCATCTTGACCCGAAAAAAAAAAGATCTTAATAAGGAATTGTGCAACAGAAGTCATTTTTTTCCAGAACCAATCAAGTTGTACTCTCCCTTTAACTGTACTTTCCTTTTCAACTGTGGAATGGAAATCATGCCAAACAACTCGAGCAAAAGAAATATCTGTTCATAGTCTAAACATCATTCAAGTCAAACTATGACAACCGCTCTCAATATTGTTGGAAACATTGACCCTTTGACTTAACCCAATTACTGACCTCTAGCTCAGACCATCATTTCCACCAGAAGTTTTAGTATGATGAATACATTTGATGGAGATTCTACATCAGCATGTCAAATAAAACGCTTCTCTGACGCACAGGATTTGTCAGGCTAATGGAAACAGCACCCGGTGAAGGTCAGTGATGTCGCATGGTGATGAACAACCGAAGGTAAGTGGGTGGAGACAACTGTATGATTGGCTGAGGGACAAAGCACATGGTGGGAAACAGGAGGCAACCACCCTGAAGGGTGGGAGGGTAAAAGCACAGAGCTTTGGGAGGAGGAGACAGGGATCACATATAAACTGTGAAGTAGAGGATTCTCTTGCCGTTAAACTGAACCATTCACATGTTTCAGACTTTTTGACTGCATGCAACTTTATTCAGGAATATTACCCATTTGCCTGATGGCATTACAAATAAATCCCTTACTACATTTCTGTTTTCTCTCGCTTTTCTGGTATATGCATATTAGATCCACAACCAAGTCAATGTTAATTTTCCTTTGTTTAAATGAAAAACATAGACTTGGACATGGACTTTCAGGGCAAAATAAGTGAGAGGCATTTGCCAAAAAACACCAAATGTCTGGAAATTGAGATGAATTGCTCATGTTAGGCCACGTTTGCAGAGATGGACTAACAGACGGGGGAGAGTAGCCATCGGTCAGGGTCCTGGCCAGGATTCATAATGACCCTGGGGCAGATTACCAGCCATCTGTACAGTGCTATAGATATCTGCAGACTGCTCCAGTGGCAGAAAGAGGAAACACTGGAGATGGAAGAATGGAAGATTGACCTTTGGGTGAATAAGTAAAGAGGCAAGGCTCATAGGACAGACATAGAGGATGAGAGGCAAAGAGAGAGAGAGAGAGAGAGAGAGAGAAAGAGTGACTGACAATGATAGATGGAGACCCTTACAATCTGGAGGAAAAGGAAGGAGCATGACTTACGCTCGGCCATGTCCTACAGTATATCACTTATGGTTGCTTGGCACAACCCAAGGCTTGGAGGAAGAGGAAAGGTGAAAGAGTCTGTCAGTTCCATCTTCTCGCAGGTGCTTGGAGACAAGCCATTTGTCAAAGTTTGTCATTGGCTCTGAGGTTATCTTGCCTCTCTGATAGAAGATGATAGACAGAACATCAGAGTGCGTGCGTGCTCGAAGGGGAGGTGTGTGTGTGTGTGCGCGCATGTGTGTGTGTGTGTGTGTGTGTGTACGGCGGGTTTAGAAACGGGAAAGGGGGGTGGGTTTCATTTGGTCTCTATATATAAAACATCCATCACCCATCAGACGTGTAGGTGTCACCTAACCAGGCAAATCTAATAATGTGATCGCTTGGATGTGGGAAGAAGGAAATCGATCTCCACAAGTTGTGTGTGAAGTCTAACAGCACTCAGCTTTGCAGGAACAACAAGCTCACATCACTCATTCAGAAACAACATTTTAAATAAATAAAAACAGTCTGATGCACGGCCCCACAGGGGAATAACTTAATAAAAATGTTGTTCTACTTGGAGTGTTAGCAAAAACAAACATCATAGGCTGTCAAAACAGAAATAATCTCCTTGGAATGGCACATAAATTATGAATCTGAATGCATTTTATGGGTGAAACATATTTATGTAACACAACATGATATTTAACTAGTTTTAACAGGTGAAAAACTATGGAGCATGTTTTCCGTGCTGCTGACTGAAACTTTCTTTTATTTTTGTAATCTGCTGCGAGGTTTGTTTGCCCGGATCTGAAGCTCGGACTTGAAGAGAGCACAAGACAAGCGTTGATACTAACAAAATAAGAGAGGGCTCTCTCTGATGTGGCTTTGTGTGACCACATCAGTGGTTTACACAAAGCGACCACAGTGTCTGCCGCAGAGGGATGCATTTTAGGATGGTTAGCAACACAAAAGCTGTCCCAACAGATTTGATAGACACTACTTTTGCTAACAGAGTGTGACAATGAGCAGTATGTGACATCCTGACAGCGTTTACACCAACATGTCGAACATGAACGCTTACAGGAACGTGGCTGATAACTAGCACACCTATCAAACTCCTGAAGGCAGGCAGACCTTTGGGGCCATCCTGTTTTCTTCTACTACCACAGATGGGTTGCAATTCACAACACATATTTGTTTGTTTTCGGAAATTTAATTTCCATTATTGGACGATTAAAAAAAAAACTCTGAGTTTTGTTCTTTTCCTCCCATGAGGCTCTCCCGCCTACTTTCACTAGGCCTGCTGGTTCAGCCAAAAATAATGGGTTCTTTCTCAATCTTTTTCAAAATAATTAGATGGTTTTTCAAAAAATTACCTTCAAAATAGTATTTGGTCATCTTGAGATGCTCTGGACCTTCTTATATTAGACAGGGGATTATGAAGAACATTCATCTCAGCTCCTTTTTCTAAAAAGAAGAAGTTGAACACTAAAAGTTCTTTGTATCAGAATTTTGAATGTGAAGCATTACTCCTTTAATACTATTATTTCTATAAAATACCTTTAATTTGTAAATAAAGTTTAACAGTTTTAGCTAAAATGAAATGTGGGTGAAATTCCATATCTTTGAAACTCTTCGCTTTGATATGAGGTTTGTTTTTGAGTTTGAGACCATACCCTTGGAAAAACTTTGATCTAAGCAAGAAACCAGCTGGTATTTATGGTAAAAAAAGTAAGAAAATCTTGTTTTTTTTTTCTCCGTCTTGCTGTACCAAGGTTATCTATTTTTTGTGTGGAGTTTTTCAGAGTTTGGCTTTGTTTTTTGTCCCTGTACAAGTCCAAAGTGAGGAGCCCACAGAGATCTAGAGGTTCAGTACCAGAGGAGGCCAGCTCCACCTGCCTTTTCAGGTATGAGCAACAGGATGTCAGGGCCACAGCTGAAGCTGGAGCAACTATTCCTCCAGCCAATGGTGGGCCTGTGGAGGCAGAAACATAAGACATGAACTGCAGACGTTGTAAAAGGGTAGCAGCCTCATCTGTGCAACAGTATGATGTTTTTCTACTCCAATCTAATCCTATTCTGATGTTCTGGTCCAGTTTGTAGGAAGTACAGGCGGTTTGAGTTCCTTCTTTCGTTATGTTCCAAGCATTTTCCATAAGAGTTATCGTTTTTTAACTCCAAATCAGGCTATAGAATAGGTTTTTCTTGACATCTCACAACTGAATAGATACTTGATCTGAAGTTTAACCAACTTTATTTAGTAGAAACAGAGATCCCATTTTATTCTTATTCTCAGGACTTGTCCACATGTAGCTGGGTCTTTATGAAATATATATATATATACCCCCCCCCCCCCCCCACAGATAATATCATACACATGGGATTGTTTTCAGAAACTTTACATCCACATGAACCCACATAAATATGTCACTGAGCATTGTTTTAAACAATGCATAGGGGGCAGTTTACACATTTCTCAAATCTCCACTTTGTTCGGAGTTTGCAGAAATAATAACTTTTAGTGTTGAAAATCTGAGTTTTTTTGTTGAAAAAATCTGTTTTTGTATGGATGAAAGGTCAAAACACATACAAATGGCGAACAACATGCAGTCTTATTTCAAACATCAATATGCTTTATTCTATTGAGAAGTGGAAGAAAATAAAATGTGTGACTGGTATTTTATTTTAAGTAGCTACTTGCTGGAGGAGGTCAGTTTAATGACTTCTTGGTGCCAAAGTGACCCAAGGTAGAAATTAGTTTGACACCCCTGGACTAAGTGGACATAAAATGCACTGATATTCTTTTCAATAAATTTGTTTTCTTATCTTTTTTATTTTCATATTGTTTAATTATTCAGGTTCCTCTCATGATTTACTGGGGGTATACATCTACACTTTTCCAAGACTGGGGGATCTAGACTGGGGGATTCCCCCCCCTCCCTCACTCCCCCTACAATTTCAGCCTCTGTGTATTGTTTACCATTAGTTGTTTATCCAATATTTTTCAATTCAATTCAATTTTTATTAATATAGCGCCAATTCATGAAACATGTCATCTCAAGGTACTTTACAAAGTCAAATTCAATTATATTATTTGTTTTTTTCTTTAGTTCACCACTAAGGTGATTAATGTAAGATGTTTTTTTATATATATATAATTTGTATACATATTAGTCATAACAAGTTCTTTTTAAGTACAGCTGTAAATCATGTTTCAGATCAGTGATTTTTTTTTCATAACCAGTGGGATTGTTTGGTTGATTGCATTAAACCAGAGTTAAGACAGAAACATACAGGTATGCAGCTACTACATTGAAATGAGGATCACAAAAAGATAACAATAAAATGTTCCAGCTTTCTGGAACATGGCACGGTGCCTGGGAGCAGGCTGGCTTCTATTCTCCAAAACAGATTAATAAAACCGGGATGACCTTGAATTAGTGTGGACTGGCTCTCCGGCACAGCTGACATGAAGTCTAAAATTACTGCTTGGGGGTCAGTGAGGGCCCCTGCAGAGGGAGTGAAGAACCACAGAGTGTGTTTTGCCATGTCGGTGAGGTGGAGGAGAAACATATGTGGCAGATGAGAGAAGCATGAAGGATATGAGTCAGTTGAAACATCCCGTTTTATTCTCTGGACACAATGAGTCCAGGTTGAAGGGGAAAGACGAGAAAACAAAGTAAGCATTAAAAACATTGAACACTATCAACTAAACCAGTAAATACAACCCTTCTCTCATATCTTTTATGGATGTAGAAGGCAATTCTCCCTTTTGTTTAATAAAAATGCTTAGGAGAAGGTCAAATCATGACCTAACGACTATTAGTTGTTTTCTAGTAGTAGTCATATGAACTTGTTTAATTAGTCAAAGAAATGAAGAATTATAATAGAATAGAATAATATTTTATCATCCCACAGTGGGGAAATTCACGGGAAATTAGTTAGGGACCCTGCGTAAAACACCACATTTAGTTGAGGCACATTCACAATTGGAAATATTCAGTCAGAAAATATTTTCTGTCTTTTGCAACAGGTTTTACCCCTGGCATGAATGTTTATTCATGCTTGTTCAAATTTCCAAAATTCCATTGAAATATCACACAGCATACTGTGTGACAAGTACTATCAGCACAAACGTTCCAGGCCTTTATAGTCGTTGTACCAAAGTTCACAATTGTGTTAGTCTGCCCAAAATATAGCTTAATTTTTATTTGATATAAAATATACCATTTCACAGTGGCATGTTGTAAATCTAAAGTTAGTCAATTTTATGTAGTTTTTTTTTTTAGCATGACCTGTCTATTTTCTTAAAGGAGCATAGTAAAAGTGTTCCAGGATTTTAAAAGGCGTCTGCCCCCTCTGGCGACAAATTGAAACGACACGAGTTTTGTGGACATGCATTGGACAAAAGGAGAAAGCATCTGCCGCTGCGACTGCACAGGTCTTTTGATTAGAGGAGTAATGTCCTCTGAGGTAAGAAAGCGGTAAATATTGAAGTTAGCTCTTGTTTTCTCGCTAATGCATTGATTACAACGTAGACTCAACAAAGTATGTGAACGAGAGCGCGCAGCATGTCACACCCACATGCCCGGCCAGAGGATTTGGCTTGAATCACTTCCTCATGAGCTGCAACTGCGGTAGAGGATAACTCATTTTACACATCAAACAAATGTAAGGGCCTGTATAGGGAAGAAAATAAATAATATTTAACAAAACTTGCAGAATGCACCTTTAATATGTAGTAAACATTAAATCTTAATTTTCTATTTATTTTTTTTACTATGCTTAACATTTCTGTAGATATTTAGCTTTTCTTTAATTTTTGATCACATTGATTATTCCTTTGGTCACTGCCTTTTGAATACATGTTTTATTATTGTGCCAATCAATTGCCAACATTTATGCTAAGCAGCAACATTACACATTTATCACCATGTCTGCAGTTTACTGCGCAGAAATACAATCAATAAAAACAAATTTGACAGTTTTTAAAAGGCGTTGACAAGGACAGGGCAGGCAGCACTGCCAGACCTTAAGATGCTTTTTATGTCTCACCCGTTGAATTCTGACATCGCCTTCACAGCATCTTTCCTGGCCCTCCTCCCTGCAACATTAAAAGCTTAACCTGTGATCTGGTCCATGACTTTCACCCTCTGCAGCGGGGCAGATCAGTGAAGGTGAGGGTGAGTTTCAGCACATGAATGAATGGAGGGTAGAAGGGCATTTGACTGTTAATGGTGTCTGTCTGGAAGATCAAAAAGGGCAAATGACCGTGCCATGCTCTTTGCCAGCCATCTAATTCATTAACAATAACAGGAGAAAAGTCTAAATCTGCACTCTACAAAACAAGCTCCTTTTTAACCGATTCGGAAAAGATGATGGAGGAGAAAAAATGTGGAAAAAGGCAATTTGTTTTTGTCAGAACAACCATCATGATGTTAAATGTTTCTAATCGGGTTTCTCCCAAAAGTTAAATCATTCATTCCTAAGAAAAGGTGATATTGGAAAGTCACAATGACTTCAATAAAATCCCACCTCCCTGAAGCTATCTGCAGTCCATCTTCATTACAGTTGAGCACTCTGCTGATCCTTGCCTCTGCTGATACAACCTCTGATCAAAGAGGCTATTGTCTTTGTCTCTTTTGATTTCTGCTTATTCACTGCTAATAAAAACCAAGTCAGTTCAGTGACCACAGATATTCATAAAGATAAACACAAGAGAAAGAAAAAAAAAGTGGTTGTTAGTCTGAAAAACATACTAATGGTGTGCACAAAATTATAAAATGTAAATCAACATGACAGTTTCTTTAAGAAATGTGAGCATTAAGAGACAGAATTTGTAAGAAAATAAAAAGTTAACCATAAGAGGATATTAAAAGTGTGTTGCACGATGCATGCATTATACAATAATAATGTGAATGTTACATCACCGGTATGGTTTTTCATTAATGAATATTCATAAAGTGTTAAATTTCGTCTGCTGTGAGTTGATGGAAAACAAACACCTCAAAAAAAGGCTAGATGTGACATGCATTTTGCATAAAGTTATATTGTATTATATCATATTGTCATATAATACAATTTAACTATAATATAACTATATATAAGTATAGTGATATAGCTATATATTGTGTTGTATTACTATATAACAATAAATATGTAGTGATTAGGGTTGTTAATTGATTAACAAAAATTACCTAATTAATGGCAGATACGTTAAAGATTTTAATGTGATTAATCACAATTAATTACATTTCAAGTCAGCTTATAATAAAGATCATTTAAGTTAACCATTAAGTCATCAATTCAACAAAAAGGAATTGATTTTTGTTTGTTTGTTTTTTTCTATGACATACTTTTAAAAAGCTGTAAAATATAAACAACATTAGATGGACTGTGCTTGATGAGACCAAAAATTTTTCGACATCTGGTTAAAACAGCATCATCCGCTGTCACCCAGTTGCAGTGATTGCTCACCGTAAAGTGTGAGCAGTGCAAGGCAGATGTTCATATGGAAGGAGTCTTGCAGCTGCTGTCATGTTTCGAGCACTGTCGGCCTCAAGCATTGTTAACTTTTTCTGTATCAGTCATTCTTGCGCGTTAACCTGGATGTGTTGCACACATCCCTCTGCTTAGCGGTGCTCGGAAGACGTACTCATAGTTAATGCATAGGTGCACAGACACCATTCTCATTAATAAAGTGAGCCGTGACACATTATCATTGTAAGCAGAAGAAAAATGATTACATGTGAGAGCAACATATGGTTTCCCTAACTGGCTTTGCTTTGTTGCTTTCTGTTTTTTGTGCAATGTCACTAATCTGGACATTACTGTTTGCCTTTCAGATAAATTATAAGATATTTTTCTTTCATCACAAGCTTGACTCAGCAAATGTAAGTGCATGACAATGCATGAGGTGACTCTTCCTATGATTGTGTCAAAGTAAAAAAAAACAAAAAAACAATTGTGATACATTGAACAAACAATGTTTTGGTCCTACATTTAATGGATCATAAATGTGTTGATATACATGTGTGAGTAAAGGAGGAAGGTTTACGCAACTTTTATTTCATCAGAAATCCTGCACTGACAAAGAGAACTATAGCTTGTTGATCCCTGATACCGTTCACTACTTTACTAACAGCATTAGCTCTGTTTCTGTGAACAAGGGGGCTCTCTAGAGCCTGGTGTTTTATGATGCAACACTGCTTCTTAACACAGCACTAGTGAATTAGCAGCAGTTCCTGTGATGTTTGCATCCTCTGCAGTTACAAAACTGAGTCACAAGCAATGGTACAGATAGTATGATTTAGTCTCTGCAGACCACAATGTGGTCTGGGAGTGCATTCAGCTTAATTTCTGTAAATGGGATTTGAGCACTCAGTGCATCACAAAGTTCTGCAAATGAAATTACAGAGGTGTAATGACTGATATGGAAATCAATTATTTATCAAACAGTGATGAGGCACTGTTTCAAATTTCTAGCAGATTTTATTAGAAATCGAAGGCAGATCTGCGTTTGAGATGCGCTCCTCCTGAGGTACAAGCTGGTAAATGCATAAATACTAAAATAAATAAATTGTTGGGCTCTACTTATAACATGGTGTCACACAATGCATGACATTTGAGTATTGCAGCAGTGCATGCAGGAAAGCTGGGTTCAAACCAGTCTGGCTGACAGTCTGCAGTTGGGGGCGCTCAACCACATACTTCTCACCAAGTTTTCCATACACAACAGTTTTGCTCCAAACTGGTAATAGGAGACAGAATGGAAGTTTCCAGCAATCTGGTTATAGCACATACATTGTCAACACCATAAGTGAATATAAGACGAAACCCTTTCATTTTCACATTGCATCAGTTCTGCACAAGAAGTACTCCTTTTTTGACAGAATTGTCAATATAACTGGAAAAACTCTTAGTCTTTTTGTTGCTTGATACATCTGGTTCTATTGCCCAGAATATATCATTGTAGTTAGGTTTAGACTTGATTTGAAAATTATGTTGAGGGATTAATAAAAGGCACATAAGAACAAACATCAAGAACAGATAATTTTACAACAAGCAGTAATAAGAATCACTGAAGGTGATGGAGATTCAGAAAAAAATCAGTTGCTGAAAGTTTTGAGTTTACGTCACTGTTTTTTCCCAAGAGTTGGTAAGTAAGTACCATGCTGGTCTTTGCTGAAGGGGGAATATATCAAGACAAGATCATGACCAATATATGACACTTTTGTCATGCCTTGGTCTTGACCTTCTGTCCTATGGTTGAAATCACTGCACATACATCACTGCACAACACCTCTCATCATGCAGCCTTTTTAGGAGGCTATTGTGGCTTTGTAAAAGAAACATTCACAATTATCAATTGCATCACTTTGGAATGCTGAGTGGAGATATCCCTTGACTCCTTGTAAATGGAAATCCCCAGTGATGGTCAGGCACCAATAATCTAGTTTGAGATATTTCTGTCTGTGATTTTTGAATAGCCTAAAAAACAGGAGACTTATGTGATATGTCTATAGTCAAAACAACCAAACAATGTTTAAGTTCATCACCTCTGACCCTGACTCAATCTGAGCTCAGACTGCTGTAACAACAAAACATAACAGATATAAGTATTTTGTCTAGAGAGGTGAATGTGGCCTTGTCTTTACAAGTAACTCCATGATTTCTTAATCTGGTGGTCCAAAGTGGTCTGCTATCAGATTCCAACACAGAAAGGGTGACTGTTTAATTTTGTGCGGTGTTGCCAGTGGTACTAAATCTGGAAGTTACAGGTCTAGTGCACCTAGTGGCTAAAAGTGGAGAGTGCCGCTTTAAATATACAATCTTTTTTCAATTAGTAGCATTGACAACATAGTTTTTTTTTTTTTTTTTGTGAGAGCTCATAATGGCCTGAGGAAGACTCAAAAGTTTTCCCTTTTTGATATCAGGTGTTTAGAATTAAGTTAGTGGAAGCTATAAACTATTGTGTCCATTGACATGTTTTCTGTGACATGTCAAAGCATATATATGTGGTTCATTCTGGCTGTGAATGTACAGTACAAAGCAATACTTACAACAGATGCTGTATTGGCAAACAGCAAAGTTTAAATAATTTTGGATTTGGAAATCTTGGCAGCCTTTGAAAAAAGTCAGAGATGGAAATGGTTTACATAACCTATTGGATCTACGTTGAGTGCTGTTTTAGTAAGGTTTAGCAGCACTAACCATGTGATTTCCAATATGGATATATAAATGTATATAGAAAACACTTTTAAAGTTGTTCTAGTGTCATCCTATATTACAGTTCTATAGTATTATTATAATTATATTTCAAAATCTGTATTTTTAGGTCATAGCTTTACAGAAACAAGAAATTAACCACAAGGTTCTGACTGGTACATGTATATTGATTAGAACAAAACTAAACTTAGTGAGAAGCAGTATGCAATGTCTGACAGAAAGAGTATTTGAAAATCATTCTCTTAATGAATATTTTTCTGAGCCTTTAGAAATCTAGTCACATAGACCTGTTCAGCCTGAACTGATAAACAGTGGGCTTTCGAATTGATTAATCACCCTGTTGTTTATTAAATCTAATATAAATTAAAGGCTTTTTCTGAGAGATGATAATCAAATAATTACACTGCTGCATAAGTTGTGATGGTGGTTGGCAAGGTCTGAACTGCAATGGTGACACGTTTTCTAAACAAGCCAAACCCTTATCCTCTATCTGAGAAAGAGTATATTCCAAATTAGCTGTGTAACTGTGGCTGATAAACAGTCTGATCACCTACTTGAATCTCAGAGTTAAAAATCTAACAGTCTGGGTGTTTTATTCTTGGGTGCTCAGCAGGAATTGTTATTTTCAGTCAGTGGCCTGATGCTCTGAGTGTGGCCCAAATTGAATTAGTCAAAGTCCCATCTCACAACTTAATCAGCTATACTTTTAGACCACTAATTAAGAAGAATAATTACATATGCTTGTCCCCTGTAGAGCAGAGTACTCTCTAGGCATGAGTTCCAGAGAGACCATTAATAATTGTGGTAGCTAAGGAGTAAAATTATATTGGTTTGCTGCATTGTCATCTCAAGTGTGGCATGCTTGAGGAAATAATTGCTTGGATAAGATCTGCTGTGTTCAAAATCCCAAGTTCCTTTGATTCAGACATGATGAACTACAATTTTTCTAAGGTCTTGAAAAGAATCTCTTCAACGAAGTGAAATGGTTTTCTTACCATAAACATCTGCCCTTTCTCTTCATTTTAATTCTATTATACTGGCCAATATTGTAACTGTGACAAGAGCTCTTCCACCTCGCTCGGTGTGAGTTTGGGAAATGAAAGAGCACTTGGTCAATATCAGATATGTTGACAATATGATGGGGAAGTGCAGAGGGATAGGAGCTTTTGTGATCAGTGGGATTATCGCTTCAAGTGCAATAAATGTACCTCTTGATTGAACAAATGAAGTGGAAGCAGTTCACACAAGGATTTTTTGAAGCAACCACATTTGACAAATCCACTTGAAATGAGCCAATTTCAACAAGGGAAAAAAAACAGTTCAAGATTTCTTTAACGGTAGATATGACTGATCATTTAACCTGCTATATGTTGAATTAATGACTGTGGTAAAAGACAAAAATAGGATTTTAAAAACATTAATATACTTGTTTGATTATCAGTGATCCCTTTTAAGATGCCAAAAAGTCCAGACTTCCCAGAATGCAGACTGATTGCCAGAAATATCTGTCTCCGGAGTGTCTGTCATGTTTTTATGTTTGCACACCTCCATCTGCTAAGTTATTAGAAAACATTCTTCTATGCCGCCATATTTGTGGTTCTCTACTTCCCACCAAATGCATGCCATGTGTGAAACCTGTAAATTAACTTGTCTAAACATTAGTTTGTCATGTGGAAATGTAATAAGTTTAGAGATGTGTCATAGCATCAGGGGACAGTGAACCTCGGATAGCAAAACTTAGGAGGTAAGACAAGGGTCACATGTAAATGATTCGTGTGAAGAATTAGACTTGTAATGCGACAAGACAGAACACAGACATCCTTTTCTCATCATGTATAATTGGTTCAGGCACATTCTCTGTAATATGCTTATAAGATTAAGAGTCACAGAAGGAACTTGTCATCTGCAATTCAGAAAACGCTGGACATTTGATTTATTAAAGATGACGATAAGTTATAAAAGTTTTGTCATTTTGTTAAGTATACTCAATTGGACGATAGAAGTAAATTTTCCATCTCTCCTCCACATGTAGGGCACTTTTTTCTGACCTCATTAAGTCTCTGCCTGTAGGCAGTGCAAAGAAAAGAGGAAGTGTATATAACAAAAGGATGAGACAGACAACTGATGCCCATCTGTACTTCAGAGATGACACACGGGTATCGTTACTGTAGATACAAGCAGTGCCTTCCTGTTCTTTGAGTGCCATTCCATCTACACCTCGGTTAGAGCACCAAGCGATCAATAGAGTCACGCAGATAAGAGTTCTTAGCTGATAAGGCTTTCAAAAAAAATTCGAAGGTTTTTACCAGAAGGATAATCACTGACTATGTACTCTCCTTGAAAATGTATGTACAATGCCAGTACTATATTTTTTGGTGTGCTTTTATTTTATCCTATTTGTTTGTGTGTTTTTGTACTTGCTGCTGGGCGAGAAAATTTTTCAGCTCATTTTACTAGTAAAGTGAGGACTTTCATGTAAAGTGATAGTCCTCACTTTTTTTCCGGGCTAAGTGTTAGGTTTTAGCCTGGCCAGCAAGACTGACTTACACCGCACACATGGTGTATCAGTCTGGTAAGAAGCTGGTAGAGCCCGATTTCAAAGGCAAGGCTAACAGGGTCATCAGGTTAGAACCAATTGGACAACTACGGATGTGAAGCAAAAAACTCCAAGTTCTGTTTTTTTTTTCAAATTGTTGTCTGTGAAACATGTCATGCCATCTAGCAAACTCTCAAATGAAATTATTTTTACCACTTTTGTCTAAAAAAAAAAATCAGAGGATACATGGTGTACTCACATGCACTTTCTTAATCTTCCAAGGCACCAAGCAACAAAAATCTCCATATGTTGGTCTATACAGTTCCAATAGTAATAGCAGTGTGACTGGTTGCTCAGCGGCTGTTGTGAGCAACATGCTTGCCCACACTTTCTGCAGCTACTTTAGGCTACACGCAACATTTTCTTTCTAAATCCTCAAAAGCCAAAATCAGGGACATGTAAAGAGACGCCACTGGCTGGGACAGGTCGCCTAAAACACAGCTGTTTTAGGCGACATTACCATTAGTACTAGCTTAACCCTGTGTAGTAGGCCCACTCATATTATGCTGTCGTAAGTGAGGCAAATGACACAAACACCAGAATCTCTTGTTATCTATTGTCCTCGTTCTTCTTCCCATAAATGCTTCATCCATGGCATTCCTTGCTCTGTGCTGACCATCGAGGAATTTGAAAAGAACTCCAACTAAGCTGAAAAAGAGCGTCATCACAGATTGTACGTTCATAGCTCTGCCGTTATCTGGCAATATGGACCACATGCATTTAGGTCACAAACATGATATGAGGGGCGGTCATAAAGGAGGCTATAGCCATCCCCACAATGTGTTTCTCTTCCAGGCATTTCTTGAGCAGTCGAAAAACAGACCACACAGAAATAAACTGGGTATGGAGGGAAAAAAAAGGGCGAGCCAAACCAAGTAAGGTCTTCTTAAAAGAATGACCAAAAACATTACAAGGATGGCACCTACCTACTTACCCAGTATGTCTAACGTAAAGGAAACCCCTAACTCTAACCCGGGGTAACCCAAACTTACCTAGTACTCTAACTCCCACCACAGAAAATGCTCCAGAGCAGAAATACGTGTGCAAAACACTCATCAGCAAAGAGGAGGCCAACCTCAGTCCCACAGTTGAGCTTCCTTTATAGATCAATCCTGGTTTGTTCTTTCCTCCATTCAATAAGAGTTCAAAACTCTATTCTTTACAATGTTTGTAACATTGAAAAGGAACTCAGAGCCACTTATATACAATTAATTATAATAAATTGTAGAAAACAGCATGTGGATGGTTTATATTTTATTTTATTTTTTATTTTTTTTTTGGGGGGGGGGATTTAAAACTAGTACCATAAAACAGTATCAGGAATTTTGACTTAAAAGTTTGAGAATTAGAAATTAATTATAAAACACAATATTTAGTACCAAATCTTGATTTCACAGTTTTAATCATAAATGAACTGAACTTATGTAACTATTCCAGTCATACTGACCATTCAAAGCACATAGATAATGTATCCCGGGATCTATACGAACATTCATATTAAAATATATTTCGCTGTTGTTCTCAGTTATCTGGGAGGAGACCCCAGGGAAGACCCAGAACTCACTGGAGGGACTATATATCCCATCTGGCCTGAACTCCCCTTAGGGTCCCCCAGAATGAGCTGAATGATGTGACTGGGGGGAGGAATGTATGAGCTTCTCTCCTAGACTTGTTACCCTCCTGACCTGATCTTGGATAAGTGGAAGACAATGGCTGGATGGATGTTATTCTCAAATCTTTTTTTTAAAATGTCCTTTTAAGCATCCATTATCATATTAACAAACATCTATTTACTTATGTTGTTTGCTTGAATCCCAAGGCAGAAGAAGTGATAAAAACAATAAGAGCAGAACAATTATTTTTTCTAACTTCACGTAGAAGCTTCTTGCTAGATCCAGTTGTGAAGGAAAACCATCTACATTCAAAGAAATACATGTAGTTTGAAGAGCTGTACAGCTGCAAACCATGTCAATCAATAAATAAACAAAGAATTCACAATTTTATAGTTCTTTAATGTTTTTCATAAATTAACAACATCCAAATGGATACTGAAGATGTACCAAATTTATACATCGAAGTCAAGTCTGAAGAACTGACATTACAGTTAGATCATAACGCGTTTTTCTCAGTGGAAAACAGTTAATATAGTGGGTTTAATTACTGATTAATGTTGAAGAATAAGGCAGAATTAGCTCCACTTAAATTAAATCTTTAAGTGGAGGTCACCAGACTGTGTATAGCCAGGCTAAAAATCCCTGTAAGGTGCAATAAATCCCCAAGAAGAATCCCATTATGTTCAACCTTGTCACTGGATTTCAATTTTCATATAGCACTTATTATGAAACAATGACCAAGTGTGTAAAATGTTAAAAGTCAAGTTAAAACATTGGAAAAAGATGAAGGCTCATGGTCAAGGACTTTTTGTCCCCGGTTATGTAACCCTAAAGGTTCCAGTAATATCATCTGTCATGTATTCATGCATTTTAAAGGCAATGTTTGCTCTCAACACCACGGCATTGACATTTGCTTTACTTGATAAGGCCATCTTTTTTAAAGAAATGACAAATCCCTGTCTGTCATAGGGGCAGTATTAACCAAGCCAGCAGACCACAATTACACTGATACAAACATATTACTAGTCAGTAACCTATATTTATTCATTGAAAAGTAGTCACTGCTTTGACACGAAATAATGATGAAAACAGTATGCTGGTTTTGTTAATAATCAACCCCCCCTTACCTAAACATGCTATGTCAAATGGAAATAACCCACAGTAACATTTAACAGCTTGTCTTTGCCATATAACTAACAAAATCCTCATATTTTCATTATTTTTCCACTCTTGAGCTAAAAGATGCCAAGTTATCCACTGTGACCATCTGTTGGTATCTATTTTAAGGGGTCACCACACTGTGACAGATATAATGTTGTGTTAATCCAGTGCTTGTGGTTAAGGAGCTTTAGTGCTCACAGATAATTACCACAGAACAAAAAAGACTCCTGTATTAAGGATTCAACATTTATCTTTTATATTTTTATTACTGTCTGACAAGTATTTAGGTAAATACTTGTTAAATATACTTACATTACTTTAGTACAGATTTCCAAATCAATTTCAACATTGGATCTGAGGTTGGTTGGTTGATTTGATCCTTAGCTGTCTACATCTACATCGTCTTTTAAGTCACAGGAGTAAAAACACATTTTCTAAGAGACTACTTTAATATTAATTTACCAAGAGGTATTGGACAATATCCCTATTTGAGATGCAAAGAAAAAGTATATCTTTTCAATCAGAAATAATAATAACAGACTCTATTCAAAATGCAGAACTTGTATTTGTATCAAACACTTTTTATGATAAGTTTAGGATATGTATAGTGTATATCTTGTTAACTAACTTTTGCACTGCATCCCACAAAACCTGTCAAAGCCTAGCTTCAATTTAGCCCAAGAAACCCAAACTAAGTCAGTTATACTTAGTCAGGGGGAGGTGTTGGCCTAGTGGTTAGAGCAGTGCGCTTGCGCTCTGAGAAGGTTGCAAGTACCCGGTTCAATCCCCAGTGCCTGCAGTCTGTGGCGCCTGTTTGACAAGCAATTGGGGCTTGACGATCTTGCTCAGGGAACCACAGTGGCAGCCCGCTGCTCCCCAAGGGGATGGGTTAAGATACAGAAGTGAATTTCTCCATTGTGAGATCAATAAAGTTAAATTATTATACAGCACCCATTAAAGTTGATAAACCTGCAAAAGAATAAATCAAAACAATCAAGTTTAGTTTAGTTTTATCTCTAGTTGCTATATTTAAAGTTATTTTTGTGTATTGTTTTTCTGTCTCCCTTCACTTGGTTTGTACTTGAATTTAGTTCTATTCCTATTTATAACTCTTATTCCCCATGTTCTTTTTGTTCAGGAGTTGTAATCCTGATACCTTTTCTCATTCTAACCTGTTTCTTACCCTATATTTACCCTTCTCTGAGTTTGCTTTTTTCATGAGAGCACTCTCTATGTGATAATGATTGTCTCTTGATTACACTGGTCCTAGCCCAGAACATGACAGCATCCAATGATTTATCTTCCGAAGTTGTCTGAAGTGATGTCACACATATAGCAACTAACTAGTAAAGGTAGGGCAGTGTAGGGGGTGTCATTTTCATGGGGATACCAAATGTCCTCTTGTCAGGATCATAGATCCATGAAAATGAACGGTTTTAATCATTTTTAATGGGACAAATAGGTATGTACTTTAATTGACTGGTGCAACACGTGGAATACAATAGCCTAGTTCTTGTGTGATTTCTTCCCGAGCTTCTCCCTTGTGCATGGCTCTTCTGCGCTCACATGCAGAACTGTGGAAAAAGGGACTTGGGGAATCTTCTGGAAGGATTGCCAAACCTAGCTTTAAGTCATTTTTGTACTTGTCATCTATAGAAAGCCTATCTTAATTTTATTTAACTGTTCTTTCTAACCAAATAGAAGGCATACTTGAATTGAATTGCTCTATTGTCCCGCATGGGAGGAAATTACTTTTCAGTACAACCCATCAAGAGAAAGACAAATATGGGTAGACAGGTCACTGAGGCCTTGCTGCCTTTTTCAAAGTGCTGCTTTTTGCATAATATAGAAAATAATACATTGGGATGGTTGAGTACATTTCTTGCATTGTCACTTAGGGGACAGTATGAGGATGCAGGTAAAAATCCTCAGCACAAAAACAAGAGCAACATACAGACGACAACATAAGCATAACGTGTGGGTGGGTGATCGGTTCACGGGTGGGGGGAAAAAACTCGTCCAGTTTTCCCAAGTGAGCAGCACATTCACGCACATCCAACCCAAGGTTCCCTTACCGGCGGGTAAAAACAAATGGGCACAGTGGAGGCGGTGAGACAGGGGGTGGTATATTTATCGCCATGTTCATGTGTGTGCATTTGTGTGTCAGTGTGGGTCCATGAGAGTCTAGTAGCCCCCCCCCCCCTCCAGTCATAGTCTTAAATGGTATGTTATCAGCAGTTCAGAAGGGGCATAGTTCCAGGTCACATGTCATGGAAGGGGGCGGACAGGGGTAGGGCATTTTGTTTGTATGACATCCAGGAGAGTTTGACATAACCAGTCTCCAAGGCCAGCATCGGGATCTGACTTAAGATAACAAGGAAATTGTTTTGCCTCAGGCTAACTGTGAATTTCCATCAGCCTTCAAGTCTTTGCTGGTCCATCTTCTTGGCAAGTCCCAAACAGCCGAGGTCTTTTCCATTTCACCACTGAGGTTAGACCACAGCCAGAATGCGATGCTGGGCAGCTTACAGTTTTGCTCACAAAGCATCTGAGTGTGGGTGTGCAAAGCTCGATTTAAACCATCTTATCTTTCCGGCAGCCTTACCAATGCCAGAAATGCTGCTGAGATATTCCGAATTTACCAATATACCAGGGAACCACCAGCTCCAATAAGCATAAACCCTGTTATCATAAATCTAATGATGTGCACATCTTCCACGTCATTGATGGACAAAATAGACAGACACACAATATTACACTTTAAGTCTTCATTAAATGATGTAAGTATCTAACCTGACGCCGCCAGATAGATTTGCTTCGCATATCCATCTGGAAACCTTCCGTTGAAGTCATTTTGGGAAGGGGCGAAAATACTGGTTAGCTGATTGACCTATGTTGGTGATAGACAGGCCAAATAAACCAATCAGATCAACGAAGCCTATGACGTACTCGTCAACATGCTTCGTCGTCGCTCTGTTACGAGCGACGACGAAAACACAACCACAAGCCAAGCTACTCTTGCTGCTGCAGGTAAAGGCTCGTTAGCTCAGCAAAGAAATACTCTGTAATTCCGATAAAACTAACGCTAGTTTCATCGGCTGAAGCCGCCATGTTCTTTAGACTGAACTGTCGCGCTTTTCGTTGCGTCACACCTCAACCCGCCTCAAAGCCAACGCTGATTGGACGTTCATTTGGTGAACGGCTCCAAATTTTCTTTAACGGAGAGTATCCAGACTGATCTGCGAGTGAAACCTTGAAAGCTCGCGAGATCAGGATGGTCTCACGAGGCTAGTAAGTAACATAGTGTTTCACAAGTAGGCCAGATGTCCTATTTTTGTCAAATCAAATACTCAATATCAAATACTTTGTGATACCTTACTACATAGAGATCATATAAATCGATAGTGGAAATAGGTAGTGGGAATGAAATTATAATACATTCAGCCTTATATAGCTTTGTTTACAAACCACGGTAAGAGTATTTTTGATGAGCAGTGACTAAAGTTGTTAAAAAATGCTAATTGGCCAATTTTGTTCATTAACATAGGTATTGTGGTGTAAAAATGCCTTGCTGAGAAAGAAATATCCTATGCAATTAGATCACTGCTTATAAATTACTGATTTATTTTAAGTAACTTCAGATAAAAATAAAAATAAAAACTCTTTACAGTTTGCAGCAATACTGAATCATTCAAATAATATGCAGTTATTAAGCTTTCAACCATTTTCTTGGCTTCTACAATAACTATATTTCCCTCCAGTATTCAAAAGTGCTACACTTAAAATAATAATAAATGCCATCCTTTCATCTTGCCAGTCTCAGTCCGTCAAAGAGCTAATGTTACATCTCTTATGTATTAAATGTGTCACTGGCAAAAAGCAGTGGAGAAGATGTCCATTCCAAGGTTAGGCCTGATAAATAGAGATTGCTTTGGGCACTGTGCTTGACCTAAGATCAGTCCTTGACTTGATTGATTATGGCATTTGATGATGAATTGAGAGATTGGATGATATCTATGGGAAAGTCTTAGACCATAAATGAATGTCTAGGCGGCACCTCATACTATCACAAAAGACCATTGGGCTGCTAAACTTTAAATAAATAAAACCAACAGCCACATAGAGCAAAACCTTGTGACAAAAAATTAACATTGTTTCATGATTTTTGCATGTGTATACGTAGAGTATATGGGTATGAGTGTGTGTACACACATACATATTTATATATATAAGCAGAAATTATTGATTTTATTTAATTTTTTTATTTTAAGATTTTATTCTATTTGGGTCAATAGCAATGATATATTATTCTAGATTTTCATTTCCTAAAATGACAAATAAAGCAAATCTTCAGTACAAATGCCCTTATTGCCATGTGAGAAAAAAGTGAACAAGTTACATGGAACTTACCTTCAAATAAAATCTCTATATGACATTTATATATGTGATAAACACAGTAGAAATTCACAAAATGGGTTGTTCGAGATGTCTTCTAATGCTTTTGATGTCTAACCTAAACCATTTTACACAATCACGTCAAGCTGCAGTTGTTCTCCTGCAATCAGTCATACATAAGAACATTACCTCAACACTATATCACTTTAAAAGATCCAAAGGAAAAAGATACTTACTTGTACTCATCTCTGAGGTATGATTGAACCCAGGAAAATACATGTTTTTTTTCCAATGGATTGTAGTCTCTAATTTACATTTTCGACCTTATTTATTTTCCTAATTAAGTTACTCTTTTCATTATGTGAAATCTATTTGATCTGACTTTCAATATTAACAACACTCGCAAAAACAATTACCACATCCCTGCCAACTTCACCTTTATGACCCACAGCATAGTTGATGGGAACAAAACTGCCTGCCCTTTGATTTGACAGTTTGATTACCAGATTGAGCTTTTAGCACCCAATCCATTTGTGATATAAAGAAGGGGTCAAAATTCATAATAGTAATTACACACAGTATGTGAAGTTGTTGGTGACTTGTACGTGAAGTTTACTGCTTTGTATCTGAAAACATACAGAGAAAAAAATGTTATCTTTCAGTGGACATGAGCTTTTACTTTACAAAGATTGGTCTTTTCTACACATGCAAATTTTATTTTCAACCAGTTCTGTTCTTCCATCACCAAGGCAGATTTATTATATGCTTTTTAATCCTTTTTTACTGTCCCTAAAACCTCCTTACATATGACTGTGTAAACAAAATATTTCAAAGATGCCTTGATGAGTCTTGAATTGTTGAACAAAATCTAAATAAGGTGTATTAGTTATATTTTTCTTCAGTAATTGATAATTAAAGCCCAGTAGCACCCAATTCTGTGAACATTTTTTTTTCTACTGTAATTTCTCCTTTTTAAACAAAGTAATTTTGGTATCCGTGGATTATCAACATTTAAACCAAGATTATTTAAATAGAGTTTGTAATTGCTGAATAAACAATTATTACATTTAACCATGTTATTTTGAGCAGAAATTCAGAAAAAAGGCCTTAGGGGATCGGGTGTTAAGAGGTTAATAACTATCAATTACTGTGTTTTTTTTTACTGAAGGAAAAAAAACCAAGTTGCATATTGATCAAAACATACAGCATGTAATGATTTAAAAATACACATACTTGCAAAAAAAAATTGCATATTTTGTTTGATTAAGATCTATCATTTGTCTTTTACCAGTACAGTAATGACAAGGGGTGGTTAAAAATATCAGTTCATCAATGCATTGGTAATAAGTTTTCCCCGATTCAATATCGATTCAGGAAGTCGATTCTTTCCCCTGGTCACTGGGTTCATGAGCGACAGTCTTGAGTGCTTTGCGTTTTACAGACAACACACAATGTGGATGTAAATAGGGTAAATTATTTTATTGCATTGTTAAATCAGTGGCAGACTGGGACCACTGGGGATTTTCCCGGTGCAACAGTGGTTCAGCACGTGGTTTTGTTATTAAAATATGCAAATTTTCCCAGTTTCTAGGAGGAAAAGAAAATAATTTGGTTTACCTGCACTTTACTTCAATGGTTATACAGTACTGGCATGTTTTCAGTTTTGTACTCCATATTAATGTTTAGTTGTCCAAATTGAATACATTCGCTGGTATGAATAAATACTATTTATAGTCCCACGTGCGCTCTTATTCTGTGTTTGTCTATTGTAAAATAAATTAAATAAAAAAACACATTAAAAATATTTTGTTATTTATTACTTTCACAGAAACTACCACTTCATGTAATGACCCTGGCTGCCTGATGATCCTGAATGAGGATTGCTCTGCGTTAGGTTGAGTTCCAAGACAGGTTCCAATGTGAGGGGAGTAGATGGAGGTTTGAGATTTGAGTTGGCGCAAGGTGGCTCAGAGAGTGGGCAGGCTGGTGACTGCTGAGGAAGCTGGAGCTGCAGAGAACAACCGTGGAGGGATTTCGGATAGGTTTGTTGAAGTTGTTTGGGATTGGAAAAACCTGGATGACACAGAGAACACGAGGATGGAGCTGAAGGAAGGTAAGTAGAAGAAGAAGAGCAACAGGCAAAGGCTGGTCGTCCAGCAGCACCTTAAATCCTGAGCAGCTTGATGAAGAAATTGTAGAGAGGTGCGTGATCGACAGTCGGCCCCGCCCTGCAGTAGAGATCCTCTGTTCGGTGAAGGTTCTACACAATTCACACTAACAAACACACCAAGATCATGACACCGCCTGCTGCAAGCCGGCCATTTGGATATTGTGATTTGTATTTGTGAAATTTCAGACAGTTTTTGCCAGTTCTAGATAAGATCTAAAAACTGTGTATTACCTGATGGCTTGAGCAGACTTAAGCAACAGTTGAAACTGTCCAGGAGTAATGATTATGCATCCAAATGGTTCATCATATGAAAGAGACTGCACAACCACTGTCAGTACAAAATCTAAATTAGAATTTATAATGTCTATGCCATAAATGCTGTACCGGAGCACAATGTGGGTGGTTGCCTAATTCTATGATTGCAGAAAAGATTTCCCACCTGACCAAAAATAACACATTTTAAATAAAGAAGCATTTTCCCATTTAACAACAAATTCTTTCTAAATATGAATTTTACATGGATTTCTACTCTACATCAAAGACACTTCTGCTTTTGACTTTGACTCACCTTCTACAAGCTGGTTGTAAATGCTCTAAACTGAAAATGTGTCCAGAAATAAAATTAGCAATGCTGTATGCAAGAGTTGAAAATAAGGTGAATATCAAAGCTTTGGCGGTGCTGCAGAACTATTTCCAGACACCACCGGGACTGTAATGCACAGCTCTCCTGGGTGTCACTCACTCACAAAGAAAACGGCATATCGCTGGAAATTTCATGGGTATCACAGTCGCTCCTCTAATGCTTGTTGTCACACCGCAAGGAAATTATATAATTTGCTTTATGAGAATTCACAGCTGAAAATGCAAGTTTAATCACACCTGTTGCAACAAGCTTCCCTCTATTATCAAATCCATCCATCAAACGTGATATCTTTTTTGCCAGCATGCCTTGGGAACAACATTATTCATTGTCATGCAGTCGCTGATTAGCAGCGAAGGGCCAGTCCCTTCATGTAAAATGGTTGTTTTTGTCAATAATATACAGGTTTGTTTCACTCAGTTGCTTTGGAAATGAAAGACCACAGCAGTGCCTGCATACGGATGAAAAAAAAAAAGATCTCTCTACGCTTCTCTGCAGAGGAATGGGGAAGAAAAAAAATATTTTTTTTCCTCATTTTTTTCACATTGAGTGACTCAATTTCACGCTCCATTGGCATATCTGGGGTGATGCGCCATGAAATCAGTCCAATTTTGGGATTTCAGAGGAACAGTATTTTGAAACCTCCTGAGATATGTGGCCATATTACTCTCTGCACCTCTGGACAGATTACACCATTATGTGACAGTGGCAGAAGGTAAGACTGCTGTAATAAGACACTATGTTCTCTTTTTTAGTAAACTGGTTCCCAACAGTGCTCAGAGCCTAAATCATTGATCAAATCTCAAATGATTCAATCAAAGCCATCTGTTCATTTATACTGATATGTTTACCTTGGGTAAGCTTGTGGATTTAGTTATGGTTTGTTGAAACATAAGTGTAGAAAATGGGTAAATGTCAAAATGTATTTTTCTATGGCAAAAAAATTATTTTACAGGTCCTTTTTGTGAACAAGAGCTTTGTCTCAAAAGAACTACCTGTATAAACAAATGTTTGATAATAAAAATGGCAAAAAGCCATTGTGCCTACAGTTGTGAGTAATATACGTAATTGCCAAATTCCAGCCCATTAGTTATATGTAAAAAAAAAAAAAAAAATATATATATATATATATATATATATATATATATATATATATATATATATATATATAAGCTCTTAAATAAATCTTTCATCGTAACGTGAATATTCTAAATGCTTTGCAGGAAAAGTTGATCCATTAATTGAGACAACAGATTCTGACTTTGTTTGACTGTAATGATTCATCCTCAGGCATCTTTAATGGCCCCCATTTCTCATTTTGATAATTAGTAAATTACTAGCTGTAATATGTGGAAATAAAACTAAAACAAAACTTAAAAAACAGTGTGGAAAAGTTTGCATGTTACACATCCAATTACACAATTGTTATCAAAAATGTCCACACTCTTATTTATAAAAAAAAATAAAAAAATTGAAATTGACCCACCCAAAAAAAATATTCCTAATGGTGTATTTTTGTTTCTTTTTACCATTCATGGAATTGCATTCATATTGCAGCTTGATGATTTATTTGATACAGGCCACATCTTTCTTCAAGTTTTTACTTACGTCTTTAATTTCACATATTTGCATTAAGTCAATTAATAAGCACTGTACTGAAAGAAATTGCTCCAAAAAAAGAGTGACTTTCTCTTTGCTCAGCCACTTAAAGAATGCACTCTTCAAAGCTGTCTTTTGTTTTCCAAAGTTTTTTAGATATTGTTTTTTCATAGCCTCTCACCCAGTAAACGCAGGCGATAGGCACCAGCAACCCCCGCGACCCCATGAGGGATTAAGTGGGTCAGAAAATGGATGGATGGATGGATGGATGTTTTTTCATAACTTTATGGAAAAATGCATACATTTAGTGGCATGTATTTTGAAGAAATTATCCAAACAACTTACTTAAAAATCTTTCAACTGCTCTGTAGCCAGAAACATTATTTGATTTCTTGTAACTTAGGATGGCCAGGAGAAAGAGCATTCCCCATATCAAACAGCAGTCATCCTTGAGCTAATTTCAGCACAGTTTTTTTTTTTTTTGTCAACAAGCTGGATCACAACCTGTGTAGCCTAAGGTCAAGGCTTCAGCTCCTTACCTGGGCAGCCTGCAGCTAGCTGAGTCAACAGTCTTACATGACTAACGTTCACCAGAGATCATCATCATCATCTACAGGTGCGTCTTAAAAAAAACTAAATATGATCAAAATGTTAATTCATTTAAGTGATTCGGTTCAGAAATAAAGTAGCAATACTGCAGGATTTAACTATCATCTTTGCTAAATATCATACAGAGCCAATAGAAAACCCTAAATAGTTTCTTAAGTGCTGTTAATACCCTCCCCATTGAGGGCAAACCACAAAAGGTCCAGTGCTGTTAACAGCACTTTATCCAACTTATATTGATGGGAAGTTAAGTGGAAGGAAAAGGTGGGGTTGAAAAAGAGAACCAACAGGGAGAGCAGCATCTTTAAGTGCAGCAAAGCTCTTTCAACAATTAACTGGGCGATGAGCTAAAATGGCGTTCCTTGTGTTAAGACACAGACACGACATCAGAAGCACCTTACCTTGGCCAAGAAGAAAAAAGGACTGGACTGTTTGTTAGAGCTACAACGTTCTCTTTTCATATGAAAGTAAATTTCGCATTTCATTGTGAAATCAATTTCACACAGTCAAGAGGAAGAGAGAAGAGGGACAGAATCCAAGTTGCTTGAGGTCCGGTCTAAAGTTTCCAGTCAGTACTAGTGGCAGTCATGGTCCACTGTGGTTTATCCAGCAGGACTTGGCACCTGGACATGCTAATAAAGAAAAAGTAATCACCGTAGTATTACTGTGCTTATTTAGCCGGCAAATTAGCCTGACACAAAACCCGCAGAGAATTTATGGATTATTGTAAATGGTAAACGGACTGAATTTCAATAGCACTTTTCTAGTTCTACAGACCACTCAAAACACTTAACACTATAGCCACATTCACACAATTGCACTCACTAATCCACACACATTCATATAAAGAAAACAGATCAGTAGACAATTTAGGATTAAGTGCCTTGCCCAGGGGCACAGCGACAAATGATAGGTTGAAGCTAGAATCAAACTCACAACCTTCTCTATCCGCTATCCTCAGAATGGAAGAAGAATATGAGAGACACCAGACCCAACAATGCAGACAAGCATTAAGAATTGTATATTAAAATTTGGAAACTGAAATTTGTGTTTCCATTTAACTGTAATCCAAAAATATTATCTATATGTGTGATGAATCTATGAATTTCACTAATATGAAGTTTTTAATTATTGTATCGATTAAGGTAAAAATGTATTACATATCACTGCATCACAGCTTAAAACTGAATGCAGCTAAAAGTGTAAACTGAAAATTTAGGTTGGCTTACATTCAGAGGAAGGGTTAAAGGGGAGAGACAACTTAAAAAAAATGAACTGGTAAATTAACATATCACCCACATTTTTAATTTTGATTTTCCAGAAGGCTGAAGTCTTTCAGAAGTGATTATATTAACTGGGCTCAACAGTAGGCTTTGAAATAAATGAGTTTGGAGCTAAACAGTAAAGGATCAGCAGGCAGTTTTCTGAAGACAAGGAAGAACAAGCACACTGCTGGGAGAGACAGTGGGCAACTGAAGAGTGCACGTCTGAATCTTGAGAACATTGGCCAGTGAAAAACCGCAGGGTAACTGAGCCACACAGGTTGGAAACTGATAGACTGCAGAAAGAGCTGGCCAAAACCAGGGGAACTAAAAATGAGTGTTAAACCTCAAAGAGAAAAGCTGTATGCATTACTTGAAATTCTAGTCTATTGCACAGTTTTTTAAAACAATGAGACAAATTGAGAAAGTGGGAAGAGAGGTGTCTCTGCTTTAAATACTCTGGAGCATTCAGCAGCAGCAGCTGGGGATTAATCAAAGAGATGCAGAGCAGCTGGGACTGATGCAAACCTAAGGTGCACACAAGAGGCTCTTTTCATCTGTTCCCTGTTTCCTGCCCCCTCATCTCCTTTCTCATCCGTCCTCCTGCCTGTGACCTGGAAATTGATCACAGTGCGAAATCTTGAAGGATGTCTCAATAGCTGTGATGCATGTGAAGCAGAGGAGCTATAGGTGATGATACACAGGTGTATCCTTTGTGGATTTTATTTCAGGGGCTTTAACAGTTAAAAGGGGCTTATAGCATTTGATGTCTGCGATTCTTTTTACCTTTTTTATCCTATTGTGGGGGAAACACGTGGACTAACAGGTTTGGTTTCATGCACATGTTTCAGCATAGTCAAGCAGTGCCCTACTAGGAGACAGCTGACGTGCACATACTGAAGAGGAAATTGATTTTTGTTTTGTTCTTCTTTTACCTGAGTACCATTTTAAACCACATGCTTTGAGCAAGCAAATTAAGTCATTTTGTTACTAAGCCATTGTTCATAGGTCTGGTGAAGCAGCTGCATTATGATCATGTTAAATCAACACAGCCTTAGATACAATTTCCAATATTGTAAAATGAAACTGCATTCCAATGTTTTCTTTGCAAATATTTCCCTTTTATGGTTTCAGTAATTTCGTATTAAACATTTTTAGGTTCAAACAGGAGCTGTTTGCGGACAGAATGGAAGTTGGAAACAACATGATGGCAACACATAGACACGAAATAAAGGCTATGAATTGGAGAATTCACCCAAATCCATCAATATGTATGACACACATGACTTGTAAAAAACACAATCTCTCTTAATTGTCAAATTTGCACATGGACACTTTTATTGGTGCCCTACGCACCATGTACCCGGGGGGCACCAAACAAAGTCATGAGTTGATCAATGAAAATTGGCTTGGTAACGTGAACGTTGAAAAAAACCTTGCAACGAGGGCTGTCCAAGTTAACACTTAAACCTACATAAAATGTCAATTTAACAGCATTTATTTTTTTAATGCACAATTGACGCATTTGCTTTCTACTTTTTGGACCTCGTCTACGATGTAGTTTGAACATTATTTAATTTTCTGTTCAACATAAAAACGGATAGGATGAGTCATACTTGTGTATTACACTCCCCATTGTTGCTTTTCATTTGTTGTACTTCATTTGTTTCCTCATTTTAATCCCTCTTAAAATCTGTTGTCCCTTAATTTTCCTCCATGATAGGTTAAAACAGAGTTATCTTGTGTGGAAGTATATGCACCATTGTTGAAGCAAAATTCATTTAGTGTTTTATCAAGATTTTCAATTCTCCTCTGAAGGCGGGTTCATTAGAAAGGCAGGGTCATTAAGGCCCAATTTTTGCCCCGATCTCCCCCTTCCAAGAGTCATCGACTATCGCCGTGTCTCTTAAAATAATCTTAAGAGTGATCAGTTCCGAGCGTTGGGACTGCCCTGACCTCATATCGGGAAATATTCAACAGGTTGGATTGTCCTGCCCTAATATCATATTATATGTGGTATCCCCCGAGGACAAACGAGCACAAAGCCTGTTGAATGGGACGTGTAGCCTGTCAGAGAGCGAGGTGAGGGAAGCCCTGAGAGAACCCCCACAACCCCCAACTCACCTCAATATCATAATGCAGCAAAGGTACAGCCAGTCCGGTCATGGTGTCTCAACTCCTTTAGCCAACTCCTTTTTTTGTTGTTGTTTTTTTCTCAGTTATTGTCAGTCTACAAACTATCGCTGTTGTTCTTCCTCGTCGTCGATGTTTATTTACTCTCAACTCACGTTTTAGCGTGAGATGATTCGCAACGTTTCTTGTTGGATATCTGAATGATCTTGAGTGAAATCTGTTTGTGTGTGGTGTGTTGTGCTTGGCGTCTGACCGGACACCACACACTGTGCGAGCAGTAACTATGATATTTTTTTTTACTGTTATGTGTTGTGTCTCTCTGGCTTTGAAAATCGGCTGACTAACTTAAAATCCTGCCGTGTGAAACAGCTTTAACTTATTAGAACTGTGTTCTTATGATAGTGGGCGACGGCGGCACAGAGGTTAGGGGGTTCGTCTTCTAATTGGCAGGTTGCTGGTTCAATCCCCTGCGCTGACTGTCTCTGTCGTTGTGTACTTGGGCAAGACACTTCACCTGCATTGCCTGCTGGCAGTGGTCAGAGGGCCCGGTGGCGCCGTTGTATGGCAGCCTCGCCTCTGTCAGCCTGCCCCAGGCCCCAGGGCAGCTGTAGCTACTAACATAGCTCACCACTGTCAGGGTGTGAATGTTTAGGGCCCCTAAATGGCTAGTACTGCCTCTGTTCATGTTTTTTTTTTTTTTTTTTTTTTTGTGATGGCAACTAAGTTGTTTTCTAATTCTGAGCTGGATGTTTTCTGTCAAAATAGATTGTCTTCACTGTACATTTGACATAGATTTTCTATGTGGATATGTTTATGTGTTCTACATCCTACAAGGATTCTGTAGATTCTCCTTTTGGATCTAAAACTCCATTGTATGTATCTAAATCATTTTGGATATTTTATCTTCCTTGTGTTCCAAATTTGTGCAATCCACAATGATTCTCAAAATAATATCTAAGAATAAGTTCAAAGATTATAATATGAAGTCTTAATGCCAACGTGAGAACACCTTTCTATTTCCTAATATTCTGTTGCTGGATTTAGCCTCTAGTTTCCAGCTGGTTTAAAATTATCTGCTCTTATTATCTCCTTCCGACACCGTGTTGACATAATTTGTTAATTTGTCAGAATGTGAGTTTTATATTCTAAAAACTCTGCCAATATGTCATCTACCAAAGTTTTCACCTCTCCAAAAAGTTTATTTGTACCATCTTATTATAGACTTTCTTCGCTATCTTAATTGACTTTGATGAAAATCCAAAAAGGCAAAATATCTATCTATCTATCTATCTATCTATCTATCTATCTATCTATCTATCTATCTATCTATCTATCTGTCTGTCTGTCTGTCTGTCTGTCTGTCTGTCTGTCTGTCTGTCTGTCTGTCTGTCTGTCTGTCTGTCTGTCTGTCTGTCTGTCTGTCTGTCTGTCTGTCTGTCTGTCTGTCTGTCTGTCTGTCTGTCTGTGTGTTTGTATATATTTGATGTGTTCTGCCCATGCTTTGAATTCAGGATGGTGTGTTTCTTATTGTAGTGTCCATATAAAATGAAATATTCCCTTCATAAATTATAATAAAGCTATTTACATGTAAAAATCAAGCGGAGCACTATGGTGAAAGCGGTATGGCATCACTTAGTATTTCAACAATTAGTATTGCCACATTGCCAGACAGGACACTATAAAAAAAACATGGAATGGTTTAAGAAAGATATAGGCTAAAATGTGCAAGGTTATTAAAAAGGTGCAGATGCGATACCGAAATAGATACAACTCTACTTAGTCTTAGGCTGGTTCAGACTGCTGAACTTTAATTTCTAGACCATACTAACTACTGAAAGATCAGTTTTGACATAAAAAGCAGGTCATACTACTACAACAAACGATTAAATACTGAAAACACTTTAACTGAAAAAAGTGTGCGATTGCTGACAAAAGCATACTGCTTATACTGTTATTTTATTTATATCTATATCTCATGTTGCATTAGATTAACCCATCCACACATTTGTTCATGTGTCTCAAAATCCTTTAGACCCAACCATATCCTGAAATGTGCTGAGAAATTATAATAATAATCAAACCATCACCATTTATTTACCTTTTTTAAAGACTAGAATTAAATAACATGTGATTTACTTTGTTGAACATGTTTTTTTTTTTTTTTTACAATATGGATTTTCTTGGATTTAGCTAAACCAAGTTAGGCTTAGTGTGTCTTATCTCTTTTTTTACTTTGTTCTTCCTAATTACTTAGCTTCAGTGGGTCACTGATGGCTGCTGATTTTATGTCTGTCATGTAACCCCTGGAAAAAAAAAAAGTAATTTGTCTCGGCTGCATGTCTTCGGAGACAGAGGCCTGTGAGCTATTTTTTATATCTGTATTTAAGGACTTTCTAAAATGAGTTCCCTTTTTATTTCTTGCAAAATGAGCAGTAGATAAAACTCAGACGAGGACAGGCTACAAAAGGGAAACTATTCATTTAAACAAAGGACATCAAGGCTTGGATTTCGTTTTCACCAAAAATAATTAACCTTCGATTTGCAAGGACCAATCTTGGCAAATCTTTATGTTTTCCCACTTTTTGTTGATAGTAGACTTTTCCCCACTGTAATCCATTCATTTACTGCACCAATATGATTTTTCTTCAGGAAAATTCAAGGACTTCTTAGTTAAGTTTAAAACATGGTGTCATTGTGTGTTAAATCTGTTTTTTGATTAACCTGCTTACACAAGAAATTGCTATTGCTATTATAACACAAAACACAGTGTTCTGTGTTTTTGCATGAATTTGCACATGATACATTTTTGCATTCTTTTTTATCCTGCTTGGGTTCATACATTTGCCTATTTGGTGTGTGTAAAACATAAAATACAAAATGGAAACTCAATTTCTCCGTTATAAAGATTAAACCCCTTTAAATGTTATTCTTACCATTTTTTACTAACATGTCTTCTAACACTTGTAAATGGTAACTAATAATTAGACTGAATTACTAATGAATTAATAAGGGTTTATTGATCTTTGTGAACATAATAGTCATGCACATTTTAAGTCAGGAATTCAGACACTTATCAGTATCCTGCCCTTGAAGGTCTCAAGTCCATTTTGTCAGATTGGGCAAATTGGAGCCCTTCTTTTGGAAAAGTTTTCATTGGACTGTTAAAAGATGAGTTTTACATTTCCTCTTCTTCTGGGCAAAGTCTAAGTGATGGTGAATGATGAAGATCAATGGTCAAACTCAATTACACTTTGCAGCCATAACTTGTGGCAGTCCCTATGATATAGTTCCACAAGAAGACCTGCTGTGAACATGTAGTGCTGATAATTATGATTAAAGTATATGTTACATTTTAATGATAATGTCAGACCAAAGGAAAAGTGCATTGATGAACTTGAAAAGAGCTGGCATCCACACATGGAAAAAAGTGCTTTTGATGTCCACACTCTTTTGATGTCTACATCCAGCAATCAAAAGCTAACCTAATTTGAAATTTCACTTTCCTATTTAAAAGGCACTTAGAAAAAAAATATCAACACAGTTATGAATATTAACAAATTGGAAGCATACACTGAATAACTTTAAATGGTATAAATATAAAACGAAAAAACATTGTTTATTTTACAAAGCGCTTTAAAATCAGAAATACAGAAAGGGAAATTTTTTTGGCATGTCAAAATCGAGGTATTTTTGAATGACATATATCTGACTCCATAACTAAACTCAAGTTTAGGGTAAAAATGTTAGCATTAGCCTTGCAATTCAGCAAACTGCCCTTTATAAAATCGTCAGACACACTATGTGTGGACAAATGTAGGTATATTTTTTGATATCAGTCACAGAAAATGGCTACTTATATCTGCTAAACACATCATATATCCTTGCCAGCAGCAAACCATCACACATTTTGAATGTTTGACGTCTCAATAGTATTGTTCTGTGCCTTTTATCATGTTTTGAGATCCATCTGTATTATATACCCTGGTAGAGTCCATACATGCACAGGGAGAATGTGGAAACTCCTCACAGAATGGCACCAGCTGGGATTTAAACCCAGAACTTCCATGCTGTGAGGCAAGAGAGCAAACAGCTGTACCGCTGCCAAAGACAAACATCAGAAAGGTTTACGTTTTGAGTTGAATTAGAAAAAAAAACCACAATTCTGATAGTCTTGACAGGAAAATATTCTGGACAGATGTAGAACACTTTTTACTGCAAATGGTAACATGTTAGAAGATTACTGCATTCTTGGTTTAACTTATTTTCTTTGTCTAGCATAACTATATCCTAGTCGCAGATGTACACAATGTTCAAGCATTACTGCACACATTCTCCTGTAGCCATTTTAACGGCTAAACAAAACTAATGTGTGGCTTTCCGTGTGTGTGTGTCTGTGTGTGTGTCTAGAACACACACAGTCGTTAAAAAATAATCTTGTGTCTGACTTTATTTAAATCAGAAATGAGAAGCTTTTTTGTCCTTCGTGACATTTTGATCTCTGCTTTGTCATTAAGTGAGGGGATGTGATGAAATTTACATAGCCCTAATTCTTCAGCCTGCTGACAACATATTTTTCCTGTGACAGCCATCTTTAATATTTAGAAGAGTACTTTCCAATGCCCTTCAACTGTGCCTGCAGTATTAATGTAGCCTTAATGGGAGAGGTTCCATAAATGAGTCTCAAATGGAGCTAGACACTTTAATGCTTGCTAGAATGGCTGTTATTTCCACACTCACCCATAATAGTCTTTATTGCATATTTAATAAAGTGTGGGTTTGTATTAATTGTTTAGCAGCCAAGGACTTCATTAAGTGGTTTTGATGCCCTGGATGGGCTTTCCCCAGTCTGTGTAGCTGTCCTTTAGCCCTTCTCATTTCTTCTCATTTTGCACAACTGATTAGCCTAATGCATGTTTATGGCTCCGGTTCACACAGTCATTGTGAGTGTATACCTTTGAAGGTGAAGAAAATTGCTACTCTTACAAGTTAATAACATTTTACATTTTAACTGATGACATGTAATATGTCTTTATTTGGTATTTCTTGTTTTTATGGCATCAACGTTTAAGTAATTTTGTAGAAATGTATCTGAAAGACCAATGCAGTTTCTGCCCACTGATTGGGTTGCTAAATATGTATAAACAATGTATCAAAATCTGAAATTTAGTTTACACATTTACAGAATAATTAAGTAATTTTCAGTAATTTCTTGCACTTATTTGCACTTTAGTGAAAGGCTTTCTCCAAACGTTTTGATAAGTTCTGCAAAGTTATGATGCCAATGATATCAGAGCTATATATTTATTTATGTATAAGAAATGAAGCTACCTTAAATTATGATAATGTTCATAAACCATTGAGTTGAGCTGTGTTCAAGATGGGGGTAAAGCAGTAGCTAGCTTGATTTGCCATATTGAATCATTGAGAGTGAGCAGATTTACACTGGTAGTTAAGCCACGGTTCAGTCATTTGAGGTGAGCCAGAGCGTTAAAAGTTTGAGCGGTTGCCTTAAGGAGCTGACTCAGCAATGCCCGAAGCCGGTGCTGTGGAGGCAGTGGAGGACATGATCGGTTCAATTACATAATATCATATTTATGTGTCTGATAGAGTGAGTAGAACTGAGTAGAAAAGGGGAAACAGAGGGAAACAATGGGTGGACAATTGGGGACAGGTGAACATAGTGAAACAATCAGGCTGAAGGAAAGAAGGGGTAATGAACTGGCAGGTGCAGGAAATTAACAGAACCTACAGGGGAAAGAGAATCGATCAAACGTGGGGAAGAATTCTATTAAACTAAAAAGAGAAAAGATATAACGGGACAGATTTAATAGTCAAAAATGTCTAAAACCTAAAAGAGGAAGACAAACATAAAATAAGGATCTAACAGAACAATTAAACTAATATAAATCTAACTACTAACAGACAGCTAAACCGGTGACAAAAACGAAGATCTGTAGACCCCTGCGGATCATGACAATTAATTGATATATCCATCCATCCATCCATTCACTTTCCAAACCGCTTAATCCCTCATGGGGTGGCGGGGTTGCTGGTGCCTATCTCCAGCGTTCACTGGGCGAGAGGCGGGGTACACCTGTCATGATTTGTCTTGGATGAACTTGGACACAGCACACACACACACACACACACACACAGAGCTGGTTTCCAGAGTTTATTGAAGCAACAGGAAGTGGATGATGAATCCAGAGTCATTTTACCAGACGGAGGTTGCAGGGGTACAGGAACTGGCAGACGGGAACAGACTGAAGCAGACAAGAACAGGACCAGGAGACGAACGGGAACAAGACAGGCATGATGGTCAGAAGACTGCAGACGAACCGGTGATCAGGGAGAGACTAGGGTGAATTTATATAGTGGTGAGAGCAGGTGGAGTGAGTCCAAGAGCCTGCCAGGTGGTCCCAATCAGGGCTGCACTGGGAAAGGAGCCAGAAAATGTTCAGAGTGCAGCCTTCAGGCTGCATCATGACAACACGCTGGACAGGTCGCCAGTCTGTCGCAGGGCAACATAGAGAGACAAACAGGACAAACAACCATTTTCTCACACCTAAGGACAATTGGGAGAAGCCCATTAACCTAACAATCATGTTTTTGGACTGTGGGAAGAAGCCAGAGTACCTGGAGAGAACCCACGCATGCACAGGGAGAACATGCAAAATCCATGCAGAAAGACCTAGGGTTGGATTTGAACCCAGAACCTTCTTGCTGCAAGGCACCAGCGCTACTCACTGCGCCACTGTGATATAATTTATAATGTATCATAACTAGATAATGTTTCACATGAGGTAGGCATATCCTACATTAACTTCTTTCAATTTGTTTGAGATTCTATGTTAATTGTTTTTAAATGCAAACAATGTTTGTATTAATCATTAATGTCACAATTAAAATCTGACATGAGGGTAAACATGGTTTTGCAAAGCCTGTCTCCTGAAAAAAGTTTCATCCCTCCACTGCTATACTTTCAATGTGAAACAACTCCCTCTAGAGTCACAGAATCTGATAGCATGTGAAAATTAGTGTAACACATGTCTGCCACATAAGTAGCTTCAAAGGCATGTCTGTTCCTTGATAATAACGACAATGTTTCCTTTCTTGACTATGATGTGATTCAATTCCTCATAAGCCTCCATCGAAAGATGGTGCTCGTTTGGTTTGAAGTTTGCCGCATACAACTTGTCCAAAGTAGCATCAGTGAATCTGTGATCGACCTCACGGTCTCCTGAAACAAGCAGGGGGCGGGGATTTATCTGAATTATCTAAACCTGGCTTGACATAGTCGCACCTCCTGAGCCTGGATGGGGTCTGAAACAGACAAAGCCAGGATGCACTGATCACACTAGTTCAGGCCTGTCATGAGTTAGTTGGTGGTGAGGGCGAGGACCTAGGCGGCAACGAGGCAGAGGCAAACACATGGTGAAAAAGACTTTAATCCAAAAGAAGACTTACAGGCTCAGGAGTTAACACTGGCTGGAACACAAGAGGATGCAGAACACATGATGAAGACAGGAGTAACAGGGTTCAACGCAGAATGACCCGACAACGGGGAAACAAACACACGGAACTTAAATCCAGGTGGCAATCAAGGGAACACAGGTGAGTCCAATTAACTAAAACAAGTCCACAACTCAGAGATAGTGACAAGGCCTAGCTTTATCTCTTATCCTGGATTTCTAAATTTTGCTTTTGTGCAAAAGCCCCCAGGATCCATTATTACCACAACAAAAACAACAGTCTTTCACAAAGGAGTTGTCAGATAAGGAAAGAGACAAAACAAGGTTTAACATTGGCCTTGCGTTTCCAAGGAGGAGAGCATTTTGAGAGCCGAAGCAAATCCAGTTTAACTCGGAGCCAGGTGAGTAACAGCATGGAGTCAAATGTTTTTTGTTGGTGCTACAGTCAGTGTTAGACTTGTGTTGCTATGTTCATTCAATTCAATGTAATGTAATGCGCAATTAACGTGCAATTGTAGCATGTGGGTTAATTGTTAGAGGTTAACCAGCAATGGGCCAGGCTTTGCTGTTGTGTGAGACGAGTAGCCCAGTTAACACAGTTAGCATTGTTTAATGCAGCCTGGGGGTATCATGAACTGTCCACCGTGATCCTTGCGTACATTCAGAGCATTCTTTTTTTTGACGAAAAATTTAAAACTGAAACGGATAACTGATCTGGTGCTTAGATCTTTTATGTAAAGAGAGGGGTGGCTTGCCATACATCTTGTTTTGGTCTACAGACAGTGATCAACAGCACTAACCTGACGCCGCCAGATAGATTTGCTTCGCATATCCATCTGGAAACCTTCCGTTGAAGTAATTTTGGGAAGGGGCGAAAATACTGGTTAGCTGATTGGCCTATGTTGGTGATAGACAAGCCAAATAAACCAATCAGATTAACGAAGCATATGACGTACTCGTCAACATGCTTCGTCGTCGCTCGTAACAGAGCGACGACGAAAACACAAGCCAAGCTACTCTTGCTGCTGCAGGTAAAGGCTCGTTAGCTCAGCAAAGAAATACTCTGTAATTCCGATAAAACTTGCTCGATAGCCACGCTAACGCTAGTGTCATCGGCTGAAGCCGCCATGTTCTTTAGACTGAACTGTCGATCTTCTCGTTGCGTCACACCTCAACCCGCCTCAAAGCCAACGCTGATTGGACGTTCGTTTGGTGAACGGCTCCAAATTTTCTTTAACGGAGAGTAGCCAGACTGATCTGCGAGTGAAACCTTGAAAGCTCGCGAGATCAGGATGGTCTCACGAGGCTACAACAGCACACCTACGGGTAAAATTTAGCTTATTGCTCCTTTAAGATTGATATTTAAATGAAATTGGCAATGAAATCAATGGATACTTAACTTAATAATGAAATACTTTACAAAAGCAAATAGGCATCATTATCAAGAAATAAACTCATAATCCCACAAAGATCTATTCTAGTGATCAGATTAAGCCACACAAAGATAAACAAAGATAATTTTGAACAGCAAAATACTACTAAAAGCGGGACATTTATGACAACAGAATTCATACTCAAAACCTGGTTTCTGTAGAGGCTGGTTCCTTACTCTGATGTCCGATTCTGCAGAAAATAGACTGTAGCTACTTAGCTCCATTTCCAGTCTGAACATATGTTAGCCTCTCCTATGTGAACACCATGCGGGCTCACGGACAAAAAGAGAGCGCTGGGAAGGGGAAGCATGGCTCTATAGCAGTGGATGTTCTGCTGTGAGGGGCAATTCCTTAGGGTGCTACAGTGTCATACTATGGCTATCAGATCCAGTCTGATTTTATATTTCTCCTGGCTGAACTCCAACACCCTGTACATGTGTGTTTGGTATCTAGATCGATGGGTCATGGATCTAGATACCAAACACAGCCATCAAGAGCCATGTTAAGTTAGGTGTTCTTCTGCAATGGACTGGTGACATGTCCAGGGTGTACCTAGTCCCTCCATGGCCTGATAAGGATAAGTGGATGTCTTAAATGGATGGTTAACGATTTTACTGCAATCTCTCACAAGAAGGGATTTTGCTCTAACTCTGAGATAAAATGGTTAACTTTGATCTGAGGTAGTATGAAAAAGGGAAGATGATCAAGGTTTAGTACCAGCTTGAGTCTGTCAGCATTTAGCACAGGAACTGTCATGATAAGACAAGAAAAGAGGCTCTTCCTGGGTCAGACAGGCTGATTTCTCTTTCTCAAGAGAATCAACTTGTTCAAGCAATTTCTCTGTGCTGGAGAAATGGCTAGCTTTTCTGCTTCAACTGTGGTTCTGTTTGCCTGGAGATCCCTTGGAGACTGGCAGGCTTTCAGTTCTGGTACAACCTGTGGATTTTGAGGGTTTGCAAATGAAGGATTACTTTAAGAAGGTGATATAAAGGGAAAAGGGCTAAAATAAATGTACTGAGTGATGTGGAGCACGCATTGCGAAATACATTGCAAATGTATTATGTTAATATCACTGTACACATATGCATATCTAGAAGAACTACCTACATTGCAATGTATGTAAGCAAATTATTCAAATACCTTACACTCAGGCTCTGTTTAACTCCAATATATTTGGTGACACTTGTATAATGTGCAAATAAAGATTTAGAAGGTAAAGAGGTGGTAAGACAGGTAAGACATTAAGAAACTATATACAAATTGTTACAATTCCAAAACAGCAATGCTTGCCAGAAGTGACATTTTCAATATCACCTTGTAGGTTTTTTTTTTTTTTTTTTTTTTTTTTTTTTTTTTTTTTTGGCTGGAATGACTATTTATTATCTGGGGTCTATATTTTCTATAAACCTAAAGCAAAAACTCAGTAAGACCTTTTCACACAACTATTATTTTCAAACATGTAATCATGAAATTAAATAAAAGCATTAGTCACTATTTAAAGTTATCAATAATCAAAAATTATTTTAAAGCTCACTGAACTACCAATTTAGCAAAATAAGAACATTTATATAACTCTTAACAAAATATTGGGAATAACCTTTCACATCTGCTATTAGCTTTCATACAGGGTACAATAACAATGGCCCTGTATTCTGGGATTTTATGAATTTTAAGATGACAGAAATGAATTCAAGTTAGCTACTGCAAAGCTCTTCATGACTTTGTTTTCTTGAGCTGCAGTTAGACTGTGGAAACAAACCATAAGCCAACTCTAGTGCTATGGGTTACAACAGGCAAACACCAGTTCTGTCTTGCCAGAAAGTAAATTGTATTGTTTTCTTTCCCACATACTCTACTGAAATTAAACAAGATAAAGATACGCTGCACCATCATAATCTAATATTACATAAGCTAAAAGATGGTTAAGATTGCTGGTATTAGGAATGCTGAAAGGAAATTTCATTGCATAGTTTTTTGTTTGTTTTGTTTACTTTTTACTATTTTTAGGATTTAAATACTTACCCAAGACAATTGTGAGACATTTTTCTTCTGGAAAATCAAAACAAAAACTTCTATTGCAGGCTTTAAAATGTGTAAGAACGAGTTTATTGCATGATAAGAACAACTTGTACTGAATGGCACCATTAGTGGACCTCAAAATGAAAAGACATTTTGCTTCCAAAGGTCACGCTCAAATGAGTGGAGGTGTCATAATTTTAGGACGCATTAACAGTTGACTGAAAAGAGTTTTGAATCACAGCCCTTGCCTTCTGAACTCACTTCAAAGACATAAGAGTGCTTAGCACTGTGATTTGACAGTTTTGCACTCATAAGGACAGTGTGATCTTTGTCCCGTTTCCCCATTTAATTCCCTGAATGGACTGAAGATAATTGGAGAGCATTATCATGATGGTATGATGTATTGGAGCGACGTTGTTCAGAAAGACCTACCACAGCACAAGGAGAAATGTTGAAAAGATGTATCAACAGCTGCAGTCACACAATTTAAATGTAAATGATACATCTTTCAATTTGTTTTGCATGTTAACCAATGTAAATTTAAGGCTGTGAAATCTATATATTAAACCGATGAACTTTGCTCAAGCGTATACAGTGAAAAGAATGTTGTTAAGCAAACTGAAACCTACTAATTATATAAAACTTGTCAAAGCACTATTTACACAAGAAAGTTGGTTTCACAAAGGAACAAAGCCAACCTCTTTCTTCCTGTGGCCAGATTAAATTCTCAGCTGATAAACATTTGAGTTCCCACCCGTGTGATTCAGCACACAGTCCATTGTACTAAGTTTGATAAGTGAAGGGCAAAACCTCCCTCATGTATTTTCATCAACAGCCCCTGCACAAAGCACCGTCACATATTTCAATACCTCAGAGAGCCCTTACACAACAGATAGGCAGGCGGTAGCTGTGATGTAGCTCCCACAACAGCCATTATCGGAAAGAGGTTGTGAGGACACTATTGAGAAGACAGTTAAAACGGTTTAATGAGAACTTGGATACTTGTTTAGAAAATTTACGTGAAAGGATAAACCTCAGCAAAGACCAAATAGAACACCTAAATTTGGATTAAGGGTCAGATATACTGCACGCTGCAGGTGTGTGGCTGTTGTGTACATCTATACTGCACATGTACGGAACACTGCTTTGTAGGGGCTAATAGCTACTCTCTTTTGTAAGTTTTGTGCAAACTCTCCTAAGCACCATCTGTCTCAGCAACCTCCACCTGACACAAGAGAATGCCAGCTATAAATATTGTCGCAAGGGGATCACACTATATGCTAGATCAAATATACAACTATTTCATACAGGCATCAGCAACTTACTATCCATAAACATATTTGAGTGGACATAAGTTTGAATGAAGGCCATTTCAAGAAAGTTTCATGTTTGAAAATACATAGTAAACAATTGCTTTTTTGGCTTTTTGTTTGTCTTTTTTTCACATGCAGGACAGCTCAATACAACAGTAGCCTCTCTTGCTTAAAAAAACAAGTTCAATATTTAGCTTAATCAGTTGTGATGCAGTGTTTTGTTTTGGTTTGTTTTCCTCTGTTTTTGATGTAGTTAAGGATATAGAAAGGAAGGTGCATGACTATCTGGTGAAGAGCTGGCAAGCTGATCGAGTGAGAATGTTACGTGCTTGGAAACAGAGGTTGCGTGCAGCAAAGCCATTTGCAGGGCTTACAGATGACCTGGAAGCTACAAAACTTCTTTTTCATGTTTATATGGATTATTTACAGGTACAAGATGATCATATGCATTGAGTTAGAGATTACTGTGGTTTTGTTTTTGACTAGCTCCAATGCATTGCAGGCAACATTTTACCATTCAAGCAACTAGGAAGTGTTAACGAGTGTTTTGTCTATGTAGAACAGACATTTTAGGAAAATTCATCTTTAGGAATTTGGGTATTTACAGTCTGTCAGAAATATATGGTAAACTAGCAAAAAAAAAAAAAAAAAAAAGCAGTTTGACCCACTTCAAATAGCATTTTGCTGAAAAAAGTAGATAATAAATAGTATTACCAGAGATTTATTAGCTAAAAACTCCGAACTGATCACTTAAACTCAAAAATAATCAGCTGATAAGCAATGTGTCTCACAGATGCTCTGCCAAGGATGTTGCTGTTTTATTTTTCGATCACTTAAACTTATGACTTTCAGACACTGTTCTCCTGCTTTAATTTTCTTTAAGTCTGACACTAGAAATTACTTTAAAATTTTACGTAGAAGGAAATCTGGAAAAACACATACCAGTAAGTATCTAAATTATCCCTCTTGCCCATACAAATTACGGGTTTAAGTCAAAAAATTTGGTTTTTGGTGAGATCAGAATTTCTTTGTGGGGGAAATACTTATTGTAGTGGCAACCTTGCTAGATCCTCCTAATTAAAAAGGTAGAATCAAATGTGGTGGTCCGCATATGTATCACCCAAACTCACCCTATAGTTTTATCTAGTTTCAACTGACTATCTGTGGGTGTAGAAAATTTGGACTCAAATTACATTATGATGCAGGATCCTTGCCTGTGTGCTGGACACACTTGCAAAAACACACAAACAAAAAGCATGTTACACTCTGCAGAGCAATGCTGATGGAGAGTCTGTGTGCCATCTGTCTTCCTCTTTCAGTCTGCTGAGCTGCTCTCTGTCTTCTCTGCTGGTAGGATTTAACTCATTCTTAGTTGATTTGTAATCAGGCTTTTTATCTTTTAGATCACCCTGGCACAACAAACAAAAATATGTGTTGATGCAGAGCAAATTAATTCCCGTAATTATTGGAATTTTTAAACCATTTTGAAGCTCTCACGCCAACAATAATAATCCAAATCATTCACATCTGATTGCAGCATGGCTTTTTTTGACATTGATCTCATCGTTGACTTTTTGGTAAAAAGAAATGAACCATTTGTGTCAACTCAAATTTTACATACAAGTTTTAGAATTAGAATTTCTCTGTGAGCAAAGGGTTACATCATTAGCGCTGAAAGTTTGCTACTGTGGGGATAACCACACACCCACAGATTCACGATTTGCATTTGCTTTCCTGTGGCCTGCTGTATTTTCTCATGTCATTTCAGTGTTTCTCCGTTTTGCATAAACGGCGTCTCGGTGCCCTGCTGTGCAGACAACCATACCTAACCAATGTGTGGAGGTAAGACGACAAAATAATTTGCATAGCATTGACCACTGCTGGTTTTGAGAACAGAGAGACACAACAAACAGAATAGATATTTACAAAATGTAGTCATTAGCCTGCATGTGCAAAGCTCTCTCTCTCTCTCTCTCTCTTTGTTTGTTTATATATATATATATATATATATATATATACATACATACTAAAAAAAAAACAACTATCGACTGCATAACAGAGCTTGTTAGTTGCTCACAGCACATAAACCAAGTTGAAAAAATACTGACATATTTTTATGTTTAGTTCCAACTGGGTAAGAGAATAACATTTAAAATTTAAAATGTCAAGCTCTCCCTATTAAAGTTCCACTTCTGTTGGATGAAGCGGTTGTTATTGATCATGGCTGATGCACGTTGTTCAACTAACAAATGCAATTTTCCATTTTTTCTTTAACATTTTGAAGGGAGACGTGACAACAATGTTAAGCACCCCCGTTTTCTGTATTTTCCTCTAATATGTACTGATAAATATTGAATCATTCCCTAGATTCTTTTGTGTTACATGTACCTACAATGACCCGAGTATCTCCTTTGCTGGTGGCGGTTAAATCTCATCTTACTGGAGGTTTTACTAAAGTTCAATATCTGTCTTAAAGGCAGATCAACTCAGAGAGGTAAGATGAATTTCAATTGCATTGTCCACATGTTTGCAACAACACTCAAAAGGTCAGCATGCAGCTAATTTAGTCGAGGGTCACGGGGTAAGGTAAGTTTATTTATATAGCACTTTTCAGTAACAAGACATTCAAAGTGCATGAACAGAAAAACATTACAGATATACATAGGAAAAAACAAAAGGAATAAGCTAAATAAATCCTTGGGCCCGTTCTTCGTACGTCGCTAACTCAGTTAGCTGGATTTGATTGTTGATGATTTGGCATGATCTTGGATCGTTTGGTTCTTTGAAACTCATCTTGGACTTGTCATAGCAACATGTGCGCCAGCTTAAGCCTGCTCGCGAGCAGGCTTATTTCATGTAAACAAGATTAGATCGCAGCTTTAGAAGCGGAGGAGATAGGGAAGTCTGTCGCAGCCATGTCCATTTTTACGACTGCAACCTGTTGTGTAAGGTGCAAGAATAAGTTTTTCGAATTAATCGCGTATTGCGCAATAGACAGGATCCTTTAGCGCAGCGCAACAGTGTAATTGTAGAGAGATATTTCTTGGTGGCTGTTATAAACAGACAAACATCATTTAACAGTGGCTTTTAAAGAGGAAAAAGTGGTGTTAGAGCCATAAATAAAAAATATTTTCATACTAATTTTTGTCTGAATATTTCAGGTGTTAAAATTGTTTGAATTTACATTTAATCCTCTAGGTAATGTTAAGACGGTTAGTTTTCATAAATTTATTTTGTAGCCGGTCATTAAAAACAAAGTTTTTAAAAAGCATGCAAAAAGAACAAAAAAAACAACATTTCTACAGCACCCTTTGTCGTAGGGCATTCCTAAGAGCAAGTGGAAAAATTTGAAATAATGAGTGTTTTGACACAAAGATCAGTTTTTCAGAGTAATAACTTCACTTTAGTAAACATTGCCGTGCAACCGAGTTTTAGCAGAGCCCAGCCTGGATTCCAAAATATTTCCACAAGTCAGACATACTTTTACTAGAGACATACATCTCCGACAGGGGCTGCGTTTTTCATGCAAGAGGTTTGGAAATTTTTGTTTGCACCAGATTATGACTGGTGGTCCATGAGCCATGATGTATGCCAATGTAGAAGTAGAGGGTGAAACAAGAGATGACATTCCTCTTCAGAAATTAAACTTTTACGTATACATTTAAATTGTTGTCATAATCCACAGCTTTTTGTTTTTTGGGTTCTCATTTGTGTTTGTATTTAGATAAACTAGTTTTTTTTAGTTCATTAGAAAAACTAACTGATCTTTTTTTGTGTTTTTGAAAATGTTATTCCTCACGTCCAAAAACCTTTGCATTATATTGACAGATGGCGGTTTGAGGTTTTTGAATGAGACACAAAATATTATTAGAATCCCCGAAATCAAGTCCATGGATTTCCTATTAAAGCATTTAGAAGGTGATGGCCTGGATCAATAAATTAATCATATTAATATCAATAAAGCAGTTAGCAGTATTTGTTCTGATATTGGAAAAAAGTCATATTGCTGAAACTATAAAAGACTATTTATAAGCACCTGGAAAGCAATTGGCAAAATTAATTTGTGCAGAGCTAAAACATGCGGTACTAAAAAGGAAAAGGTTATGTTATCTTTTCCTTCTCAGCAAAGATACTAGAAGTAACAAAAACAGCTGATAAAAAATGTATTTTAAATCAACTGCATAATTCCATTCCCTGACATAATTCTGAAAATCGAAAGGCTCAGATTGTTAAATCCCAAAATGAAAGTGCATTTTTTTCACGACTGTAGATAGCAACTAAAAGGTCAAAATTATTAGCGTCCCCACCTGAATTTTGGGGTACTTTGGGAGTTGTATCACTGTATACAAATGTTTTGTGCCAGTACGTAAACCCAGCACTGATTATGAAATCCATTCCTGCAATCACTGCATTGCAATAGTCCTGTCATGAGTTGCTGAGTTGTAGAATACAAGCATGTGAAGTTAAATAAAACAGACATACAATAGCAAGAAACCCATATAGAATCTTTCCTGGAGGACATGAGGTCAGAAACAGGGGGATCTGCCCATGACTGAAAAACTTTTATTGGCCTAGTATAAATAGATTTTTAGAGAATCCATGTTTGGACAGACATGTTTAATCTTAACTCAGTTTGTTTGTCCAGGACTGAGATGAATAACAGTAACCTGTTGCTAAACAGTACAAGCAAAAACATACAGCTGCAGCAGACAGAACATGGTAAATGGTAAATGGCTTGTACTTGTATAGCGCTTTTAACTAGCCTTGATGACCTCCAAAGCGCTTACACTACAGTCTTAGTCATTCACCCATTCACACACACATTCCCACCCTGATGGTGACAATTTTAAAACAATTAAAAGTACTGTACATAAATAAACAAAAATACAGAGTAAAGAAAGCATTACAGAGACAGGAAAAACATTGCAGAGGCAAGCACAATGCATTGGAATAGTAGGTCAGATATATAAAACAAGTTGGACTACAAACTTCAACATCAACATTGAAAGACTTTTCTAAACAAATAGTTTTTTTTTACCTTGGTTTAAAGGAACTCAGGGTTTTAGCATTTTGACAATCCTCTGGGAGTTTGTTCCAGATTAGTGGAGCATAAAAACTAAATGGGGCTTTTCCGTGATTGGTTTTGGTTGTATGTATGCAGAGTAGACTGTAGCTAGAAGACCGTAGTGGCCTAGATGGGTGATGCACTGATAACAAGTCTGTGATGTATTTACACGCTATGCCATTCAGTGATTTATAGACTAACAGGAGTATTTTAAAGTCTATTCTCTGAGATAAAGGTGTAATGACTCTAGAACAGGGGTGATGTGCTCTACTTTCTTAGTCTTAGTGAGGACGCAGGCAGCAGCGTTTTGGATCAGCTGCAGCTATCTGATCCACTTTTTAGGCAGACCTGTGAAAACACTGTTGCAGTAATCAATTTGACTAAAGATGAGTTTTCAAAGATCCTGCTGAAACATTAGTCTTTGTGATGGACCGAGGTAAGAATGCATGAGGAGTCACAGGAAAATATTCAAAAGTTGGGTTTTTTATTTTTAACCCAAAAGTACAAAAATGGTGGGTTCCAGAGTCATAAAAGAGGTCAAAAAAGAAAAAAAAAACAAACTTTAACTGAAGCAAACTGTGCCCAAACTAACTGACTGCACAACCAAACATAACTGACCTACAAACAAATGACACACAAGGGTATATATACACTGGCTGATCAGACCAATAACACAATAGGGGTAATTAAAACCAAACAAACACTCACAAATGACAAAACAAAGCAGCACAGTTGAGTTTGGCAATAAACTAATCTAAGAACAATGAAAAACACAAAACCTCTAAATACAAACCCTAAGTGAAATACAAAACAAAGAAAGAAAAATACAAATCCCCCCTTCCAGCAAAAGCAGGTGGAACAGTCCAATTTCCCCTCCCCGGTATTTAGTTGATCTCAGCCCTGGCAGCCATCTTTTGTCTGGCCAAACTCCCAGGCCCCATGGAAGGTAAGAAATAAAGATTAGTAACAAAAACACAAAAAAGATATGGATATTTGACTAAGTACAAAAGTGAACTTTTATTGCAAACTAAAATGTGCATATACTGATTAGTAAATGAAAAGTGCATGTGTGGTACAGACTTTTAAGGTGTGGCCATGGGTTTGGCCATCACAGTCTTTTAATCCTGCCAATGTTCCTCAGATGATAGATGGCCAACCTTGTAATTGTGTTTAAATGCTTTTGGAGGTTCAGGTCTAAGTCCATCACTACACCCAGATTTCGGGCCTGATCAGTGGTTACTTCAGAAACTGAAACTGCACACTATTTATCGCTGTTCTATAGGTCAAAAACTAATTACTTCAGTTTTGTTTTTATTCAATTGGAGAAAATTTTGGCATATCCATGCATTAATTTCTTCCAAGCATTTATTCAGCACTTGAATGGATTCATAGTCACTAGGTGACATGGTGATGTAGAGCTGTGTGTCATCTGTATAGTTATGGTAACTAATGTTGTTTTTTATGATCTGAGCTAAAGGGAGCATGTAGATATTGAGCAGGGGGGGGACCCAGGATGGACCCTTGGAGAACCCCACATGTGATTTGTGTTGTCTCTGATGTAAAGTTACCTACTGACACAAAAACGTCCCTATGCTTTAAATAGGATTCAAACCAGTGGAGAGCTGTACCAGATAGGCCGACCCAGTTTTCCAGGCGTTCTAACAGGATGGAGTGATCGACAGTATTGAATGCTGCTCTGAGGTCCAATAATACCAGCATTGTGGTTCTTCCACAATCTGTATTTATATGGATGTCATTAAACACCTTGACAAGCGTGGTCTCTGTACTGTGGTGAGCATGAAAACCTGACTGGAAATTTTCCAAGAGGCTGGTCATTGTTAAGAAGGTATTTAATTGTTGAAACAGCATTTTCAATAATCTTACTGATGAAAGGGAGGTTTGTGATGGGCCTGTAATTCTGCAGTAGTAGTTTGTCAACAGTGTTCTTTTTCACCAGTGGTTTGATAATTGCTGCTTTTTAGAGACTGGGGAAATCTCCTGACAGACGGGACGCGCTTATTATCCGAGTCAAATCAAACACTATAACAGGCAAAAGTTTCTTAAAGAAAGCTGTCAAGGCAGCACGAGGAGGGACTTAGCTGGTGTAAAATTTCTTCTAAGCTTTTGTAGTTTATTTGGCTGAATTGGGACATTTTGTCAAGATAAGTTCTAGTTGGAGACATCTTTGGTACTGAACTTGACATGAATTTACAGACTGATCCTCTAATCTTTTGTATTTTCTCAGTAAGTAAGTTAGCAAATTCATTACATGCTCTGGTGGAGTGGAGTTCAGATGCCAGGGACACAGAAAGATTTGTTAACCTGTCGACTGTGGCAAATAAGGCACGAGCATTATTATTATTTTTGTTGATAATTTCAGAGAAAAAAAGATTGCCTTTCATTTTTCAGTTTTAAGTTGTATCTGTAAAATCTCTCTTTATAGATTTTATTGTGAACCTTAAACTCAGCAATTTTAAGAAACTCAGACACTCTCCATGAAACAAGAACATACCTGTAACATGCACTACATCCAATAAACATATAACCTACAAAGAGGGAGATGTCACAACATTTACAGCAGCTCTGTTCTTCACCAGCAACAAAGACATGGTCAAATAATTTGATAATCCACCCATTTTCTGGACAAAATTTAAAAGGGGGAAAAATAATATTTTATTTCATTCAAAGCTTTATCTTATTATGTTAACATTAAGAATGTTATATTTAAACAATTAGTTTATTTTGGGAAATAAATTTATCAGAAAAACAGATAAGTAATATTCTGAAAAGCTTCCTCTTGAAGTCCAGTAAATCATTCTGCAGGTAAAGGCTGGTTCACACGGCAGGATTTTTACCACAATTTTTGCCCTGATCTTCCCCTTCCGACAGGCCCTGACTATCGGTGTGGCTCTTAGGATATTCTTAAGAGGTATTGCAGCCGTGTGTGGTGTATAAAGAGTGATCTGGTCTGCTCGGTAGAACATCGGGACTCGGGACTGCTCTGACCTATAATTGAGAATATTCAACATGTTGGATTGCCCTAATATCCTAGTGTGTGTGGTGTTCCCTGAGGAAAACAAGCACACAGCCTGTTAATGTGAATCAGCCAATCAGAAAGTGAGGTGAGGGAAGCCCTGAGAAAAAACTTACAAAAAAATGGCTCACCTTCATACCATAGCGCAGCTAATGTAGACCCCCCCCCCCACCCCACCCAATGCCACCACCAAAAAAAAGTAAGGGCAAAGTTGCCTTCAAAAATAGATGAATAGCATTTGCTTCTAAAGACTGAGCTTACAATGACCCATATTTGAATAGAAGAATTTACAGAAAGTTTTTCTTCTCTTATTTAAAACACCCCAGAAATGCCCAATAACCTCCTAATAACAGGAGAGGTTCTGTAAGAATGTTCTGTGAATTCCAAAATATCCAAACTACACTACAACAGGGCTCAGTCTATCTGTGTTACGAAATGCATCATTCTTCACAATGAAATAAAAAGGTCCCTAGTTCTCTTTAGAGGTCCGGTGAAGACAAAAAGAATATTCAGTATGATTTAGTTCCAGTGAAATGTACTGGAGTGTTCACAACGTCTCTGTGTATGTGTGTCTTTTTGTGTGTATGTTTGGATCTCCAATGCATGTGCAAGCGTCCTCGCCTTTGTATAGATGCAAAGGGTCAGGGTCACACTCAAAATCACTGAGAGCCCGCAGGGAACAACCTGAGCCTGTTAGAAATAGTACAGAGACAAGCTTAACCTATTTTTAATAGTCTGTTCCTTTCTATTATTCGCTTCCTACACCTGTCCTCCGTGATGAAAAGCTTCTGTTTTGAAGGTTAACATACTATCAATAAACTGACATTGAAAAGTTCACATTGGATTTTTAGACATGAGACTACTGAAGAATTTAAATGAGTTAACTTTTGAGAACAGAAAAATCCTTAGTGAAAAGATTTTAACAAGTCAAAATAACCTGTAAACCTCTACTGAGGAGTAATCCATTAAAAAGTTAGTGATTGATTCAGACAACTAACAGGTGAGGCTATTGATTTTTTTTATGGTGGGAAACAGTGGACTGCTTTCCATTTACCTGCTTCTAAACAGTGCATTTGCCAAATTAAAATGCAGCAGAACTGACAGCTGCAAATTACGGTTGTTTCTGGATGCTGGAATAATAATTTTACACTACATTACGGCAGGTACTTACAATTCAGAGATTGCGGGTGCACACTTAACAACATCAATTAAGGCAATAGTGGTGGAGATGTCAGATACTCCACTGAAGCAAATCTTTAGCAGGCAGGGATGTGCCATGTGTTGTATTATGACACCAGCTGCAGTAGCCTCCCGATGGGAAATAGTTTTGATGTTTTTCCATAACTGCCACTCTTCCGCTTCAGGGTTTCTCAAAAAATTATTTGACAGCTAAACATGTGGTGATGCACAGGGATATTTCCACAAGTTTAAGAAAAGCTGTCAAGAGTTGGCTGTATGGCTAACAGCAGTAAGGGAAAAAAACAAATGTATCACTGTTTTTTCTGTTTTTTTTATCTGTGGCTCGTCAAACCCAGTGTATGTATGTATGTATGTATGTATATATGTATACATACATACATACATACATACATACAAACATACATCAATTATACTGTTTAAGCATCAAGGTATTTCTGAGACCCTGGTGCAGGCAGTAACAACAAACAACAGATGATTTTAATTGTTTATTTGCTAGAGGGTCCAGATCGACTCAAAGTACTATTTTCTATGTAAACATAATTAACAGCTCTGCATTACAATATGTGTGTTAGATCTATGTATTGGACAAACATCTTTCAACTGTCCAAAGAATGACAACACCAAATTTAATGGTAACACACACACACCCGCATACAAGCAAAAAAATGTGTTTGTATTAAACAGTTATCATTTACATAATTGGTAAATGTCAAACAGTTAAAGTTTTTTTATCTTCCATGTTTTTGTGTCTCCAAGTTGCACCGTACACAATACTATTGTTTCTCTTTAATTGCTTGTTCTGTTTTTTAAAGGAACTTTTCAAAAGCATTTTATGGGCACTTGTTAAGATAACATTTCTCATTGCCATTACAATACAAAATAATCCCATGGTGCAATCTTCCAGGTATAGCAGCAGTCAATCATACAAAAGAAGATGTTATGCATTTATAGCTCAAATACCACAGTTTAGGGGTTGGTGATGTGCGTGTCTCCTTAGAATGCAGGAATGATGTTCACGCCTATACACTACTTTTTTTGTACTATTGAGTTAAGCCTATGGTTGAAACATGAGAAGTATATATTTTTATGTCCTGCCTCTTATATCATGTTTGTATATTAAAAATGAAAGGTTGACTGATACACACCTTTAATTTTACTATGATGCATCATAAAGTTTTTTTAAACTTCTCAAACTCACCCCATGTCTGAGTCCCATGTTCTGCCGCTCTCTGCCGTCTGTGCCGCTCTCTTTCTGTGGCTAAATGGTCCATCCATCCATCCATCCTCAGGAAAAAGTTTCCAGTTCAAGACTGTGTCCTAAGTGCATAAATGCACTGTGAGCCCAAAGCTTTCTTCGTCTTCCTCATCTTCGGTTAACATGAGATGGAAACTAGGAATGGTCTCTGTTGGAAGACGCTATTATTTCCACTGATCTATCCTGATACAGAATCTAAAAGCTACTTCAGTGTACTCCCACAGTGCAGGGCATCACAGCAGCGTTTAAGATCTTGCACAATGCTTACACGCTCTTATCCAACGATGGCATTTTTCGGCATTCTTTCAGGGTTTAGGAAAAGGTATAAAAAAAACTCCTTTCATATGGTCACCATGGCCATATCGAGAGTCACTCTGGCAGACACTGAAGCAGCAGTGTTTCCTTGTTACCATTATATCTGCTGAGCTGTCTGCTTCACCACCCTACACAGCTTGTCTGACCACAAGATGGCCACGACGCAGGTGCACTTGCTGTTCTAAATTTAGTAATTTTATGTCATTTTAGGAATGCCCCATTGGGAGGGAGTTGGTGTAAAACAGCAGATCTCCAAGCAATCCTTCTCCATTGCATTTTAACATATTGGAGCAGCTGGGCTTGTAAAATCAAAGAAGCAAAAAGCATCTCAACCAACTGCAGTGATTATTAATTCAATTCATTTTAATTTTATTTATATAGTGTCAATTCGTGAAACATGTCATCTCAAGGCACTTTCCAAAGTCAAATTCAATCAGACTATACAGATTGGTCAAAAAATGGCCTATCTAAATTAACCCAGTTGATTGCATCAAGTCTTGACAAGCAGCTTTCACTCTTCCTGGAGAAGCGTAAAGCAACAGGGAGAGTCGTCTGCATTGTCCATGGCTTTGCAGCAATCCCTCATACTGAGCACGCATGAAGCGACAGTGGAAAAAAAAAACTCCCCTTTAAAGGCATACTATGCAACATTTTTCAGTTAATTAATGTGTTCCATACCATTTTGGATGATTAAATTTGTCATTTCAGGTGAAACAAAGGTTTTCTCGGCCGCCCTGGTGGTCTGTAGGGGAAATACTGTACTTGCAATTGCAGGAGCCCTCGGCCCGCATCCACAGGCTCAGAAGTCTGGTGCATCGCGAGAGTCGGTCTTGCTTTACGGCGAGAACTGCTACACGCCCCCAGTGAAAGGCATGCTCATTGCTAGCGCAGTGGCGATATTTGTGCAGTTATCATGGCGGAACCAGCGAGAAAACAGAGAAAGCCGATGTCGGAGCAGGCAAGAAAGAGGAAAAGGGCTCTGGACAGAGAGAGGAGTCGTACACAGGTGAACATCGGGCAAGCTTTTTCCGAATGGTGAGAGCTAAAAGAAAAAGAAGGCTGCAAGGCTGACGCGGACCTCGCGTTTCTGCTGATGCGATTGTAAGTAACATTGGAATGGTTTCTCTCTCTCTGTGTGCATGTTCATACTTTCACTGTGTTAGTCATTGTTTGTACTGCCGTTTTTTCGACTTTTCGTTGCGTTCGCCTGTCTGCTAAGCTCAAAACAACCGCGCCTGGCTTGACGGAGAAACCAGGAGAACAGCTGAGCATCTTTACAACAGTGCACTTTTACTTTCGCCCTCTGGGGGGAGCCTCGCTGGAAAATCAACCCCGGTTGCATAGTATACCTTTAACGGGAAGGAAAACCTCCAGCAGAACCAGGCTCAGTATGAACGGTCATCTGCCTCCACTGACTGGAGGTTAGAGAGGACAGAGCAGAGACACAAGAAGACAGACAAAAAAGCACAGAAGCACACATTGATCCAGGAATCTGTTCTACATTAGATGGTAATAGCGGGTGATCTGTCTTCTCTGATGTCACAGCTAACAGAACGCCAGACCAGGTGTAACTACTATGAAGAAAAAAAGAAAGACAACAAAAGTTAAAAGATGAGATGTCGACAAGCAGTGCAAATTAGAAAACGGTAGAACTCAGTCGAGTGAGAAAAGTAGGCCCTGATGTCCTCCAGTAGCCTAAGCCTATAGCAGCGGCACATTATTTGTCACGGAATGTGATGTGTCGCACCCTAAAACTCAGTTTTGTCATGTATTCATGCAGGCTCAAAAATTTTGTTTTTAGAAATCGCTGCTTGGACCAGAGTTTTCAGAATTCTCAACTGGCCAGCACTCTCCATTCTACACATGATCAATCTGGGTCTGTTCCCATTTGATCCATTGGGGGGAAAGGAAGGACATTCAGCTGAATTCTCCGAGCTGATTGAACGAAACAAGACCTAGTTTCTACCTATCAAAGGTTGGTTTTAGTCAATCACAGTATCAATGAGAAACCACAACAAGTTTCCCTCGTCCAGGCACTTCCTGCTGTTTTCAAAGAAATCACAGATTCTGACAAAACAGATGTGATAGCAGCAGCTACACCTGCATCCTCATGTTTATGTTGGTTCCGCTGCGGCCTCAGCAGCTCTTGCTTTTATCACAGCTGTATGTCCCTCCTTAAATAATAATACTACTACATGATTCGCCTGAACCGTTTTTAGTTTGGTCACAAATGGCTGAAGTGAGAAACATACAAAATGGATTCTTATATATTTGTGAAGGCACAAATGCCGTGAGAATTTAGCTTGCAGGCAAGTTTATCAAAATGAATCATTTTTAGAGATGTAAAAAAAAAAAATATTCATTTTCCCAGCTATGTGGACTAGACCTTAAAGTATCTACCAAACTGTGACTTTTGTGTTTCATTACACCCCTGGGAATTACAACAAAAAAAGTGTTTCTACTGTGTATGAAAAAGATTTTACCCAGGCCATTCAAAAAAAAAATGTGCCTGTGTAGTTTTACTTCATTTCACATAACTTAGTCTATGTATGTGGTTGTTTCTTTTTATGTGAGGATTATGTGGGCTGAACTAACATCTGGTGTGAATTTCACAGCCACATTATAAAATAATGATATAAGTGTTCAATACTTATTTTTCCCAATGGATTCTCAGTAATCATTAACATTTTTAGTAAAAAAAAAAAAAAACACTGACAATTAATGTTGGCTAAGCTTTGTTTTTCAACAAATGAATGTCGTAATGCTGTCACATTCTGATTTTTAAATCAGAAAAATGTATCTGAAATATAATTAGAGGTAAAATATTCTAGCATTTCTTAAAGATAAAAAGATGGCTATATAATTGTTTATATATGAACCTTACCTGCAGAGAACATAAATTTGTCCGCAGCTGTTGACTGTGAGGTCTGTCGTCTGTTTGTGACAGAGGCAGCATGTTAAGGAGGTGATAGAAGAAGGGAGACAAGGAATGCACAGAGTGTTAAGGGGCGTCATAATAAGTGAGAGGTGGAAGCGAGAAAAGTGTCAGAGGGTTGAGAGGACTGTGAATGGAAACACTGGCCCTGCTTGTCCTGTCATTTCAGCAGACTCTCTGAGCGCAGCGTCGCTCCGGAAGGCTTGGCTTCCTCTCGCCGCAAGTACAAGACATCCTCTCTGCGGCCGTCGCTGCTAACAGACGCCATCAGTCACACTGGCTCAAAAATCACTCGCTTCCAATCTCACCACTGCTGTGAAGGCAACTGCTCGAGCTTGTCTCGCAAATCTGCTCCTCCGTGTGCTCGGCAACCAAAGACATATATTTACACATACAACAGTACACACAGACACACACACACACACACACGCACGCACAAAAAGTTTTTTTATGCTGCCAAAACCAAAAAAAAAAACACCTGTGAATTTGTCACTGTCCTGCTTTTTATATCCCCTTCTCTATATAGCTGGATGCTGGATATACAGTGACAGATTCCACCTCATGCCATTCATGTTTGCTGAGCTTATCGTCTTCATGTGAGCTTTAAGCGCTCACCACCCCACAAATCCTGAGGAAAGGAAAATTGTCTGTTATTTTTTGAATATCTTGGGGGGGAAACAATCCTCTTTGCTTGCAGCCAGAAGGGTGAGCACCGCTGTGTGACATGGGTAGTAATTTCTGGATTAATGGTATTTGTCAGCTGTTTTATCTACAGTGTAATCTTGCTAAATATTTGCATTATTGTTTTTACTTGTGTGGTTGTTGAATATTGTTGCTGAGTAAAACATTACAACAATATTCCAGTCCAATAAAAACCTGGCTGCTCTTTCTGGTACTTTCTCATAACAACCCCTGCTGACAAACTCTATGCTTTTTGACAGCTCAGTTCTTCTTGGTTAAATTTGCTGTGGCTGCTGGATAATAACTTCCAGGAAATGTTGATGTCAAAGTCTAGACATACTGACAAAGGTCACTGTCTAAGGGTGTACACCACTCATGGACCGTAGTTTATATCCGTAAGGAGTGGCGGACACTTTTGAAGAAGGTCATAGACATAATACAGTTAAATTAAAGTTTTAGTAGCACTAGTTTATAGCACAAAATTCATCTACAGGCACCTAATCTACAGGCATAAGACAAGAGGTCTGGTTCATACACTAATTTTACACACCAACTAAAACCAAATTTCATCACTCCAGTTTATCCGAATACAATTGATTCAATATTTATTTTAAATACTCAGATTTAAAAACCAGTCACACATAGTTCACTTCATTCCAATTCCATTACAGTGACTCTATCTGTGAACAGAAAAAAAATCTGTTTTGATTTTTTAGTGATGAACCTTGTTCCAGTGAAACAGTGAAACAAAAGAGGTTATTTTGCTTTTGAAAGGTTGAATAAGATTACTTTAGATCAGAAATCCCCAAGAATATACTCAGTTTATTGGTTATTATTAATAGAAACAATTAAGTCTTTCTATATGTTTTTTAATGTATGAAAGAATTCTAGTCAAGGATTTATTTAGCTTATTCCTTTGTTCCTCCTATGTCTGTAACATTTTTTTTCTATGTCAGTAACGTTTTTGTTTTTTTTTCCTACGTCTGTAAGGTTTTTCTGTTCATTTACAGCACTTTGACTTATCTTGTTACTGAAAAGTGCTATTTAAATAAACTTGCCTTACCTTGCAATGTTTCCATGACCTTACCCTGACACCTTAGTCCTAAATCTAATCCCTAGCCCCAAAAAAGTAAATATGAAAGTATAGTACAAATACACAGAATTTTTTATCTTAAAATTAAAAGGGTGATGTTTATTTTTATGTATTTATTTGACTGAGAGAGGCTTTCTCCATCTCCACAGACAGAGTTAAAGCTAATAGAAAATATGAGCTGTAGACTAGTTTTAATTGATATGGCTTCAAAATAATGCTGAAAAAAATCAACCAATTTGAAAGAGAACCTGCCACCACAAAACTTCATTACGAATATCCTACAGCAGGTAGATGGGAAAAGTAGGTAGATTTGTATCCTGGTAATTTGTTTCTATATTCTTGCAACCCCCCCCCCCCTCTTTTTTTTTACCGTAGTAAGATACAGATGCTGTAAAGTATAAGCTGCAATAAATGCTCAGATAAACCAAACTTTTTTTCTCCCCTGTATCAGTTTTAAACTACATTTACCAAAAGAGACCCTAGAAATATTTCTAGCAATAGTAGATCAATTTCTTAATTAAAATCAACAGGAATTGTTGAAAACAACCAAATGTCCAACCTAAGCACAGAAACGCAATATCATAAAGGACTTTTGCACATTTTCAATTTCAAAATGCTGGACTTTTCAATGCTATTTTCAGATATAACTTTAATTTTCCAACCATTTTGGGGCTTTTCTCTATAACTTTTAAATGAATATATTTGTACTGAATTTGTAGTTTATTATTGTATACACAATGGAGAAAAATTATTTTATTTGGTTTCCAATGACACCAATATCACCAGTTAATTTTTATCATCATGCATGTGTCTGCGAATTCTCAGTCACTGAAAAATTATACTGACAGTGAAAGCTCAATATTAGTCAATATTTTATATGAAAACCACCTGAAAAGCTATTTTCTTTTGTAGCTATTTATTATTTTAGCTATTTATTCAGATCACCTACATTTTTTTAACAAGGAAGACAGAAAACACTTTTCTTCGCAAAATGGCAAACGCACTTCAATAGATTTTTAATATTTTAAGACTGTAGGAACCCTACAAATAAATACATTATTGAAAAGCTTAGAATACACAGTCCCTTTATGCTGTTGCTAAAAATAAAATTCAACATCTGCCCATGATGCAGAGCTGACAACCAGGTTGCTATTCAGCCATAAACCTGTCCGCCTTTCTTTTTCTTTATCCTGTTTACATTAACACCAATTCAATTAATTTTCATTCTTTCTGCCCTGCACCTACTTCCACCTTTTTGATATAAACACATTTGTCTCCTACACATCTTCACACAAGCATATTAAACACCTATAGTCATCCCTATTGAACCCAAAAGCATAATTAAACCCTCCCCTGTCCCCCTATGTCTGCTGTTTTTTACAAAGCTGAGACAGTGTCTTTAACCTCTGATCTCAAAGCCAAACATGTGCTTGACAATTAGTATAAATTAACTATCCAGGAACCCTTCCACATTAATCAACAAACCATTGAGTGTTCAATTAACTGGTCCTATTCTGAAATTGAAAAACCTATCTAAATTAAAAATGTTTTCACTCGTTTAAATAATCGACAAACAAGTAAAACTATAATGATCTGCCATTCTGCTTCTCTTTTCTACCCTTCACCCACACTCATCCAGCAGACAAACTTATTTAGCGCACCTGCGCCTGCCAATCTCACATGAGCGAGATTGGCAGGCACCTGCTGTTTAAACTCCTTCCAGGAAAGGAGAGTTTTTCTACTCCCATTCTTAACCTTGTTTTTGCCTGTGGATTTTGTCTCTTGTCTCTTTCCTTCTGAATATCATGCTTGCTTTTGCCTCCTGGTTTTCAACTCTGGATCTGATTACAAACTCCTGACTTTTTGCCAGCTTCCTTCTGGCTTGTTCAGTCATCTGCCCCCGTAATTCTGCCCCTCGTTTGTTCCCCAACCACGTTCCAGTTTATTGGATGAAATCTGTCTGGCTCGTGTGGATAGTCTGTGCACTGAACTCACATCAGAAAAGGATTATCTACCTGGGATTTCCCTCAGCTGCTGTGACATCAGCTGCCACACTACCTTTCCCTGAGACCTCTCCCTTGCTCTCACTGACAGGAGATTCCCCGACTCAGGACCAGATGGAACAATCCTTTGTGAGACAAAATGGCATTTAAAAAAGATCACTTATTTTATTCATTTATCATGCTTCCAGTCATCTGCAGACCTCATTGCTTAAGACTCACATTCCCCATATTCATTGATCTAAAGGGGACATGTTGAGTTGTTCTGAACATTGTTTCTTACTCAGAGTTCTTTAAGTACACTTACACTACCCAAACTGTCTAAAGTTTCAGGGGGATACTATGATGTCAAGTATCTCTTTGATAACCATAAAGTCACCAAAATGGAAAAATACATTGATGACCAGTTAAGGAGTGGAAGGATTTACTTTATCCTTGGCCATCATCGGAAGGAGTAGACTTATTCTTAGTGGGCAAAAAAGGTAGTTAATTTTGTACATGTATTGATTATAGTAAGGTTAATGACATACCAGTCAAGAACTGTTACCACTTCCAGTTCTTGAGTATGGTGTTTAACCTTATCTTGGGAGCTGGCCTTTTACCAAGATCTTAGGAACCTACCTATCATTTGTTTAGAGAGGATGAGTGAGAAAAAGCCTTTAACTCCCCCACTGGACATTATGAATATTTGGTGATGCCTTTTGGTGTGACCATAACCATTGCAGCGACCCAAACCTTAGTTAGTGATGTCCTGAGAGACATGACTAGCCAATTTGTATTTGTTTATTTGGGTGATAATCACATTTTTTCTAAGGACCTCAAGCCCCACAAGAACCACATCAGGTTGGTCATCCTTTGGCTCTTCCAGAGCAAGTTATTAATCAAAGCCGAGAAATATGAGTACTAATGCTCCACCACATAATTTTTCGGATACATTTTTTTCCCCCATACAAGGTCTTCATGGACCCGATAAGGTTTTAGCAGTAAATAATTGGCCAAAATCCAGATAGGAAACAACTTCAGCAGCTTCTAGGTTTCTTAAATTATCAAGAATTATAAGATAATAATTGGGACAGACCAGTGCCCTATTTTACACCATCTATGGATCCAAGCCATCAGTGTTCACCATCCAAGAGAGAGAGTAAGAGTTCAGGGGTACCCGCTGCCCATGCAGAAGCCTTATGGTGTCAACAAATCTGTAAGAAGGCCATGAAGAATCTTCGTATGACCTCAGTTATGTACTCAGCCATTCAGCAAAGGTATCCGGCTCAATTTGTTGTCAGACAGAAGTTATGACTATCCACTGAGGATGCCCTCTCAAGATGGACTGCAGGAAGCCTTCACCTCCAGTTGTTTGTCCATTCCTCATCTCCAAAGTGGTTAAACTGGTGTCTGTCTATCTGAAACTGACTCCAAGCTTCTCACAGTTATCCCAACTTCCATGTGTCCCAGGCAAGGTTCCCTCTAATTTTTCATGTCTGAGCATTCACTGGACCTTTGAGAGCAACATCACATATGCACACTGAGGCTACACCAGTATTACACCTGTTCAAAACTCGACATTATGACAAGTTACATGGCTTACTAAAATAATCAAATTGGATAAATAAATAAATAAATAATTTTAGATTACGTAGTTTAGATACAACTGATTTAAACTGATTACATGAAAAAGACAAAAATCGATCTATATAGTATGTTTTATGTCCTGCTAAGAAAGAGCTGAGAGACATGCACATCTTTAATTGCAAATTTGATTGCAATTAAATTATTTACATTTTGTGCAATGAGATTTAGCACAAGCATGTGGTACCGTGCATCCTCACTTCTGTCAGTCTGCTAGAGAGCAGCTGTGGCTACAATGTAGCTCATCACCATCAGGGTGTGAATGTGTGTGTGAATGGTTGAACTACTGACCAGCATAAAGCGCTTTGGGGTCATTGCACTTGATAAAGCACTATACAAGTACAAGCCATTTATATATACTGCTGTAGTCCTCCGGCATGCACTCATAAAATAAGAAACGTATAAACAAGCTATTTAAAAAAAACAGAACTAGAAGGCTAGTCAGAAACCAGCAGAAGCCGTGCACTGCAGAAAACTCCAACTGAAGCTGATAATGGCATTGGAGCAACAGCGCTCAGCAGGCGTGGCTCTCAAAAAACAACTGAATTGGTTGAAAAACGGCACTTACAATCTCAGATAAGCAGATCCCAAAAACACAGCCACACAAACAGCTGACCTGCAGCAGGAGTAACAAAGAGACACACCGTCACCTGCCCAACTACAAATGCGTCTGCCCCACCCTTCAATCAGTGGTGCACTACAATCAGCACCCGGCACACACGGAGTGGGACCGCAGGACACCATCTCACCAGAATTGCAAAATGGTACAAAATAACTTTATTATTATTTTGTTTACAGTTCAGCTTGGATTTTATTTTCTGCCGCATAGAGTTGCTGTGTGTGCCGAATGCACATGTTCGAGGGAACAGTTGTCCAAGGTCGAATCTCATATCACTTCCTAAATTGTTCTTCGATAAGGTTTCTGATCGAAGACTTCCAGCTGTCCTGATCAATCTGGAGGGCTTCCCTGTATTTTCGTTCAACCAGGCTTAGGTAATCAAGCTAGTTGGTCTACTTGTGCCTAGCAATCTTGAACGTGGATTTCTTCCTCTTGTCTTTCCCAACCTGGATATCACACTTGCCTTTGCTTTCTGGTTTTTGACTTTGGATCTGATTACCAACCCTTTCCTTTTTTCCTTCTGTTAGAAGAAATGTGAATGTAATCATTTTCTTTTTATCTTTGTATTAAGGACTGTTCTACTGTTTTAACTTCACACAGGAGAAACGGATGGTTTTCCTAGACCAAGAGTCTCTTGCTATATATGTTAATCTAACACCTCTGTGTGTGCCAACCCCATGTTGTAAAACCCCCCTTGCCTTTTGTTTTGTTTCTTACCCCCATGTTGTGAACCCCTGACTCCGCCTGCCACTTCTTTGATGTCTGATAATAAAGGCAAATGGACAGAGGTAACCAGCGCAGATGGAGCCAAGACTGTGATGAAAACGGCCTCACGTTTCTGGCTCTTCTGCCCTCTGTCTCTTTGAGAAGAGTCTAAAAACTTGTTTGTGTTGGCTTTCTTTCCAGAATCAAAGAGTTATTAAACTTAACTCTATCACCTTCGTCCTTTGGTTTGTTTATGCATCTGCTTCTTTGGTTCCTACCCTAGTCTTTTGATCAACTACACTCTGGTTTATTGGATTAAATCTGTCTGACTCGTGGATGGTCTGTGCACCAAATTTGGATTGCAAAAGGATTACCTGCCTGGGATTTCCCCCAGCTGCTGTGATGTCATCTGCCTGTCTAGTATTCCCAGCGGCTTACCCCTTACTTTTACTGACGGGACACATTCATTCAAAAAGACCAGGAACTTCAACAAAGTCCTGTTTAAAAATAACATTTATTAATTGTAGTCTGCGTCAAGTTGCCATTTCGTCTTCACTAAGTCAGATTTTACAAAAACACTTGAACAAAGATGCTGTACCTCAACCAGTGACAGCACCAGTCTAATGTGGCCCATTTTTTGAAGTTTTATCCTGAGGAATTAGTATAATCCCAATATGGAAAATTTTGCCTATGATGCGGGTGGTCTGTTCCAGGATGACACCATCCACAAGGCACATGTGATAACAGCATGGTTTGATGAGCATGAAAATTATGTAAATCATATGATGTCTCTGCAGTCACCAGATGTCAACCCAGCTGGGAGATTTGTCACTGATCGGTTAGAAAACACTTTTCACCAGAGGGTACTCCTACAATCAATGTTGGGGCACACTAGAACTCCTCTGGAGGCTCACTAAGAACCATAATGTTGGTTTTGCTCCTAATTTATCACCAGTTTGTATTTATCCATACATTTGCAATCCCTTAATCAATAATTATTGCTATTAAATAAAATATGCAGAGGTTTTGTATCTATAAAGAAATCCCTAAATTATTAGTTTGGCCTCCTGATGCTGTTTTATACCTTTCATTTTCCTCCTTCTACTTCTGGTGTATGGACTGTAAATGATGTTTTTCACACCTAATATCAATCTCTGAGCCTGCAGGGTATGAATATGGCTATAGAAGGCTTTATCACAACTTTGCCTGTTGAACTTATCTCTCCCTCTCTCCCTCTCAGCTGCTATTATTTATTCAGTTTGTTTGGCGGGACTCAGTAGCCGCGGCAGCCCCGGCCTGGCAGACCTATCGAACTGTGGCATAATAGATGTAATACATCAATGCGTTTGAGCTGAGAGCCTTTAATTAGGCCTTCCTTCTCGTTTCATCAATCCCCCCTTGCCCTCCCGGGATTTAGGGGAGGGGTGGGGGTAATGCAGAGAGGCCTCCTGCACTGCATGTGAATCACTGAACCTCCACCTCTCCAGCCCATTCCTTCACTTGCTCAGTGGGATCTTTGTTCCTGAAAAATTACCGTCCCCCAGCCGGTCATCCTCCTCCACCGCATGCCAACTGCCACTCATGTCTGTAGGGTCACGCAGCATAAAATGGTAATCTTCACCAGAATGTCAATAATTAAAAACATGTCGCCCTTCAGGAGTTAAAAAGACAGTGTTTTCCTTGAGAGAAGCAACAGGGGTGCCCAATCATGCAATGAATTATTCTAAGAGTGAGGTTTAACTTCAGTCAGTGCCTGCATACTTGCATGCAAGCGCTTGAGTTTTGGTGCACAGCCACCACCTTGCTCCCCAGGTGTTGTTGAAATGTGTCGAGTTAAATAAATGGCAAGCTGGGCCCATTGATGACCAGTGGCATAACTCATAACCCAGACCAGGCTCCTGCTGATTTAGCCTTTTTTTAACTATTTCAGGCTGTACACATGGCACATAAATCATATAAAGTATATTGAACATTTACCACAAACTTAAAACCAACCAGACGAGATGTTAAAACTGTGCAGCATAGGAACACAGGGCAGCTGATGGTCAGAGTGAGTAGTGAGGGTGACAGCTATTCAGATTTCATTGGTGTGTGTGCAAAAGTACTGATTGAACACATTCCAGATATCGATTGGTTTTGTTTCATAGGAATGCATAGCTGGTAGATTGAACATTTCTGTGTCGTACCTTGAGAAGCAGTGGTACAGATATTTTTCGGTTGTTTAGCCCTACTACACAATCAATATAATTGTGACTCTGACAGCAACACCCTGATAATAACATTGCATGTTAACTTGCTACACTATGTAGGCTCACCAGGGGCAGCTAGGTTTTAGAAGTAAAAGTGAACCATAAGGTTTTCATTACAATCTGATAGATTCCACAAATATTGACCACTTGGGAGTCACTGATAGAACATGGAAATATCATTTTAAGATGGTCTATTAACACTTCAATATAAAAATAAATGAAATCAGGCAGTGATTTCATGAAGATGTCAGGTATGTGCTTCAGGGCAGTAAAGTGTGGTAGTTGTTCTCACTTTTCTCCTGCAGGGTGCGACAGGTGGGCACCGGCAAGCGGGTGTTTTCCATCATCATTTAATCATGAGGAGCATTTAAGGTGACTGGAGATGGAAGGAAGGCATCAGAGCATTAAAATTATCCACAGCAAGATTATTTTTAAATCTTGCTGTGGATAATTTTCAAAGCCTGGGAGACACCATACCACACGTTACAAAAAAATAATCGATAAAACAGGTTTCCTTGTACAGTGTGTGGTGTCTGGTCAAACGGCAAGCACAACACACCACACATGAACAGATTTCACTCAGGATTATTCAGATGTCAAATGAGACATCTTGTGAAACCTCTCAAGATCAAATGTGGGTTCATAGTAAATGAACATGGACGAAGAGTAAGAAAAATAGCGAAGGTTAATGGACTTGGACAGAGAAAACAGATCTCACAAAGAAAATGCGTTAGTTAAGGAGTGGAGACAGCATGAATGGGGTGTTCTACTTTTGGTAAACTATGAGATAGAGGTGAGCTGTTTTTTACTTCTCTCAGGGTTTCCCTCACCTCGCTCTCTGACTGGCTACATGTCACATTTAACAGGCTGGTGGCTCGTTTGTTCTCGTTTTACACTCCACACGCTAGGATGTCTAGGCAAGACAATCCAACATGTTGAATATTTCCCAATTTGAGATTGTAGGGGTCCTGACTTTGTACTGAGTGGACTAGATCACTCTTAACACAGCACACATGGCAGGTATATCTCTTAAGATTTTCTTAAAAGCCACACCAAAAGTTAGGGCCTGTCGGAAGGGGAAGATCGGGGCAAAAATAGGGCTAATCATCCAACCTTTAGCTCACCTGAGTGGTACCTGACCAAAACCTTGCTCCTTGTTGTTCTCAGTTCCATGTTGGTACTCTCATTAAAGTCTTTGTCTTACCTCCTTAGATCCAGTTCTGTTCCTGCTCATCCAGGTCCAGTATCTCCTCGGTCATCTTCACTCTGGTTTGCTGACAGTTCCAAATCCCCTGAACTCCTGGAACTCCAGTTAACCTGAAGCTCCTAGCTTGCTGGTGTCCATCCATACTCCTGGCATGTCCACCCTCCGTTGAAGAACTATCTACCGAACTTGGAACCGCACCTTGGCCTGCCACTAATCACCACAACTAGACTTACTTTCCCCCGGTTTGTCGCTCTACTACCAACCAGCCAGCCTCTTCACACCATCACTCTAGCCTGTCTGTTGTCGGTGCTCATCATTTCTCTCTCTTCGTCACAGTCTGTTATAAAAAATATTATTCTGAAGTCACTATGGCTTCACACCCCTCGGGCATAGGAGGCCCGGAGACCTGATGTCTGTGTATAAGATCCACTGTTGCTGAGTGCAAGGCTGAATGCTGCGTATATACTGTGCAGCATGGTGATTGTCTAGGATAAACTGTCTTTGTTATGTCTCAAGCCAAGGCCACAGTGCAGTATTAGGGGGAGCCGAAAAGCGAGACAGGCAGAGACAGGGCAGACGCAGACTGCAGTGGGACCGTGGGGTGCGATTACCTACCATCGATGTGATCTCTGCTCTGTTTCTCAATAAAAGGGCTGAAACTTCATCACCACCGTCTTTTCATTTAGTAATGATGGAAATTAAGTATCATTGTTTAGAATTCCATCCACACATTCTGAGACCAGAGCATTTCCAGGCGGTCATTATTCAATCTCCCCCATATTCCCTCTGTCCTCAGTCACTTCAATAAACATGCTAAACCGTTATCTGTTTGTTGGTTCTGGGTCACCATGGAAAAATAGGTTATCACAAAAGAAAAAATGTACACAGTCAGAAAGCAAAAGAACACTGTGAATTTCACCCCATTTATCTCCAGATGTCATTGACTATCAGAAGGGACACACATACTTCAAAGACATTGCAGGACTTGATCTTTCAAAAGATATCTCACACTTCCTCATGTTTAGACCCATTTATGGGTATGCCAGCATAAAAAGTAAAATAGGAAACTGTGTGGCAAACAGCTTTAATAACAAACCTGTAAGAGAAAGAAACTGGTTGAAAGATAGTTAAACATTTTAAAAAAGAAATATAAAATTATGGATGTGTAGTAATATCATGGTTACATTAAAGCCCAGCCTAAAACAAAGGCCAAATGTCCTTTTTTCATGTATTAGAAAAATTGTCCACATTAGGCATTATTAAATTGTTAGCAAATTAGTCATGGTTATATTATATTTATCAAAATGTGTTTAAAATATCCAAAAGGTTTTACTTCAGCCAGAAAGTAACAAACACGTATTTATAGTAGTAGTAGTAGTAGTAGTAGTAAATTTGACAACTGCCTTATCAAACTGTGTCGCAAAGAACTCAGTTTGCAGACCAAACAGAGAATATACCCAGCACTCAGACTGTCGTGTTTTTATAAGCAAAGAATATACTGTTAGCTGTGTATATAGATTTGACGTGATGTCCCCTGTCAATCAGTCTTGGAGGCACGTGAGTAACTGACCACTCAGCAATCCCAGTTTGTCCCAAAGTGAAATGCTCCTTGACTGCAGAAGCCCCCACCCACAAAAAAATTGTCAAATGTTATAAACAGGTAAAATAAAAAAGTAGGCTATTCTGAATATTCACAAACAACCAGCTTCTGCTGGACACTGAGCAGCTAGTGAGAGCTGCTAGCAGTGGATTACTCAAAAATCTGACTTTATGATGTCTGTGTGTAAGAGGTAGATAATGGTTATGCAAGGTTCATACCGACACGCTCAGACTGAATGTGCTCTGGGCATTGAGGGCATCTGCTTAACATGCATAAACTATGGTGGACAAGCATAAAAGGGTTTTGAGACGTCTTGCAGCGCGTCACGCACACCTTGAGCTGCACGTTTTGAAACTTTCTATGCTAACTCTGCTGTGCTTTTGGCTTCACATGCTTTCAGTGCCTCTAGAGCGGCCAAAGCTAGAGTTGGAAAATCTGATCTTGTTCAGATGGACGTGGAACGTCAACCAATCAGAGAGACCCCGCTATGTGACGTAGTGGGGGATTTTCCAACAGGAAAACATTTTTTACTTCGCATCACTGATAAATGTTGACATCAAGCCTCCTGAATGATGCCCATTAACCTGAGACAGATGGACAGATGTTCTTCAGTTTAAATGGGGCACCTTAGTTGTCCTGATGGGAGATGTGGGCACCGATGCTAGTCAGCAGGTTGCCAAACTGGGCTCAAGTGAGACAAAAATAGTGCTGAAAGCGACCCTCATCTACATTGAAGTAGGTGGTGAAACTCACCAAACTCAAAATGCTTTTAAATTATCGATTTCATTTACAATGTTGCAAAGAGTGCAGCAGAGGAAAAGAACGGGCATCACTTTGCCAGACGCGCCGTCTAGAGCCTCAACGCTCGAACGGCGCGTTTGGCAAAGTGTTGGACTTTGTTGGACCTTTATGTGCACAAGCACCTAAGTTAAGGCTTAGGTGATTTGAGCCTTTTTAACACTCAAAAAGCGTTTGTCAAGTCACGAAAGACGAGGACGTATCTCAACAAAATTCAAGATGATGAGTGAAGGCGATTCACCCACAGTAAGTTGTGCAAACACTTTGTCATGTTTTTTTCTTTTTTTTTTACTGGCTTCCATGTTTGATGGCTGCTGCTTTTTTGCCAACATAATATACCACATGCTGCACTCTGTGTTAGCATCTCTGGGAACTCTTATAAGATTGGCTCAGGAACCAGGAGATAAAGATGGGGCAACACACTGCACCAAGTAGTTATATACAGCACATCTACGTTTGAAATGAGAAAAATGTGACTAAGACATTGTGGATAGAGAGGACCAAATGTCAATAGGGAATTCTATCCCGGGTGACAAATAAGGTAGATTTTGGTTACTTTTACAGTAGATTTCTTACTTATTGCTCCGTGAAATAGTTTGTAATTCCTGAAAAATTATATTCCCTCCCCAGTTAGTGGGCTGATTCAAGGCTGTGGCTTCAGAGGTTTTAAACATGTAAAAATAAATTCTAATTTAACAAATTGTTTCACATAGAAATGGGATCTTCCTGGTCAAATGAGATTTTCTTTTTATCCCCCTGGCACCAGTGGTAGGCAAAGTACTCAGTCTCATTACTTCAGTCAAAGTACAGATCCCATTGGCTTTGTACTGCTGTCAAATTACTTATGTTGAATACTGGAGTATGTGCTTTCAAAAATACCTAAATATTCAAAGTACTTGAAATCTGCCAATTTTTAACAATGGATTTTAATTGAGTCTACTTCGGAACAATAACAAAATTGTCTATTTTGGACATATCATTAACTATGACTATATAATAATCGTGCCTTAGTCTTAGCACTTGTCTAGACACTAAAAGACGCTTTCCAATCTCAGGCAATACCCTGGTATACAATGACAGTTTGTGCTTGCGTGGGAATTTGATCCAGTGACCCTCTGGTTGCAGGGCAAACGTATACCCATCAATATCGTCTAATTTTAAACTTGCACATCAGTCTCACTGTGCGCTCGGCCCAATGTAAGGGTTCCCAGTGTACCTGCATGGAAACATGTAAGTGGGACAAAATAGGCAAGGGACATTAACAAACACGGCAAACCCCAAGGCGTTCCCAGACCAGCTTAGAGACATAGTCCCTCCAGCGTGTCCTGGGTCTTCCTCTGGGTCTCCTCCCGGTGGGAACACCTCACCAGGGAGGCGTCCAGGAGGCATCCTAACCAGATGCCCGAGCCACCTCAACTGGCTCCCCTCGACGTGGAGGAGCAGCAGCTCTACTCTGAGTCCTCCCCGGATGACTGAGCTCCTCACCCTATCTCTAAGGGAGAGCCCAGACACACCATGGAGAAAACTAATTTCAGCCGCTTGTATCCGGGATCTCGTTCTTTCAGTCATGACCCAAAGCTCGTGACCATAGATGAGGGTAGGAACGTAGATCGACCGGTAAATCGAGAGCCTTATGGCTCAGCTCTCTCTTCACCACAATGGATCGGTACAGCGCCCGCTTCACAGCAGACACCACACCAATCCGCCTGTCGATCTCCCGCCCCATCTTCCCTTCATTCGTGAACAAGACCCCAAGATACTTGAACTTCTCCACAAGGGGCAGCACATCCTCCCCAACCCGGAGGTGGCACTCTACCCTTTTCCAGTTCAAGACACTGATTCCCGGCCACTTCACACTCGGCTGTGAACCGCTCTAGTGAGAGCTGTAGATCATGCCCTGATAAAGCCAATAGGACCACGTCATCCACAAATAGCAGAGACGCAATCCTAAGGCCACCGAAACGGATCCCCTCAACACCTTGGCTGCGTCTAGGAATTCTATCCATAAAAGTTATGAACAGAATCAGTGACAAAGGGCAACCTTGGCGAGGTCCAACTCTCACCGGAAACGAGTCCGACTTACTGCCGGCAATGCGGACCAGACTCTGACAACACCGGTCATACAGAGACCTGACAGCCCTTGCTGTGAGTATGGAATACCGGGCCGTTTTAATAAGGGCCCGGTATTCCATACTCCCGGAGTACCCCCCCCCCCCCCATGAGGGACACGGTCAAATGCCTTCTCCAGGTCCACAAAGCACATGTAGACTGGTTGGGCAAACTCCCATGCCCCCTCCAGAATCCTACTGCTACTCCGGTATGTACAAATTCTCAAAACTGTACTTTAGTACACTACTCAAGTAAATTTATTTTGTTACTGCCCACCTCTGCCTGTCACACTATTGGACATATACCTTCCATGTCATTGTCGAATAGACACAACACCAAAAATGAGGATCCTTAAGAGGATATTTAAAACAGGGTCACTCTTCAAAATGAGAGCTTATGCATAAGTTAGATTCATCTGAACATACAAAGATTAAGAAAATAAAACCAAATTTTCATATGATATTTATACCACTATAGAAGTGATGTATCCACTACTCAAATAAAGCATCAATGAGACTTCAATAACATGACCTCACCTTACTCTGTGCTGTGCAGTTTATATACTGATGAACATGAAAGTGAAGCGGAGGGTTGAATAATTTTGCTAATAATTAACTCACACCTTGAAGGCACTCAAATAGCACCAAAGTCTCATTGACAGAAAATCAGTTGGAAAAAAAAAGATTAAAACAAGACAGTGACATCATGGCAGAACAACACTCCATCCTAACGCCGCAGAACACCACACCATTCATTTTAATACACATCCATTACGTAGAACATAAGTGAAACAAGGATAACGTATACTTCAGACATGACTCCAGATGTCAGCATGTATGGTGAGATACAAAACTGTTTGACAGAATCTTTAGGTGGATTGGAGGGTGGAGCCAATCCCAGGCTCCATTTCCCATTTGCCAAGAGGTAGGTTTCACCATTAGAGGCAAATACATTATATTTAGCCAGTTTCCAAAACTTGATGCATAGTGTTGTATTTTGAATTTGAAAGGTAACTTTTTTTATATGTCATTTAGAAGCTTAATCATAAAAAGCACATATAGTAAACTAATGATCAGCATATTCATTGATCAATTTCAAATTAACATGTCAAATAAACTTGTTTCAAATAATGCTACTGTTGAAATGGAAATACTTAAGGACAATAAAATGAGTACAGTACTTGATTTAATGTATACCTGCAAATACCTTTATTGCTTTTTGACCTCAGAAGTCCAATTTGATATAAGATTTTCCAAGGAAACCTGCTACACTGTCACTGAGCTGTGAATGTGCTCTCTACTCTGTGAAACAAAGTAATCAATTACTTTTTAGTATATTACTATCACTAAATGCGCAGTATTTTAGACCATTTGCGGAAAGTACAATTAATTATACGTGTATGTGTGTGTGTTTTATTACATTTGTCAAACATTCTCTTCAATCCAAACCTGGTTATTCTTACCTGGAAGGAAATATAATTTGAAGCAGCCCAACTGCTTGTACAGGGGCTGGAGGGGTCACAGTGAGAAGCAAGGAAGAGGTGGACACATTGTGATGAAGTTTCAATATCACTAAAGATTTGTGGATAGTTTCTGACTGATGGAAAAGGCTCATAGTTAGACTAAAATAACTCTAGTGTTACTCTATAAATACTGTTGGAAAAGCATTGAAACCGTATCACTATATTAGCTACATTAACAACTGTATTTTTGCACTATTATCATGATGATGTCAGTATTTACAGTTCCTGATGAACAACAAAATTTAATTCTGATCTAACTATCCTGTTAGATAGTAAGAAATTATTACATTGCATGTGCTGTCTGCTTACGTTAATTGCCATACAAAATTCTGTATAATGTTTGTAAATATGAAATTGGGTACTTTCATGTGACAAAATTAACTTTCTACATTCCACACTAGCTAATCTCCTCAGTCTTTCACTAATATATCCATTACATGAGTGATGCTCCCATAAGCCAGCCTGAGTCAGTAAATAATTCTGGTTAATTAAAGCCAAGACATCCATCTTTGCCACAGCTTTGTGTGCAGACTCTGAAAAAAGGCGTGTTCTATTAATAAAACAACAGTGGTTATCACTGCTTTTGATGTGTTTCAAACATGTTAATTAGACTGTAGATTTCAAATGGAAATTAACAGCCAATAATTCATCAGAAAGTGGGAAATGACAGTTTTTTTTCTTGGATGGCTTGATGGAAAGCCATCACACAGCATACCACCAGAGAATTTCAATTAAACAGACACACAGAACTATTTTTGCAAAATGTTTGAGCTCTAGTTTTCACCAAACGAGATGGTTAATGACAAGTTGATGCAACCCCTGAAAGCTGATTCTGAGCAAACTCTGACAAAATCTGATTTCTGGCTTGCAAAGAAAAGTTTAAAATGCACAGCATGTGCCACGTTTTATTTTAAAGGAATAAATAAACAATACATTCACCAGCTGAAAAACATATTGAAAAAAAAGGTTGTTTACACTTAACCATGGCTGGTCTATCATGTCTTTAAAAAAAAAAAAATATTTAAAACGTTTAGATGTTTGCTAGCATACAATTAATTGGTATTAAGACGTTATTAAATGTTCTAAATTAGCATAGTTTGTAGTCAACATACCAGCACCATTTTTAACATGTCCAGCGTAACAGTCCAGCCATGAAAGTGTGATATATATAAAATATTCCACAAAAATTAAAAACCCATTAAAAAGATCAAGAAATAAACTAAGAGCTATGTCATTATCAGCAGTTGGTCCAGCTTTGACATCAGTACCAAATAAAGTAACAGTATGCCTTTTTGTGAAATCTGTTGTGCAAGTTATCGTTGCATAATTTTTATCTTGTTTACAAGTTTACTACACATTATATATAAGGGACTGGTTGTTATTTTTTCCAACAGCTTAATAGAAAGCATTTGTATGTTAGGTAGTTTTACAAAGATCAGTACCCTTTCACACTGTACAAACCTGTGTTGAGCTACTATAATTGCCATTTTCCATATGTGAAACATATAGTTACAAGAAAAGATATTTCACATTATGTCTTTTTATAGCCGCTGTAGATATTCAATCTAACAATCTAACAGAATCTGTTGAAAATAGCTTGGAGGAGTTTTTTATTTTTTTTCTACAGCCCTGAAAAATCCCTTTTAAATGTGAATTCCAAGGAGCTTTGGTATAAAAGTAAAGTCTTATTATGAAACAATATCTCTGTGTGTGACTGCAATCAGCAATCAGCAGTTTGAAAATGTCAATATATCTTCAAATTAGAAGCCATTTTTTTTTCATGCTGATGACATTCTCCACAGGGAAGATGCTGCTAATGGAGGTTTGGGCAGGACGCCTTTGTAATAGTTATGCAAACATCTTGCAAAGTGGTGAAAGCTATTCACTTTCCCTTTAAGACAGCCCACAAGCTGGCACTTAAGAATTATGCTTTTGTGCTGTTCAAGATTTGACAAAAGGTGGAGAAAAGCCTGGTTTTCATAAAATATTTGGCAAGCTGATAAATTTCTTTAGACGTGGAGCTACAAATTGATCAATAATTAGTGTTTGAAACAGACAATGAGAGGATTTGCCATCCCAAACAATTTAGCAATTCTTCAAACAGGTTTTTCATCATGTTATCTGTACTGAACAGAAATGTCAAAGCCTCAAATTCAGGCAAACCTAAAACAAAACAAAATCTATTTAATTCAATAGCGACATAATCAAATCATAATACAATGGCCATTTATGAATACTTGGAAATTTGTCTTTATCTCAGGTGCTATTAAAATCCTAGCAATTTGGCAACTTTATGCATCCAGAAAACTTTGTAAAAGTTTAAGCTGAGGTTGTTGGAGAGCAGCACTAGGATTCTGAATAAAACGCAGCAAAGATTACACTTTTGGAGGAAAACAGTGAATTAAGTATCACTTCCCACCGGGATCATCACAGTATACTACTAAGCCATCACTGAGAGTATGCTTTATGTGCTCCATATCAGCATGATAATGTTGCTGCAATATGGCAGACAAGAGGACCCCATAAGAGGCTAGTCAGTTGAGCTGAGATGGTCATCTGATTTCCCCTACCATTTATCCATGATCAGAGCTGGAGCAGGAGAAGAGCTCTGAGCATTGTGAGAGACTCACCGTAACCTCTCTATAAACTTTTTGAAAGGCCACTATTTTTCAAACGGTACCACAACATCAAAAACAGAACCACCCAACTGCCAAACAGCTTTCTGTCTCAAGCTGATAAAATGCCAAAATACTGTTTACATTATGTACTTTCAGTTTTTTTACTCATGTTATTCCCAGATTTATGAGCAATTGTGTTACCAGTTCAAATTTGTGCTTACACAAATAGAGAATCAGCCAATAACATAGCACACTTTAACACCTGATTACAGTAGGAATCACTATTGCTTTTTTTTGTACAATAACATGACAATATATTGATGTGTTATGAATTTCAGGAGCATTTTTTTAAATTGTCCTTTATAGAAAGGGCAGTTGTAAGTGGCACACTTCAAAGAAAGTGAATTTTAAAAAACATTAAAGTCATGTTGATTGGGTAGATGAATTATCGAAATGCAGATTAAATCCATAACATGGTTCTTTAATTTAAGAAAACGAGTACAAATCACTCCTGTTTTGACTTCACTACACTGGCTTCCAGTTCATTTACAAATTCATTTTAAAGTTATTTTATTTGTTTTTACTTGTTTGCATGGTCTTGCCCCTCAGTATCTGTCCGACCTGATTCAAATGTATGCACCCCCATGCTCACTCAGGTCAGCAGACGAGTTACTGTTGATTGTCCCGAAGCCAAAGAGGAAGATGAGAGGTGAGCGAGTGTTTTCAGTCACTGCCCCAAACTGTGGAATAAGCTGCCTCTGCAAGTTAGACATGCTGACTCACTTGCTGTTTTTAAATCTTCTCTTAAAACACATAATTTCTTCTTGGCTTTTAACCCAGTATGTATATATATATATATATATATATATATATATATATATATATATATATATATATATATATAGATATATATAGATATATATTATATATATATATATATATATATATATATATATATATATATATATATAATTTTTTTTATCTATTTTTATTAGTTTTATTATTCTGATGTTCTATTAATTGGTGATAGTGTTGTTGTATTTTGGCAAGGGTATTTCTGTATTTTATTTGTTTTTATCGGTGTACAGCACTTTGGTCAATGGTGTTATTTTTAAAGTGCTTTATAAATAAAGTTGTATTGTATAAAAAAGGAAAAATTACGGATGATGTGGAACAAGGAGATTTAGAAACAGCTTGGAATAGACAGCCAAACGTAGGAACGAAGAGTGTGGCTTAATATCGGAGCTACCGAACATTAAACAGTCTGTAATATTAGGCAATGACATGGAACAGTCCAACAGTTAATTGAAAGAGTTCGAGGGCTTAAATACTGAGGGAGGGTTAGAAATGGAAATGCAAAAAAGAAGAGGTAATCAGTTGTGATGAGAATCTGCCATGGCATAGGAAAAGCAGAGCAGCTGAAGACGGGAGAGTAATTAACCAATAGCGCTGAACAGAGTAAACAGCTCAAGGAACAATATTTAAAATCTAAAGTGACAAGAATAGACTAAGAATCTAGTACACAAGGATTAAACTGAAATAACATTTTGAAAACAGGGAAATAAAGAAAACAGCTTAAGATCCTAACAATGAAAAAGTAAACAATAAATAAACAAACGCATAGATGAATATTGAATTCATGGAAATTTGACTTGTCATTTGTTAATGACTAAAAAAATATATAGGGCTGCCTAAACAAAAGGGGAATAGGGGGTTAGCAAATTTAGCAGTGTTGCCATTACTTTGTTACTATCTATCAACTGTTAGATATCATTCCAAACTACATACTGCTGGAGCTGCTGAAAGCAGTTACTGGGAAGATAACAGATGATTCATAGAAATTGTGGACATCAGAGAAGTGACATACTCGGATTGGACGAAAGGTACTGATAAAGGAAAATGGGTCTGTTATCCCGGGACAGCCTGGCCACTTCCAGAATCTGGTGAGACTTTCTCTACCAATGTCATGTGAGGCCACTCCCTTGCATGAGTGTGTACATACTTGGTTCTATAAAATGCTGATGTTACCTTTGTTCTGGGCTCTTCCTCAACTACAGGCATATCTTGATGACAGCAAAACCTGGATGACTTTAAAGGTCCTGCTTGTAAATTCTGACAATTTAGAAATTGTAATCTTTGGACCAGAGTCCTCAAAAAATAAACTTCTTAATCAATCACTTAATCTGGATGGCATTAAATTGGCCTCTGGTAATAAAGTAAAAAATCTTGGTGTTATTTTTGACCAACACATGTCATTTAAATCCCATATTAAACAGGTTTCCAGGGTTTCCTTTTTTCACCTCAGGAATATTGCCAAAATTAGAAACATTCTGTCCAGGAGTGATGCTGAAAAACTAGTCCATGCATTTGTTACTTCAAGGCTGGAGTACTGTAATTCTTTACTATCAGGAAGTCCACAAAATGCAGTTAAAGTCTTCAGCTGATCCAAAATGCTGCTGCAAGAGTTCTGATGATAATCAACAAGAGGGATCATATTTCTCCAATTTTAATTTCCCTTCATTGGCTTCTTGTTAAATCAAGAATAGAATTTAAAGACAGACATCCGCTATTACCATATAACGTAGAAAAGATTCCTGGATCAATGTGTGCTTCCGTATTTTTTTGTGTCTCTGCTCTGTCTTCTCTAACCCCCAGTCGGTCAAGGCAGATGACCGTTCACACAGAGCCTGGTTCTGCTGGAGCTCTTTCCTTCCTGTTAAAGGGGAGTTTTCCTCTCCACTGTCGCTTCATGCTTGCTCAGTATGAGGGATTGCTGCAAAGCCATCAACAATGCGGACGACTCTCCCTGTGGCTCTACGTTCTTTCAGAAGGAGTGAATGCTGATTGTCAAGACTTTGATGTAATCTGCTGGGTTTCCTTAGATAGGAAACTTTTTGACCAATCTGATTAATCTGATTGAATTTGATTTTGAAAAGTGCCTTGAGATGACATGTATCATGAATTGACGCTATATAAATAAAAATGCAATTGAATTGAATTCCTTATTTTCCCTTTTTCCTGCATCATGATCAATAAAAGAGCCCCATACTTAGCTGTACCATTTTGCTGGCTTGTTTAGATTAAATATGTTAAGAATAGTTTCTGTTTTAAAGTATTTATGGAGATATACAAAGTGTACTTCATTCCTTGCAGTACACTACTGGATTTAACATCTGTATGTTGTCCCTCCAAAAACTCACATCTATGTAGGCACAGCACACTTCTTTCAGCAGTGAATAATAGCCATCAGTTGTCTGTGTCTGCATCTCACTGGTACAATTTTGGTGTTATGTTTGCAAAAACCGACTGCATGGGCTTTTTAAAGAGTTTATGTGTGCAAAATAGGAAGTGCCACATCAAAACGATTTGCTGTGCTTTTTGCATATTGACTCAGCTAAATGGTTGTAGAAGGACAACCGTTTTGTCTTTATTTGGCTTGCGCTTTCTGTACAGAAGTCATAAACAAGTATGTCAACAATTACCTTAATGCCATTGTGATGAGCTGACCTTTTGGTAAAACAAGATAACGGTGGTTGTGTTTTTTCAAAAGCAAGTTAATTTGTCTTGTCATCTAGATTAATGTCTCTTTTTTCTTTCGTACGATGAAATAAATTAACCCATAATCTTAAAATAACGACTTCTGTTTTATCAAGAACACAGGACAATTATTGAGAACTCAGTTGTTGTCATGGCTGTTTGGGGAGAATCAATAGCTAAGGGCATACTCAATGCAGAAAGTGAGGTTAAAAAAATCCCTTTTCTGTGCTTCAGTCCACAGCAGCTTGAATCAAGCATGATGGTGGATGTAACAGCTAAAGTATATCAGGCCATCTCTTTTTGCCATCTGACATTTTCATCTTTAATCAGTTGTTGGTATTGTCAAGATGCCATCTCTTCATCTATTGTACTTCTGATCGCAGATAATCAAAAGAGGAAATGCTTTTGTTTTCCTTTGATTACAAAATAATTACCCCGTTATCTAAACAAAATTAACTATGTTGTTTTAAAATAATGAGATATTTAACTTTTGATCTCCAGATAAGTGCTTTTTAAAAAGTAAATTCAAGGAAGGACATTCACAGCTGCTGTAGTACCAGATTGAATCTTACAATGTTTTTGTAAAACTGAGCAAATTTCTGCTTGCCTCCGATTTAAGCCTATTTGCTTTTATACACCAAACTATTAGAACAATGTTTTTTGCCTAATAGTTTGGGATTAAAATTAATTTGCCATTTTTTGCCTGGCTTAATGCTTTTTAGGCATGTTTCATGTCAATTATCAAGTGTTTAATGATGTTTATCAAAATTTTCACATTAAACGCATGTGAATCTAGTATGTCTATAACAGAATTGCTGTAGGATATAAATACAAATGATCTAATTTCTAATATGTATCTTATATTTATCATAAAATCTTGTAGGCAAAAAGGTGTGTTTTCTTAGAATTATTATGCTTAACAGCAAGAGAAGAAATATAAAAAAAAAAAGGTTTGTTTTGTTCTAAACTGACCCAAAATCATTTATTACGCAGCTTATTTCAAAAGACATCCGGCAAGTCATTAAAAGTGTCACAACAACATGAGCAGGTTGTGATACATCAAACTCAACCTTTAACTGGATATTATGCAGTCCTCGGTCAAAGTGTCGGTCTGTACCTGTATTTATTTAATACTGCCGTAACAATCAGTCATTTGTATACACTATGGTAATTCAGAGGGGACAACATTAATCACTCACCTACCCAAGTTGTCCATACTTACAAGCTTACCTTCACCCTTGATTACATAAGATGAGGATTGTTGTCGCAGACTCACGTCCCCTTCATTGGAGCTCACATTAAGCTTTTGAGATCCTTTTCACTGGAGGGTGAAACATGACTGTGGAATGTCTGCAATGAACAGTAGGGCAATGCTGAGAATTTGTATTGTTGTTAATTTAAAGTAACATGGCAATATAGTTCACAATTCCTAACAATGCTTCAGGGTTAATAGGAGCCAGGTGGGGATCTGTGCCTCCCATTATACTGGAACTGTATCAGTTTTAACTAGTCTCTCAATATTGAGGTCGAGGAGTAGCTAATGGTTTTACAATTGTGTTTTTGCTGCTGAAAATGTAATGTAATTCAAATACTTTTTTTGTTTGTAGTGCTTGCTTTTGCTCTGACTGCATCATCACACCATGACTCTGAGTCCAAGGTCGTTCTTTGTCTTGTGCTCTGCTCAAAGAAAGAGGACCATTATTAGCTTTGCTATATTCTGTACTGTATATATATTGCACATTGAAAGACCAAACCTTGAGCATTCATCGTTGCAGTAAACATTCTATTAATCATCTTTGTCTTACTAGGTTATTTAGCATTTTGTTATTGACTGTATAGGGAATGTAAAGTCCTTATCCATAGGCCCAAGCTACTGCATGAAAAGTTGTACCAAAAAGTGGCATTTTTGTAAGACAAAGCCATGCAATCTTGTGACTAATAGTTGCATTACCTCTCCATATTGAGACAACCTCTTCTACTGTATCACATTCAGGAATGAGCTGCATTGTACGGGGAAATCTATTGTTCACTTTTCACTGACAGCAAACCACTCTGGAACATTATTGCTTCAGTAGAAGCTGTCATCATCCCACACAATTATATAAAATTGGAAGTATGGTCTCATTAAACATCTATTGTGTTTTGATGTCAGTTCTCTAAATTGTCTTTTAGACAAGCAAAAAAGTCAGATGCTATAAGGCTTATCCTCAGAAATGGCAGCTCACACTATAACAACACCACACAGCTGCTTGGTTGTCCAGTGCTGCGGACAGATTAAACCTGCCAGTGTGTGTTTGTATTTTATTTCTCAGAAACTTATTCCTTTACAGGCACATGGCAGGTAATTTGCCAGACTGTCATAATAAGTCTCAGAGGTCAGAGAAAGTAATTGATCATTTTAAAAAGCTGTAATCAACAGCACATTTGCCTGAACAAATGAGAATTTCAGTTTTAATTTTATTTTATTTTCATAGTGTTCTTGAAGATTATTATTTTTGTTCCTCTTCTAATGAAGATGAGCTTAAGAGGAAATATGTCCCTTTTTTGCAAAAAAAATAATGTTTGAATGTACTGAAATTCAAACCCCGATTGCTCAAACAATAACAGCCATAGTGGATCAAAGTGAAGATAAAATAACAACAAAAGACTGAAAACCATTCATCAAGGATCATCGTTGCAGCTGCAAATGTGGGGCATGTTGGCTCAGATGCTGGTTAGCAGAATGTGTTGGCTCTTTTCATGTGTCCATCATATCTTGGTGAGCAAGTTCTTAGCCCATCTAAGTGATGTTTGGAAGCCGAGTGTCTAGTTTCCCTTGATATATAAAGTTGTTTTGCCAGGGGTTTTGACAGTTACTTCCATTCTAGTGACACCCATTATATAAGTGTTTCTTCAAGGCTGACGGGTACTGCTTAGTGGCCATCATGTCCCATATGGCACAGTTGTGGTTGAAACGTTTTTTGGGACATTGTTCCGTGTACAATAAAAATGATAGACTATCAGTCTTGTTTTAATCTCCTGAAGATTTTTGTTAGTTCATTACAAGAGAAAGCCAAAACAGTTACAGTCATTTTCTCTGATGAACATTATATCCTTGTGCTGTTTTGACTTGTGACTGTTTCATCTAGCTCAGATACCATCTCCACTGACCTCTAATCTATAATGTCCAAGGGTGGGACTGGGAGATTGCTCTGTAACGGCCACATACAAGACCTGATCATGTTCTCCACTTTATTTACTTTATGCTGAGCTCCTCTGCTAGATCAGGGCCAATGGCTAAAACTCAGGCATATATGCAACCATAAAGTGGCATGACATATGTCTACCATGACCTATTGCCATCATAAGCCAGTGACCTATAACCTATATTAAGGCTTCAATGTACTTTGTGCTCCACAATCTCTCTCTGCTTTCTGCCTCCTGTTTTAACTGTCACATTGTTGACACTTCTAAAATTCTCCTGCTAAGGGCCCTTTTTTGTTGTCTGGCTTTAGGTATACCAAATTATACCTGAGACAATAGAAACTATTGTGCACCAGCACATTCTCATTTCCGTCTTGTCACATAAAGACACTTGGTCATGAGTCCTTGGCATAACTTTCCAATGCACAAAATGGCCCCCAGGTGTAATTTTTCAATGTGAAGGCGAGTCCGCTGGCCTTAAATAGAAGTCCCTGAACGTCTGGAATAGATGCCCTGAGAATGCAGTCAAATGTTCTATGCCTGTGAGGTTGTTAACCCAGAAAGCAGAGTCTAAGCTTGTTGTAGATGAATGGCGGAAATGTGGATATGAAAAAAGGTATTTTAACCATATGCATTCTTTATACATTCAACTTTATTGATCTATATTCGCACCCATGGTATTTTTTGTGTATGTATGCTTTCAACATGTGACAAGTCCAGGTTCCTAGTATGTTTCATTACTGACTTTTACTATTGGCATAAGCAAGCTGAGTAACTACCAGTTTCTTTTAGCCATTTCCTGATTTATGACAACTAGGACACACTTGCCCCAGTAGCATATTCTCTAGTCTGTTTCTCAAATCTAAATGTGGCTAGCAGATTAATATATTTATGTCATGTCATTTACGCATTCCTGGGAGAGAGAAAATCGGTAACTAATTATAAAGTTCAACAGTACACAGATATATTTAATTTGTAAAATATAAATGAAAAAATGCTTAACTTAATTTTATTTTGTAGAAAGTGTTAGGGTTACCAATAATTACGGTAATAAATATGGTAATAAAAAGATTATTTTTGCCATTGCAGAACACAATATGTGCAGACAATTTAATTTTTAATTTTGAAATGCTCTTGCGTTAGTCAGAACTACAACAATGAAAAATAAGGAAACTCATTTTTAACCTGGGATGACAATAACTGCGGAGGTTGCTGTAAAACAAAACAGTTTTGGGTCGGACTCTATGTCTGTATCTAAAGTCTAATAAAATCTAAAATATAAGACTAATACAGTCTAGACAAAATTCAGTTCAATTCAAAACTACAAGTACCGCTCAGATATTTTAAACATCATGGAAAAAGTTCATTATTCGTTGTCTCTCACTTTAGAAAGTGAAACTAATATATATTCATCAGTGAAATAACTCAAGCTTTTATTTCTTGTAATTTCCAAAATTATGGATCACAGATAATGAAACCCCCCAAATTCATTGTCTCAGTTAATTAGAACATTTTTAAAAAGTTAAATATTGGAAACATAAGGTCACACCCTAATCATATAAATAACACAAAACACCTGCAAAGGTTTCCTGAGCCTATTATGGGGAATGGTGCTGACTTAACAAATATCCAGAAGAAAGTAATCGACACCCTTCACAAGGAGGATAAGCCACAAAAGGTTGTTGCTAAAGAAGCTAGTTGTTTACAGCAAGTTGTATCCAAGTGTATCCATAGAAAGTTGAGTGGAAGGAAAATGTGTCCCAACTATAGAGATAACTGTTGCCTTGAGAGCATTTGGAGCAAATTCCATAAAAAAAATTGGAGCAGATTCACAATTAGTGAAGTCAGGCTTGAGTCAGAGCAACAAGAGCCACAATGCTTAAAGAGATCCTATCCTGAACTGATGAATGTCCGAAGCATATTGCCTAGGCTATATTAGTGTGAAATAATACGGAATAGGGAATTCATCTGAAAAGTGAATTTAAAAAGTTATTTAAAAGTAGAAAACACCCTTCTAGAGTTTCTAATCCTTAATCCATACACACTAAAGTTTTTAAACATATTAGTTTGTTGACTATATCTTTTAATGAAAAACATGGACTGTGATATGTGTTTTTTTTACACCATGGATTTGATTTCAATTATTTTGAAACCCGGTAACAATCAAATTTATACAGTGACGTGACAAAATTGACACACTTTGAGTTTTATTAATAGAATTGGACAAATAAATATTTAATACAAATTTTACTACTGAAAAATTCATCAAATATAGCAATTGATTTGAGGAAAATATATTTTAAATCTTTGGAAGTGGAATTTTGAAAATGTGCAATATCTGGTTAGGAATAAACTAGGACACTGCCAGATTAATTCCCACTTAAAATGGCTAAAAGCAAATGCATGTTTATCACATCAGGTTTACATATAAATAAAATATAATGAAATAGGATTTCATGATTATTCAGCATTTTCAAGAGATCGGTCTTGTCTAATTGACAGTCATAGTTTGATCTGCTCCTGATTGTTAAGGTTAGAGTGAACATCTTTGTTAGATTTCAAGGGCTGCCTGAGAACTTTGGAAAGAAGAATGTATGAGTTTTGTAAGAAATTTCAAGTGGTCTCAAAAGAATTTGTAATCAGATATTCCACTGTTGAAAAATTGTTAGACATTTCAAACAGCTGCTATCATGCCTGAATCTGGACTTCTGAGTAATTTTGCCCTAAACTGTGCAAAAAGAAGCCTCCATAATCCCCAAAATGTTCATGGGGCGTAAAGCAGGCTCTACTAGTGGTGATTTAAAAGTGCATGCCTGTGCAATCAGAACGAGAGTGCCGTCTTTGAAAAACACAGAAGGCTGATGGAAGTTTGCCATAATAGGTCAAGGCCAGGACATCTTGAGCAATGTTTCTTGGACAGATTAGTGTACCATTGAATTATTTGTACACCGGAACACGTGACTGTCATGTTTAAAGAAAGTTTCCTGACCCACATGCAGAATTAAATTCTGGACAATAGACAAATGCAATGATTGCTTATAGTGAAGAGCAAAGATTGTTTAGCAAAGGGAGGCCTCCATATTTGCAATTCAGAGGTATGTAGTGGAAGAGAGGTGTCATGATTTTAGGTTCTGTCTTACTTTTGGATTATGGAATAGTTTGGGTTTGATTTTGGTCCTTGTTTTATATTATTCTGTCAGGGTTCTGCAAGCTTTCAGTTTAGTTCTGTCCTGTTCCCTGCCACTATTCCTGTCAGTCTTTCAGCCACTCCTTCTCCTTCTGATTACTTCCACCTGGTCTCTTTAATTGGCTCTCCCTCTCTCCTTTGTTCTCCTGCCTTTTTAAGTCTGTCTCTTTTGCTGCTTCCCTGCCAGAACGTCACATCTCTTGTCCCCATTTCTCATGCCGCACCTGTTTACTCACCCGTTCTCCAGCCACTGGGTAAGAGCTCTTCAGCATTCTGTATTTTTGTATCTGACCTGTTTGCTTTTTTGACTCTGCCCAGTTCTTGTTAGTTTTTTGCTTGGATGTTCTGCTCTGTACCCAGCCTGGATTGTTTTTTGCCTGCCGGATCCACCCCGTCATCACTTTGAATAAATCCTGTTAATCTCTACCTAATTGTCTGGCTGAATACTGGGTCCTTAGTCTAAATCATTACAAGAGGAGCAATTAGATGCAGTGGCAAAACTGACCGGGAATGAGTCAGATAATCAGAAGGGTAATGGAGGGCTTATTGTTTTGGGGTGAGCGGGGCGAGTTGAGGGGATCAAAATCCTAGTGGGTCATGAAGGGAGGTTTTGTGATGAGGATGAACTTTCCAGAGGGTGTTTTCATAAAGTGGGGTAGATGACGATGGAGATCTTGACAGAGGCTGAAACAAGCACTGCAGGTCAGGCAGGCAGGTGATGGGTTATCCAGATGAGGATTGACCACAGGCTTGACCTGAAAGGTGCAAAACCCACAGATGGTGAGCCTAATTGGAGGTTAGTAGAGAAACATAAGCGAGGAGATACTTGGCCATGACTCTACCAAGAACGGTTGATCATCAGGCAAAGTCTGGTTATCCAACAGCTCCTTAATTCCCCAGCAGCCAAATGGAAGTTTGCTGACAGGTGAGAAGCAGGCAGCCACGCCCTCCTGCAGAGATCATCTGTTCAGGAGAGACATCAAACAAGTGCACAAAACCACACTCTCACACTATCATGACAAGGACATGTTTGGTATAAACCAAACACAACTGTAGATCAAACCATATTGACAAAGTTTATGTATTTAATTATTTCTTTATTTTTATTTTTGAACGTGACTATAGGTATGGGTCGTTAAAGAAATGCTGATGGTATGATAACCTTAAGCATAAATATCATAACCTTAGGCAAAAATATCACTGTTTTACAGTATCATGGTATTATGATTACTATGCTAAATTGCATTATTTTGAAATGTATGAATAATAAAATAAAATAATAAAACAATATCTAGAGCATAGAACAGAAGTAATTTGTATTTAAAATAATACCTAAATTATTTCTAAATAAAAATAAGTATAATACAGTCCTTAATGCAATCCATGACATCACTGTATAAACCATTTGATGTAGTTGTTTTGTCAGGCCAAATTTCTCTCCTCAGTAAAACGTTTGATTGTGGTAATGATGTGCAACTCTACTAAGTTGACTTCGCTCTGATTGGCTACAACCATATTTGGAAAACTGGTCACACACACACACACACCACTTTTCCCCTCCATCCACACCTCCCTTTTCGCTGCTACACCTTGTTAAAGAATCCATTATTATGGTTTTATGACTAGTTGAACGGTTTGTGTTGCAGCTTGTCGGACAACTTAAAGTCTTTGGTCCAAACTGTCCAACAAACTTTAAACTGGTGTTGCGATTCAACACATAGGGGCCACAATACAAAGCCACATAGACCGTGGCGCGGCAGGGGAGCTCGCAGTGGCTGCTTATGCAGCTGGGAGCCAGAACAACCTCGGTGCCACAGCGGATAACTCTCTGACAACATACCTGCAACTCAGTTACGTTATGCAGCTGCCTGCCAGCGCTCCACCGAGGTCACAGTGATAGTCACGGTTGTCGACAGATAAACTGATTTTTCAGTTACAAACACACCTTGCTTATATTTTACGGCATTTAGAAATGAAATAAACTTACAGGTATTAACAGGGTTGTGGTTGCCACCTTCCGTGTTGGTGCAGAAGTTGCTGCTATTTTTTTATCAGTTTGTTGGAAAACCAGACTTGAATTCCTCCACAAGAAACCGTCTTCAGTAAAGTCCCAATGAACTCTTCTGTGATTCTCTTGTTTTTCAGTAATGAGTGGAAACTTCATGCAATTTAGGCCAGCCTCGAACATTACAGATACCCTTTTTAGTAACCACTGTGAAGTTAGTTTGAGGTTGGATATGGGATATTTGAGCTCCGCGGCCTCAGCAGTGACTGTCTCCTGTTTGAGCTGATAGAGGGATGCTGATCTGGGGCTGGAAGTCTGCTCGCTGCTGAATTAGGTAGAAAGGCAACCTACATAGAAAGACAACCCATGTTCTGATCTGACTGTTTTTGAGCCACTTAACAAAGCTGACTGCCTCTGAGCTGATCCTTTGGTAACTAATTTTGACATCAACACGGCCTCATTAGTGCACAACAGACCATATTATATCTCTTTAAAAAAAAGCAGACAGGCACTTTTAATCTCAACACTTGGTTGTTTACTCAATTATCAATAAGCCTATCACTATATTCTCTATGGTCATAGTCAACTTTAATTGTCAGTGGTAGCTGTTTTTAAATCACTGGTGACATGCTGAAATTTCACTCTCTTGCAAGATCTTATTCACCTTTAGTGTGTGCGTTAATGATTTTTGACACCTAATGCAATTAATCTGTACTGATGAACAAGGTTTATATGTGATAGGATGACAATGTTTCCACTGCTTTAAGCTCTCTACCTCAATAACGCGGTGGTAGTATTTGTTTCACTAATGTCTGACGCAAAATGTAGCTTGTTCATTTCAAGACGGCATAAACTTTACCTTGAATGTAGTATATAACAATGCCTGATGCTTCCACAGATGCTCTATCAAGAGGTGAGTAGAATAGCCAAAAATTGTACTCAAGTAAGAGCAGCACTACTTCAACATATTTTCTGTCAAGTAAAAAGTTGTCAGCCAAGAAATTACTCAAGTAAGAGTAAAACATTATTCAGTAGGAAAGCTACTCAAGTACTGAATAACTAATTATAAGAACTGATGATTTATTATTTAAAAATTATGTATTTGGACAAACACAAATTTAAGGCTATGTGCAAATTCTGGTATTTTAAAGACAAAAATGAAAAATATACAAAGAATATAATGATAAAACAACAAATCCAAGCAGAAAAAACACTTCTAAATCATTGTTTTTCAACATTAAACTTGAAAGCAATACTTACAGCAGTTGATGTATATACAGTGTATTTGAACAGTGCAAAGTTCTTCCAATGACAATATTCACTGTTTACTCTACGTTTATTTGACTTCCAAATGGCTAAATGAGCTCAGCAGATAGAAGATAACTTTAAAATAAAGTTTTGTACAAATAAGAAGTCTCACTTTAACGTGAACTCTAGGTTTTTGTCTCGCTGGTTAATTTTTCTTTAAAAGAAGTATGTTCTTAATTCATAAAGTTACATAAAGTTACTCACAGTTGGTCGAGTAGCCAGAAATTTTACTCAAGTAAGAGCAGCAATACCTGAGTAATAATATGACTCAAGTAAAAGTAAACAGTACAGTGCAGTAAAGCTACTTCTAAAAGCACATTTTGTTCAAAAGGTTACTCAAGTAAATGTAACTGAGTAACATGATAGTTACTGCCCACCTCAGGTGCTATCATATTGGCTATAGTGCCTCCTCTGGCTGCCACTGAATAACAGCACATCTTGCATGTAGGGCAACATTCTTCCTCCAAGTCGTAACCGTCCGTCTTCTCGCTGTTGCTTTGGACCGGGGGAAGAGTTTGGAGCGCTCACCTCCTTCAGCCATCATACTACTCGCAGAGCTAGTATATACAGGGGAGGGGTCATGATGCTCCAGCCACACACAACCTGAAGGATCTGACCACTTTCTCTTTGACAAGATTGATATATAAAAAAAATAACGCCTATACCATAGAAAAGGTATGACGGAAAACTTTACTGGTTTTGAATCTGTGACTTTTTTCATACAGTAGTATACTGGAGAACTGGTAACCGTCCTATGCCTAATCATGACCATGGAAAGCAAACAAATATCGGTCAAAATAGTTTTAAACATGTCGATGCTTTGAGTGCAAAAAGAAAAAGAACTTAAACCAAAGAGTGGAAATGTATCAGTTTGACCTCAGTTTATTTGTATTTGATGAATTAGAAAGCTTCATGTGTTGGATTTCTGGTGATGGTAGGTGGTGGGGCATGGGTTTTGTGCATATTTTTGCATGGGTGCCGCAGATGTGAGGCATTATATAAAGGCAGCTATATATGCCAGAAAACACTACCTCCGTTACTTCAGGTTATTGACAGGAAAGGTTGTTTCACAGTGGCAGCAGATTCTTGTGTTTACACCTTAGAAGAAGTTTACAGCACCACGTTTTAGCCGAGCAAATGATTTTAAGTGCATCATTTACACTAAAACCTGAGCACATTCAGAAGCTAAGATTAAAAGGAGAAATCTCTAGTCTTTGAAATGCCAACAGCTTTGGCATTCCTATCATTTTTGATTGAATTTTATGCATATTGCAGTTAACAGCCCCCTACCTCTCTGCATTCACGATGAAGTCAGCCACCCCCGGTTGATTTTTTAGCTGCACTTATTTTGTCTTATGCTGCCACGGCAAAAGCGTGAAGAGAGATTTGCACAGGATTAGTGTTTTTAACTTTAGATTCGTCAAATTCTGATGTTGCTGAAGTGCATGCTAAACGTTCGATCAGTGAGCTGTGCTGGAGTTCTTCGCATTATTGCACATAAAGGAGGGTTCATTTTCTTTTTGTTGTTGGGTAACAAAATGCATCCACGTCTGCGTGCTAGTTCAAGCAGCATAATTTTGCTCTTCTGTTGCACTCATGTGCCATAAATTCTGGCCAAATACGTACACGGAACACCTTTGTCATCATGACAGAGTTAATTATGGAGGTATTAATCATAGCAATACTTAAGGTCTGTGCCCTACTCATTCTTTTGCTGCATGGCTGCACCCACCTCTCACCTGAAAGCTACACAGCTGTCAGCTCCCATCGCCGCTGTCAACATTTTAAAACAGACTGACTGCAAGTTCATCCGAATTGTGTAATGCAAGAGCATTAAAGGAGTGGGTTACATAATTTGTTCAGAGTATTTATTCTGCGTAAAGAAAAATCTATATAAGAAGCTTCATTAGTTACCCCCCCCCCCAAAAAAAAAGATAAATAAATAATAAAAAAAAACATTCAGGTACTTACATTTATTTGGGGCAGTGGGATGGGTCAGGGGCTCCTCACAGTCTGGCTCAAACTGTACCACGCTCATTATCAGTACAAACTTACATCCATATGGTGCTGCTCACCTGCTATAGTGCTGCGATAATGACTGAAAAAAAGAGATTGGATGCTCGAAGCTATTCATTAAAGATTTTAATCACTTGCTGTGAAACTCAATGTTTCAGTCCGCTGCTGCATATCAGGTGGTCTGCTAAGTTTAGATTCACTCCTAGAGCTTTTATTAGATGCATTTTTAGACACATGTACATTTAGGATAATAGCCACAAACTGTCTAACCTCTTAATTCAGACACAAATAAAACTCATTAGAGTTAAGATCCTATTTAGAGGTGTTAGAAAAAGATGATCACGGGGCATTACGGTCATGTCATCAATCACATTATCTGTATTCACTTCCAGCTTAGCTTTATGCTTTCTAGAGAGCACAGCTGAGGTAAAGCTTGAAGAACCGAGATTCAATGCTATATTAAACAAAGTGAATTGTCTTCTCAAATCAGAACAAATCCTGGCAGCTTGTTCTGTACGATTTAAGATTGCCACATGACATTGCCTCATTTTAGCGTGCTTAGCCACCAGTGCTCAGCTCATCGTTTTGCTCAACGCCTTTGAAGACTTCTAGAAAGTTATGGAGCTGCTCGCAGGAGCTGCTGACAGCATGGCAAGAAGAAACACCCCCTGCCTAGCTTCCGATGAAGGGTCTTTGCATTTTAAATTATAGTTATTTTCATTATGCCCTTATTTTCATCCAATCCAATTATGCAAATTAATTGAGAAGCGCTGACTGACATGTTAATAAACATGTTGCATCCTTGGTCAAGGAAAGGAAAGCTGCTCTCTGGAATATATAATATGTATATACAAATCTGCTATTACAGCTATCACATGTTTGCCTGCTTGCTTTTGCTAGTTGCAATCTCAAGTAGTCCTTTTACCCATTCTCTAAATGTTCTTTGCTGAACTCTCATGTAGCAGTCAGTGGTCTTTAGTATGTAAGCTGTTTCCATTTTCGACAAGCCACATCAAAAAACATGAAAATTATCAGTTGAGTACCTCTTAAAGGTATGAGCGCATATTAAGCTACCTTATATCTGCAACAAGATGCTGTAAAACATACTGAGATGGTGATGCTTTTTATATCAATCTGCTTTTTTCATTAGAATTTATCAACAAAAAATATATCTTACTGAAATTTGAGTGATGAATATATCGAAAATGGTCTGTTTGCACATCTACCAAGCGGAGGAGCTTGAACCGCTTGAACTACCGACCTTGTTAATTCATTAATAGACAAAATAATGCAGAATTCCCACAGCAAACAAACAGTGCAACATAAACTGCTCTTACAAAGCATAAGTCTTATTTCCATTCTGCTTGCAGTTTTTTAAACGGCTTAATTCATGAAAAGTCAGTCAATTTATTCTGCTTCTATAAAACTGCCTTTTATCTCAGAAACTGTGATTTAACTTTGATAACCGAATCCAAACTGTTTATTTTCCAGTACGTCTTTTTCAGACGAAAGAACTGTACCAACTATTCTTGTCAGCATTGCAATTTCATAAAAAAAAAATGTAATTCTAAGATTATGAAAAATGATTGCAAGACATGCACGGCAAAATAAAACTAATTGGGGGAGGCTACTATTTCTCTCTGCTTGCAATAAAGTATACATTTTAGAAAAAAAAAAACTTTCCCTTTAAACATAATCTCGATAGATACATTTGTCATGCTTAGGTTGTCCAAATCTCTAATCCCTACCTTTCTGAGACAAGACTGTTTGTACCCTTCCTTCATGAACACATAAAATACACCCCTGAAATAACTCAAAACCAAACTATGCTTATTGGCATCTTTATTGATTTATTCCACATTTAACATAACCCCAAGTTTGCTTTGGCACATTGAAAAAGTGGAATATTTCATAAAATGAAACAAATAAAAATGGGATGGACAAAATAGATGATACCCCTAATTTAATCATTTTTGACACCTTTTGCAACAATCACTGCCAACAAGCAAGTTCTATACTTTACAATGACATATCTGCATCTGTGAACCTCTGTGAGCCGACAGTGCAAGCTGTCTTAGGTTTGAACGGTGTCATCTCCCAAATTTTTAGATCATTGTAATGATCAGAGGCAGTGGACCCAGAATTCAGCCAGACCAGCAAAGGTTTGTTCAAAGGAAAGGCTCTTTAATAACAAAATAAAAAAAAAAAACAGGGAATAATCCAAAAGAGACCGTCGAACCAAAAGACGGTATAAAAATAAACAGACGAGCAGGGCAGACAAGGCAGGAACAGACAGGACAGAATGGCTCAGATTTCTGGAGAAAAAGGGGTTCAAAAAATCCTAGGCGGAAGTCCCATAAACCTTATAAGTTTTAAAAAAAATATTGTAAACTGTGGTCACAGGAACATCAAGCTGCTTGCAGACAGTCTTGTAGCCTTTGCCATACATATTTCTGCTTAATTTTCAGTGTGGTGCTCACTATGAAACCAATCTGCTTAAGGAGTAACTAAAACCCAAATCAGCTCCGCATTCAGGTATAAAACAATCTCACTCAGACACACTCCCCCGTGACGAGTCAGAATTTGACTTGCGAGCATTGATCAATAGAATTTAGTGGGTTTGTCACTGCTTTCAATGTTAGCCCATTTTAGCAATGATGCTACTAACATCACTTTATCACTCATAAACTGCACCCATTCTGTCCTCTACTGCCTCTGTGGCACCAGATTCAGGCATCAAAAGGCCGACTCATGGCATAACCAACGGTGTCGCCCTGGTCAGTCTCCATGTTTCAACATGTCAAATTAAGCTAGCTGTCACTTTCTCTCGTCCTGACCATACCACCCCTTAATTCAAATCCCCCGCCCCAACTCATCCCCACACTCAGCCATGCCGCCCAGTGTCTCTTGACACCGCCCACTTCGGTGGAATTTTTTAAAATGTGCCTGGGGATGTGATTATTCTTTTGAAAAGCTTAAATGCTCTTTTGCTACTAATTAAGGTTAAAGGCTTAGTATAATAATGTCATGGTGTGATATCTTTGACCCTTTAGTTTCATATTGTTTGTGAGTTTGAATTTTTAACAGATTCTTGCATTTTATTATGTTGAGGCACTCTTTGCTCTCTGATCAGTTGTCTTTATCTTTCCTTAGCCCCCCTGTCCCCATCTGTGTTTATTTAGCATAAGGTCCTAGCCAATCTCCTCAGTTATTTCTAGCTTGAACTATCCACAGCATCAGCCAGTTCACTGTATCGGGCTCACCTGTTTCTTATCACACAATCATTTTCCCAGTGTTTAGGCTCATGGTTACCATTTACTTCTCATTATTTTTTCCTCTTGATTTCTTGGTTCTTTTCATGTCTCTGTATTACTTTTGTTCACTAGTCTGTGTAAGTTTAGATTTTGCTTTCAATTAAACGGCTCTTCCTTATGATTCCGCCTGCCTCTTGTCTGTCTTGGGTCCTCATCTAGTCAGTTATTGACAGAAAATATGACTTTAGTACAGGGATAGTTTCTAGTTCTAATTTACTCACACTAGTTTAGCATTTCTTTGAGATGTAAACAGAAACATAATATCAAGTTTTCCACTATAATGCAGTCGAAGTAATGAATTTTCACTGAGTTATGTATTCACTTTTATAGTAGTAGTTCTTTGTTGAAAGTAAACAACATAGTAGGGGATGGAAAGACCAGGATGCCTAAAATCACTGATTATAATGAAATTACTACTTCTTATACCTAAAATCATACCTGATTTGCTCCCAGCAGTGCAGTTGATCCTTTTTAGAAATTAGCGTTTCTTCTCAGAAGGATTGTTGTAGCCATAGCTCATTGTGGGGTCATAATTTCATTCCTCTATTGAACTTTTTGTTGACAAAGTGAAAGAAGGAAACATACAGAGTTTTCAGGGGTCACCTACAATGTGGATTTTTCACTCACATTTGTCTTGATTCCTTGACTGCTGGTAAGCGATTTAAAATAATTCACTTATCGCAAGAATTATCCCATTTCAATTTAGACGAACTCACCTGCTGAAGCCACAAGTTAAGCTTCATCTGATAATACATAGGTGCAGCTGTGAATAGTACAACAAGTAGTCATGTGCAGACATGGCAGAGCTTCACAGGAATCTTTCCATCAGTGTGTAATTATAGAAACAGACAAAAAATTTTTTTAGATAACCTGAAACCCATTTACTTCAAACACACAGCTCCCAACATAGGATTGGATAACAAAACAAGGCGCCTTACAACAGCTGCTACTGTCTTAATTGCAGTTGCTAACAATTCTACATCAGCCCCCCAGGAATAAGGTGGATTTGGCAGATTTAGAGACTGACCTTTTCTAACATGTATTTAATAAAAGTAAGGAAATACAAACATAATGAAAAATGCCCACTTTCATGTATGATTATTACATTAATGCCCCAACAAGAACCGATGCAACTGTTGCTTAAACTCCAAAGTCATGTTTCAGGTTCTGGTTATATCTGAGACTGCTGATAACTTATAAAAAGGTGAAGAAAATGATACTTCCTGTGAGGATTAAGATTGAGCGACATTATCCATAATAAAAAAAAAAAGAATCACAGACCGTACCGTAGTCTTTATCTCCAGAGAAAGCAATTCAACTGTTGACACTTTTCCCTACACAAAATAGAAGCAGGCTGAATATCAGCAGTCTGGTGCTCTGGTTATGTCCCACCTACCTGGTGCTCTTTAAATATACTGTATACAAAACATTTTTATCTCAGACAAATAAACTTGCTTTGTGAAGCATGATCTCCAAATTATATGAATCGAGTCTCTTTGGGTGGTGATTTAAAACACTAAGGCACCTGAAAAACAAGCATGTTGCCGATTTAAATCAGAGCCAGGTTAACGCTGTTTAAAAACATGGTTTGATTTCAAAGTCAGGCTCATGAATATGGTTGTCAGGTATTAAACTTCACACCAAGAGAGGTTTTGAAATATGTGTGCCAGTCCGCTTTGTGTGTAATACATTTTCTATCCCATTGCAATTTCTGCCACAGGCATACATAAGCTCTCAGTCTTCTAAAATTAATTTAGCCTGTTTTGACGGTAAATAAGGAGAAAACTCTAGGCGGTAGAGCACAGTGCATACTGTTAGAGATGTTTACCATCTTTTAAAGTCATACCACGGTATCGTCTTTTGAAAATTCTCTACAAGGTCACCCGTGAAATGGTATTCATCGCATTCTGTCACCGGAGCATTCACTTGCTGGCGTGGGACATAAACCGTGTGTGACACCGAGCACATTTCATTTTGTGGTGTGAGTACAAAAAGGGGTTTTCGCATATCACATCACTACTTTCTCTAAATCTGCAATGACAACACAAAAGCACATAAACATGTGCCCACACACATACATGTCATCAAGGTCTAATGCATTCACAAACACACACACATCACACACACATACACACACACACACATACACACAAACACACATACACAAACCTCCCACTCACCTGCCCACCTGCAGAAAAACAATTAAAAAGACACCTAAATCAACATCAAATGTACCAAAAACCTGCTCAATTGCTCTTCACCTACTTCCCCACAGACATTTAGTGCTTCTGACAGTTTAGCAAATAACGCCTAATCCACACTTTATGGTTTCAAATAGAAACAATGCAAAATCTAGCACATTATACTATATTTAGTGTTGACAATCAAAAAGTTGTTTTGCTGTGATTCTACAGTTCAAACCAGATATGTCAGTGTATAAAACCATACACACATGTAACTATTCTTTCTTACTCTAAGACATTAAGTCAGACAGTATAACCAAACTCATTTCTAAAAATAATGAAGAGGTTTTTTTTTTTTCAATTGTTCCTTTTATTACTTTATTAAAATTTTCAAGCACTAAGATTATTTTCCTTAAAGGCTTATTGGTTCATCAATTCCTGATGTGCCTTGTTTATTTAAAACATCTTAAAGGTACTATTGACGATGTTTATAGGCTTTGAGTTTCAGGGGAATCACCTTATCTATTGGTTGTTCCACATGCCAATCATTGTGACATGTTCACCTAACGCCAATGTACGTGCTGGTTCCTTTCTAGTTTCCTTTTGCTGGCTGCGCATGCGTCCTTCTAGTGTTAGAAAGATGCGGTCTAGGATTAGCTTCATTCATTGTAGCGCCACTCCTCTCATCGTATACTTTGAAAATGGCTGAGTTGCTTGAAGCAAACTGCGTACAAGTTTATGAGAAAAAGAGCACGGCCACATACGGAAGAAATAAGACCCAAGTTTATTTGGGAGATATTTCAAGCAATCCTCTGAGGAGGGGAAGAGCAGGTAGGATGGTCTTGTTCTTGCGCAGTTGATTAGAAGTTTTAAGCATGATGCCTCTCAACACTTTCACTGTTCTTTATGATCTCGTCTCCAACTCCTGATCAAAGGACTAGCAGTTTTGGATAAGAAAGGATAAAGGTTATATGATCAAAGAACAAATAGATGGAATTTCCTACCAGTATTTGGAGTCAGCCAAGTGAGTCAAATAATGTTGAGAGGAATCATTTATTGCACATGGGGATTTATGCATTGTGAGCACACAGTACTTCATTAATGGGCGGAGAACAGCTCACCAGGACACATGTGCATTTAATGCCTAAACCTAACTTTACAACCATAGGGAAGCATAGATTTCTGTATTTCCATACATGCATGTTCAATCCTCGATGGATTTTACATGCATAGCCAGTTCATTATCCATCGGACTCTCTAAATGTCCCATGTTATGAAATCTCTTTACATAATAGTCAAAGAAACCAGAAATTGAGGGAAGTTCTTTTCCCAGAAATGGCACAAGCATTTTTGTAATGTGGACAATGTTTGAATCTAAAGATAATCAATATGAATCAGAAATAATAACAAAAAAACCTTTGACATTTCATTATTTTGTAATAAGTCCGACTTTTAAACATTAAATAGCCCGGCTTTAGTTTTGAGAAGAAACAAGAGAGCCACATTCTTTAACTGGGAGAAACACTGTTCTTTACACCTCAAAGAGGTTATAGTGTGTCCCTATCCAGTGTAGGGTTGATAAAATCTAAAATTGCCGGCTATCCAATCCAGGACAACCGTGAAGAAGGTAAATCATTCTAGAAAGAGATAGAAAGTCATTCAGGAAAGAACAAACATTTGATGATAATATGAACAGGATAGCTCTGCTGGTGCCTGAGGATTCTCATAACTGCCTTCCTGCTGGTGTCAGAAGCAGAACAATACCTATCACTGTATGAACAAGGTAAAGATGCTGTTAAATAAATAGTTCTGGAAGCCATTTTGTGTTAGACACAGGACCATCTGGCATATTTAAAGAATGCTTTTATTTATGTCAACATCATTATTGGACTGATGTTGGCTCAAACAAACAGTGATGAAATAATTGGTATACTGTTACCCAAACATATGTTAGGTTTTTATAAAAATTAATAATTAAAAGCTAGCTTTCATTTTTTTTCATTCAGCACATATGTTTTCTGAAAAGTGAAAATAAGAAGTTGCAGTATTCGAAAATAGCAATATTTTGAACTACAACAAATTCTGGAGCATAGCAAATTGATAGACAGTGGCAGTGTGAAATATATTCCCACTGGAGAAAGACCTGACTCAGAAAAAGAAAGTGATTCCACTTGCCCAACCTCGTCACTTGGAGAACACACCTTTCTTGAAGCACAATAAGAAAAATTTGCATGAAATCCAAGTGGGTGCAGGAGAGAATGAGATTTGTGACAGAGAGTGATAGAGTTGCCCAACTGCAGTGAGAAACTGGGAGAGAAGGCTCACTAAACCAATCTCTCGCTGCACCTCAGCAAGTCATTAAATATAAATTTTGGCTGTCATCCACGATGTATTCCCATTCATTAGAATTGTAAATTGGTGTCTGATGAAGACACACTGTTTTCACAGTTGCTAGCTTATGAAACCCATCCTCCAATATGTTAGAAGGTGGAAATAAACAAATATAGGGTTTCAGTGATTTGCTTTTGTGTTTTAAACATCATTGTTTCACCCCCTGTACCTTTCCTAGTTTTTTTCCCCCCCCTCCCCCCCTTGCAAGGTTAACACTCCCATCATGTGAGAGGTGAAAGAAATACTGTATGAGCACTGAAGACTGTCAAGGGCACCTTTGGCAATGGATAAACAACCACACTTCCAGGAAGATCACCCCTTCAGGCTGGAAGTGATTCATAGACTGTGCAGAACATACAGGTGAGCTAAAACTGAGTTTTCTCTGTTCTCTCAAATGGCTTCGGCTGTGGCACTTTGCTGCCTTCGAAGAGGCTGGAAAACCTTCTAATCATAAGTTAATTTCAGGTTCAACATACACATTTTTCAATACAGGTGTGACTACCATATTTTCAGACTGTTTATTTCCCCCTAAGCATTTTTGCCTATAGAAGTAATGCAGTTACATCACTTTCATGTGTTGCCCATCTCATAGAGGCAAAAACATTAAAATTGTTTCTCACCCGTCAGTCATTTAAACTACATTATAACAAGTGAGTTTTACCATAAATTGAAGGCTAATATTAATGAATAGCAGACTTCAAAATCTAGGCAAAAATCAAGTTTTCTGATATTTATATGCTGGAAAAATACACAAACCAAAGCCTGAAAGCTTATAAATGTACTGATATCTGGTTGGACTTGAAAGCACAACATATCAATAAATGTTGATGTAGCCTAACTAGAACATGGCTGGATGACGAACAGTTTTCTACTTACATTTTGTGAATCAATTAAATTATGTAATATAATCCTAGTTGCAGCATATGCTAACATGTTTGTTGGCACTACTTAAAATGTTACCATAATATGTTACTACAGCATAATAAAATATTTATATACTAGTAGTAAACTTACTGAAACCTTTAGAAAAAAAAAGTTTTTAATTTGAGTCAACTTATTCAGTGGAGGAAAAAATCTCATATCATTAAAGTTGTTTTTGACAAAACCACTGATAGCATAATCACTGGTATCATGGACAATATCTTTAAATTAGGCTTTCTTTTGTTTATGCTTCATATTTTGCAAATTGATCAGTCTCTATGATCGGTCTCTAGGAACTTTTAATTTGTAATCTATGACTTTAAATTTCACTTGAAATTAAATATGACCTGATACATTTCCCTATTTAATTCAGCAACAGGCTACTGGGCTGGACTCATGTTTAATTTCTTGCCAAAACTAACATCACAATTGGATATTTTCTCCCACCCCATACATGCAGCTGATTTCAAAGCTGGAGAGCGTCTTCACTGACAGACTGCTGGATCCTGTATTTAAGATCCAGCAGTCCATTGGATTTCATAACCGTCACTGGTCCCAACAAACTCAATAAGTTGTATATATTCCTGCTGTTAATAGCACAGTTTTGTCATTCATATAAGTAGTCTGTTTACATTTTTGTTGAATAAATACAAGTACGCAATTTTTAATAACTTTAACATTACTTTATTATTTGCTGTAAGTATACCTGAAAATCCCCACTGTGGGACAAAAAATTATATTTCTATTCTATTCTATTCTATTACATTTGGACACAGTGAGCAGGATGCTAGGGGTAATAGTACAATCTCAAGCACTTGCTGTTAAAGAAATGCAACAAACAGACATCTTTAGGTAACCAAGTCTCCATAACTATGACTAGACGGCATCAACATGTTCATCTGTGAATGACGATTTTGCTGAACCCGACTGTGAAGAGTACAGTTCCTCTACCAATAGGACCTGTGTGCTTTAGTCAGATGAATTAATAGATAAGAGTCAATTAGTGAAACTTTTCAACTATAATCCTTTGCCCCCTAAAAGGTGCCATGACATCACTATAAACCATTTCATGTAGTTGATATTGCTGCATATATAAATTCTTCAAAGAATTTAATTTAAAAAAATAACCTCAGCTTGTTGTTTTATCAGGTCAAATGTCCCTCCCCAGTAAAAGGGTTGGTTGCAGTAATGATATGCAGCTCTACCAAGATGACTTCACTCTGATTGGCTACAACCATAGTTGGAAAACCAGTCAAACGTCGTGGCGGAGGACTCGCTCTCCACAGGAAAATTAAGTTTAGCTTCAGTTAGTCAACTTGATTTTTAAGTTACAAACACACTCTTCTCATGTTTGACACCATTTAGAAATTAAATTAATTTACGGTTAATGACAGTGTTGCGGTCGCCACCTTCCGTGTTGGTACAGAAGTCTTTATTTAATCCGTTTGTTCGAAAACTCAGAAAAAATTGCTTGATGGTGTGCTCTGATTGGAGAATATGAATTATGTAGAAAGACAACCTGTTTTCTGATCTGATAGTTTTTGAGCAAAGCAACAAAGCTGACCGCCCATGGGCAAGTCCTTTGGTATTCAGTTTTGATATTAACACGGCCTCATCAGTGCACAACAGATCGTATTTTACCCCCAGAAACCTCAGAAAAAGGAGATGTGTTGTCATGGCCCCTTTAAGATATCCTAGACACAATTTGCTCATTTCTGATGTAATTATCTTTATCAGTTGCAAAAAGTGTTGTCGGTTCTATTGACTCATGGCAATCGCATATTCATATGTGGAAGTACCTGGTCCAAAAGTGCATCAACATGTGATGAGGGCAGGAATCTAACTCATAATGTCTTGATGGTAAAAATGACTATGCCTCCCACTGAGCCAAAACTACCCATTGTTGTAAATTATTGTCTGAGAAATTATTCATGTTTCTTTTAGGGAAGTTGTTATCTATAACCTGAGATGTGTTAATATGTTTTTATCAGATACTAATTTAAATTTGTTAGAACAGTAAACAGGTGTTTTTTTTTTGTTTTTTTTTGTTTTTGTTTTTATTAAGGATAGACTGATTTTGAGTTTTGGGTTGAACTGTTCTCTGTTTACATCCACTTCCCAAGGACCAGATGATTACCATTTGAATTTGAATTGTTGGGCCACTGCCCTCCCTTACCACCTGAAAGCACCTGGGAGTCAGTCCCTTGGTCGATTCCCTCAGCCCAGGTGACTGAGGACTTTGCTAGAGCTTTCTCAGGCCTGGCTTCTTTGCAATGCATCAGTCTACCCAGTTGGGGAGGGCTTCACCATTTTATTTGTCAGAAATCCCAGAATGGCAATTATACTAATATTGTGCCCTCTTCTGCAAAAAAAAAAACAACGCCTCGGGAGACCCTACCAGGGGCTGTAGCCCTGGGCAATATGACCCACAGGATCATGCGAATACTTAAACACCTACATGACATTTAGGTTGCATTTCTGCAAAGGCCTCCTGGGTGGACGGATTGACGGACAGAAGAATGGAGGGGAGATCATCTGCTCTGGGAGCTAGGATGAAAATATCTATACAAATCTCCTGAGGAACAGATATTTTTCTGTAAGTTCTTCGTTAAAGATTGAGGTATCCCATTTCCAAGGATTAGCTACCTTTCTGAAGGTAAAGCACCTCAAATCAGACCCTTTAGTTGTTTAAAATGTATAAACTCAATAGGCACAGTTTGTAAGAAGAGGCACTATCAACATGAATATGAAGAGGAAACATCTATATGCTAATACTGCATTTTTATGACATATTTGTGTTTTTGTTTGTTTATGTGAGGCACATTCAATATACTTTGAGGATGAAGATTGAAGATGTGTTGCATCAGCTACTAAGTGGACAAAAAAACTAAGTCTGAAACACTGCTAATAAAGTTGGCTGTCCTTAGTAAACTAAACCATGATGCAGAAACTAGGCTGATTGCCACTGACAAATTCACTCCTGTGTTACTGCAGAGTGCAACAGTGAACAATTAAGATGCATGTCACAATCCATTTCATTATGCGAATAATGGCTCATAAAAGTATGCAAGAACCACCTCCTCAGAGGCATCAGAAGCCCTTCATATCCCCGTCTCTGTTCCTCTCACTGTTTCAGTGTCCTACATGAGTGTGACAGAAATGTAACAGAGACCTTGGGAGCAGTTGAATAGGGCTGTGCGAACATGTGTCAGTGGAATCTCTAATGGGAACACCAAGATCTTAATATACAGTCCATCTGTAGCCTGCACAATGAATAACAACTGCTCTTTGCGATATTGACTCCTCCCCATTCCCCCATTTTAATGATTATGCCTTTGTCCTTTGTGTTAGAAAGTCCTGTAGGAAGTGTTCCATTACTCTATTATGGGTGTGGGGGTGGAGGTAGCACAAGGCTAGCCCTGCTGTCACACTGACTCTTTATTATTCATTAGGACCTCTTTCTTCTCTCAGTGTTAAAGGACCTTGATGAGCTATGTTTATTCATACACTAACCTTTTTAAATATTTCTAAGAGCCCTCCAAGAAAGACCTACCTGGCATACTTAATACCGAATCTTTGTTTCATTATTCAGTCCTTATGCTCACACCTCTCACTTAAGATGCCATCCATGAAATGTGCCTCCACACCGCTTCTTTGTCTTTCAATTTTGCTATCTCCCTCTGCCTCTGTCTTTGTCCCTCAAATGCACTATCATTTCATTACTTAGACGTCCATGCCAGTATTTTGTTAATTCACTGTTTAGTTTTTCCTTTTTCCACCTTCCCTTTATTCTGCCCTTTCTTTTTGGCTCTCTCTCTCTCTCTCTTTTGGAAGTCCTTGCCTCTGCAGCATGATCCCTGAGGACCTCCCACTGATTAGAGGAGTCACTCCCCCACTCTCTCTACATCAGGCTTACCTGCCCACAAATGTATGTTTATTCAATTATTTATTACACTTTATTGTCAGGCTTCTCTGACAGAAAAAAAAAATAGAAAGATGGCATCTTTGCAGGTCTACCGTGCAATGATCGATAATTTCAGGGCTGCAAGTGCATGCAGCTGTTTTAAAATGCCATTCATGATAAAATGCAGGAATCAGAAACACATTGTAACGTTGATTTAAATCTTGGTGTTTAACCAGATTTTAACTTTAAAAAAAACTGTTGGTATTTTATGTCAAATCCTTTAGGAGTTTGATGAGCTGAAACCAAACGTGGTTTCAAACAACATTCAACATTTAGCATCTTAATTAAGAAACCTGTCTGAATTTCAGTGAGGCTGAAACCCTTTTTGTCAGGTTCTAAATTGTTAACACATAAAATCATGTTCCCGTCCAGCTCCATTTGTCCCCCATAAGAGGCTCAACAAACCATACCTTGCTTCTCCATTACACCTACACTGCTTGGATAGATACAACAGTTAGCAAAAGCGGACATATTCCTTTTTTCCTTCCGCCCACACCTGCCAATCCACCCGTTGCCCTTGATAATTGGCAGGACCTCGTTTTGTTACGGCATGAGTTGTAGCAACATCAGTTGGATGCATGGAAACAAGAGCTCATCCCAGCTGATGCAAGTAGTTTCAAGTTCTCAAAAGCTGCACGTTCCATGCCAAAATAGCATAGATCAAGGAGAAAATTAAGCACATACATTTTCTTTGTATTTTGTGTCCTCTACATACTCTAGCCGTGGCAAGCTGCAACTGATGCTTGCCTTTATTTCTAACAATGTTCTGTTCAGTCCCCACATTATATATGTATTATAAAAATATCTATATACCTTCAACTTTAAGTAACACCTGTTACCTTCAATGCATTTTAGATTTTATGTGATGAACCAATGTGTAGAGAGAAAAGGATAGGAGGTTCTCCTTTTCTTGTTTTTTAAACAGCTATTTGGAAAAGTTGGGGCTGCATCTGTTTTTAACTTCCAGGGACAACTACTTTCAAGAACCCCTTCTGCTGCAAATCTAATATAAAATCTTGTGGTTGTGACAGAAGATTTTACCCAGTCATCTCTGCAAAATAGCCACAGCTCAGAAATATTGACTGAAGAAGGTTTGTAAACCGCAATTTTTTCGTGACTGAATGCTTTTTCACTGCATATTTCTCTGCTGTCTTGTTGATGTCGTCTGAGTCTTCTGTTTGCGTTTGTATATTTTAGTGACAGTTGCACCAGTGCAGCTTAGCAGCCAGAGGTGTGATTTTGATTGATAAGTATCATGAATTAATCTGATTGAATGAAGGACGGTCCGAAAAGCAATGATTGGAAACAACTGCAGAGCTGTGGCCTGGGGTGAATCTTTAGGTAACCAATTAGAGACCAGCATGAAGTCACATGGAAGCCAAAAGTTTAAAAGCAAATGTACACACTCATCTGGCCAGCGTCCCTCACCATTAAAATATGTGAATTACACAAAAGAAACCTAAAATGGAATGGGAACACTGAAAAAAAATAACATTTTATGAAAGAACAGATGTGATGGTTGTCATGTTCTGCCTTGGCTCACTGAGACGATCCTCTTACACTCTTCCTGCACTCTGCAGTCGAGATTATCTGCTGCACCTGTGTTCCACCTCCTGCATCAGCTTAATCCCATTCTCTCATCTCCTTCCTTGTATGATGCAGTTCTCCAGTCAGTTGGGGCCAGATTATTGGAAGCCTTGAATGAGTGGATGTTCAACTTTCTATGCCTGCCTTGCCTGATCCTGGTTCTCGTTTTCCTAGATTTCCTTGTCTCACCTTGCTCTCATTTGGATACCTCATCAGCTTTATTCTTCAGGACAACGACCAGGATTGTTTCATGACCACAATCATAGCCTAACCCTTTGGATCTGTCTCCCTGTCAGTCTGCCTGTTTATAACCTCCACCTTCCTCATGGGCTTGACTCGTGCCTCAGCTTTACTGCCTGTTGCCTCCCACTGTGAGCAGCCTGCCATCAGCACCGAAGGTTACTGCTAAATCTGGCTTTGGATTTTCCTACCTACACCAGGTATTGTTTAAATATTTAAAAAAAACTTTTAAAGTGAAACACCATGTCTGTCTTGTCAGTGCCTTGCAGATTATTACTTTTATTTAGTAATTCATGTTTACTGTTTCTACACTTTTTTCATGCAATGTTTGAAGGAGGCACAAATTCTCCAATCTCAATCAAATTTAAATGGAACTGACCAATTATCTTAATATTTGAGTGCATGTTGAGGAACAACACAATGTGAAAAAGATTATGCAACATATGTCAGAAGAGAAAATTTAAGGTAAGCAGGAAATCAGTGTTTTAGTGTTTAGCTTTAGAAAATAGTAAAAAATAAATTGATTAATTGATGGTTTTACCCCACGCATTTTACCAGATTATATATTGGAATTATATTGGTTTCAGTTTTTACGTCTTTGTATCATGTAGTTCACTAATGCTCATGGCACTGTCTTTAAACAGATCTTCCTGTTTGTTTTTCCCCTCACTTCCATTCTTCCTTCAGATGAACTGTCACCTTCCCTCCACTGAACATCAATTCACGCTCTGCAATCTGCCCCAAAGTTAGTGATGCCAAATCCATGACGGCCTCACTCAATCCACATTTTCCACCCAATGGAATTTGAGGACATATAAACCAAACCTTGCTTGGATATGCACATTCCCACTCTGACTCATCAATCAGGCCTCGTGGGAGCTGTCATGCTCCAGATTGGTTTTTAGCTTTCCAGTGAATTGATTGAGAAAAAGAGACTTAAAGTAATGTGTTTGCCAATAAGTTTCCACACCGACTCGATTTCAAATGGAACCAGTCATCGTGTTTGCCCCTGCCTACCATTACTAAGGTTTTTTGATGCTATTTTGGAGCAATCCAGCCTTCACTTTTGGCCACACCAACTATCAAACTATGTTTAAGTACCTTTGGATATTACCTGCTGCCTGCAATGAGGAATTGGAATTTGTGTGAAGCAGGAGAGCGAGTGAATGTGAGGGTAAGAAAGTGCTGGAGTGGTGGAGAGCGCGAAAGCTTGGCATTGAGAAGAAGATATCTGAAAGTGAGTAAAGACGGGGCTGAAATTCAAATGTAGCAATCTGACAGAATAATTTATTGAGTTCGGCAGCTTGGTAAAGAGTTTCTGATAAATGGAGCAAGTCGCACTGAACTGCTATCAAAAAATTGAGAAGGGGGTCATGGCAATTGAAAAGAAATATATGGAAAAAAATATGAAGTACAGTCTCAAGTTTTACGCTTACAGATTTATAAATTCTGTCATGTCTTTGAATTGTGTTTTAAATAGGGACTTTGAAAAAGAAAACGTCTATTAAAGCTTTTTAAAGTAATTTTAAAGGCATGGTTCAACTACAATTTGCATATCAGCCTTAATTAAATAACTTTATAGTTCATAATTCATACAACATATCTTAGAGAAGTGGTTGAATTTATATATTAATATAAATTCAACATTAACCTCCCCCCACCTCTCTGATGAACTGTGTGGTTGTTGGGATACGCTGATAAAGTGAATATTTAGGTCAATATATTTGGTAGGAAACTTAACCTCAAAAACATTAAAGAGAATAGGCTCAAAAGAAAACCTCGAGACATCTTGTTCTACAGACAGGCTTACTTCAAATGAAACTCTAAAATAAGATGTTTCTGAAAACTGTCTTCTTTTTTAATGAAGATATTCAACCTATTTTTTTTCTCCAGAGAACTTTAATCAGGGTAATCTTTTTCAGTGCAACATAATATGTATCTTGCTTCCAAATTTGACCTGAATATGCCATTGAGATTATAGTCGTGGTTAACTGTTTTGAAATGAAAACAAAATGTAAAAGCAATGAATTTTTTTTTACACCACAAGCTGTGTAGTTATATTTTTTATGCTTTATTTATCTTCTACATCATTGTGCTACACACAACTCGTTGACCAAGACAATAAGTATCTCACTTAACTATCTATCCTTATGGACATGCTACTTCTAAACGATTTATAGCAAAAGCAAAGAACCCTCTTGGCTTGAATTTAAACATATAAGGAAAAATCAATTGAAAGACTCAATAAGAAGCTGCATGTGCTTTGTCTGGTTAATATTTAAATAGGCTTTTGTCCATGTATTGCCTGCCTTGCACAGGTTATGCTTTTGTTTAAACTTTGTGTTTTTTCTTTTTGGATGTTCCTTCTAAGAGTTTCGACCAAGTATAAAGCAACATTTAAGGCCAAATAGGGCTGAACTGCCTTTGCTAGTGTTGACCTGGCCTCTGTAACTATATGGGTCAACCTAGGGTGATCCGGGGCAGCTGAGGGGGGGATTCAGAGATTAATAGAAATGTCAGTTTTTTCACAGGACCAATAGGCATGTGCTTCAATTGACTGGTGTGATGCATGGAATACAACGGCCTTTTATGCATTTGACGTCATCCCAGAGCTGCTGATTGGTGGATGATTTCCGTTTGCTCACACAAGGGGGACAAGCACTGGTAGGCCTGCTGATGGATAAACTGCTCCTGGCTGCTGTTTACAAGATGTCAAAGCATGAGTGAAGATTTAACGAAGAAATTGCAAAAGAAATTTCCCTTATATCGTCTTGCTCGGGATAAATGGGTGGCAGAATGCACCGTGTGCAAAGCTGGCATGTATGTTTTCTTAGTGTGACAAAGGAGCAATAGATCTGTTTGGTCACGTGAGATCAAAAATTATAAAGAGGCTTTGTGAGTTGTCCGAGTCTGTTATTACAGGAAAAGGTTAAGGGTGTACCAGTGTGTAGTATTTTGAGAAGGCTAAAAACATAGCATATTACTCATAATTACGGAAGATTGAACAGTTTGTCTTTGCACTTCCCTTACACAATGCAAATGTTGAGAGAGATTTCTCACTGATGCAGAGACAGTGGGGTAAGGAGAGGAGCTAGCTGTCTATTGAGTCACCTGATGGGGATTCTGCTTGTGCAATATAATTTCAAAGGCACTTCTTGCAAGGACTTCTTTATTTGCTGGGCAAAATCAATCAATCAATCAATCAATCAATCAATCAATCGATCAATCAATCAAGCAAGCAAGCAATCAAGCAAGCAATAAATTAATAATTTATTTATATAGCCATTTACACAGCCAATGGAAGGAAAATTGTTGTTTCAAAATTAAAACAATAAAAAAACACTGAGATATATGAAACTATGCATCACGCCATATCAACTTGCAATAAAGCTGAAGCATCACAGGGTGCTACTTGCCAAAAAAAAATTTGCCTGAATAGCTTTGTTTTGAGATTTGATTTAAAAAGACTTAGGTCAGCGGTGGAGGGTAAATCCAAAGGAAGCCAGTTCCAGAGTCTAGGTGCTGCCACTAAGAAAGCCCAATCACCTCATTGTACGGACCTGGTCCTTGGTATATCTCATAAAAACTGATTCAATGTTCGTAACGGCCTGCCATGTACACAGAGGCTTAGTAAGTTGTAATTGGTAATTACTGTAAACAGTAATTCAGACAAATAAGGACAAGGAGGATGAAAAATGAAAACCAAAGACTGCAAAGTACACATTTTTGTTAAGTGTCTTTGTAAGACTGTTGCTTGTTTTTATTATTATATGGAAAAGAACAGAATACCTATTTTCTCAGATTATTCGTTCAGAGCTTTGTCTTTATTTGTTACCACAGAATGGGAGCTATTATGGTTACAAGTTAATTTTCTAATAAAGAAGAGTCCTTTTTTTATCAATATTTAATTCCAGAGGGTTTAAATTCCTGTTAAAGTCTTAAAAGCCTACAGTAGCTGCATTTTTTTGTGATTTACTAATCTTTCTAACCACACAGAAAAGGCACGTTTTTAATACTTTAATGATACTGTGTTTACTTTAAAGAAGAGGTATACTTTTTATGTGTTTCACAACTGGATCAAGTGTCCTCTTTTTTGTGAAACAAAATATGGTCACCCTACCTTAACCCCATTTTCTCAAATTCACACACACCAAGGGAAGCGATAAAATGTACCCACTGCAAAAACAAAGCAACAGTTATGACTGAAATATGTTGCATAAAACCCACATCACTAGACATTACATCAATTGGTGTGAATAGAAAGTTGAAAACAGATATTTACAGTGTATGAAATTAGACAAAACCCTTCATGCTCAGGTCAGCTAAGATTTCCAAAATTATTATTTTTACATTCCTTGCCTTTCCTTACATCTGTGTTTGGTTTGAATTTTATTTTATTTTTTTAAGTGTATGATTTTGGCTAAATCTTTTTGGGTGTCCTTTTATGCGGCTGAAGCAAGTTTTCACAGATGCTTTTATGTGTTAGTGTCCGTAGGCTGTGATTCTTATAGTACTTTTTGCAAAAATTTAACAGTTTGGCCTTTTGTTCCTGGCAGAAGTGATACAATAGAGTAAGGTTTTTAGGTTGCCTTACTCTCTCACACATTTTCAGCTCTGCCCACAATTTTAGTTTGCATTTGACACTTTGTGATCGCCGCTCCGAAACATTGACTTTGTTATTGTTAAGCCTCTTTGTGACTTAATCGGCTGCATCCTTAGGGTCATTGTCCATTTGGAAGACCCATTCATGCTTGAGCTTTAACTTACTGGCTTATGTGTTGAGATGTTGCTTCAATATTTCAACATGAGGACCTCTCTTCATGGTGCCATCCCTTTTGTGAAGAGCACCAAGTGCTCAAGCTTGCCACCCATTTTTCTTGCAAATTTAGCAATGGTTATTATAGTCAGACACTACAAATTGAGTTTCATTGGACCACAGCATACGTCTACAAAAATAAGACCTTTGTCTCCGTGTGTGTGTATTTCTTTTTTTAATTCTTTGATTGCCTATGTTTGTGTCTTGCTTTTGGATTAAAGGTCTCTTTCTTTCTGATCGTCCTTTCTGACAATGTCTGCACAGGGTGCTTTTCACTGTTGATAATGACACTTTCTTGCCAAATTCAGTCAGACTCTCCCCAAGGTCTTCTGCTTTTTTCTGGAATTGATACACAAGTTATCTACCAAAACCCATTCATCTCTGGGGGACATAACCCGTCTCCCTCATGAAGAGCATAAATGCAGGATAGTCCCATAATGTCAAAAGTTGCATATGCTTGTTTGAACAGATGAATGTGGCACCTTCAAGAATCTGGAAATTATATGGATGAACTATATATTATAAGGATGAACTATACTTGTGCAGGTCCACAATTCTCTTCATGATATCTTGGCTGAGTTGTTTTGATTATTCTACTATTTCAAGCTAGAAAGCAGCAAAGTGTTGGCTTAAATCGCTCTTGCATGTGTGCAGACGTATGACACCTTCATCAAGGCTTTCGCAAATATGTTTGACATATAGAAATTTTAATGTCATTAAACTTCTCAATTTAAGGAATGTAATAAAACATTCTAAAATGGGAAATCTGATTTAATATCAAACATGGAGGGGGAAATTATTCTTTTAAATTGTTTTTATCTTTTAGCTGTACCATCATGTGTGTTCAGAGTGAAAGTAATAAATACAAATTTTGAAGTGGCCCATCCAGAGTCCCAACTTGAATTTGATGCATAATTTGTGGAGAGAGCTAAAATTTAGGGTGATGGCAAGTGGGCTTCCAACCTCAAGGAGCTTGTCACTGATGATAAATGGTCAAAATACCAGTGGAAACCAGCAGGAAGGGTGATAAAATATTTCCTTTGATCATCAACACCATTGTCTTCCTTGCAGAGATTAAAAAAAAAAAAAAAAAATAGGCAACTTTCAATGTTGGAATCAAAAAAATTAATGAAGCCACCAGATGCCCGGGTTTTTTTTTTTTTTTTTTTTTTTTCTGTATTTGCTGTTGGCATTTTGAAGCACAAAGTAATTGACATGGATCAGTTTTATGATCTCGGAAAGCCATCCAGAGAAAGGCCTGGAAGAACACTCAATCCTTTTATTATGTCTCTATTGCAGGAACATGACATTTTGAGCCTGGTTTCAGCTCAGACATTCTTTGATTTAGCAATCCATGAATCCTACTCTGCAGCAGCAAGATTAGAGCAGAATGTCATGTGCTACTGAGTTTTTATGTGAATGCCAAATATTAAAATATCTACAACAGGGTTAATCTTTATGGGGTTTCTTGACTGATCTTTTTCACTTGTAGTCCTCTGAGATTCTGCAGCTGAAACAGGTTAGTAAAATGCCGTTAGCATTGTTAAGATGGTCTAAAACTTTTGTCAGTTTGTAAACAACTAATTTAGCTGGAAGACACAAGCTCACAAAATCATAAGGAAATTACCTTTTAAGATCTTAACAATGTAGTTGCACAAATTGAGAAAATTATTTAACAGCTTAATTTTAAACAGAGTTCTTTACAGCTCGGCATTGCATGGCTATGCCTAGTAATTATTCAAAGGAGGTTGACTCCCTGGTTTAACTCAGAGCTGTTTACCTTAAGTACAGCGTTAGGAAATTGGAGAGAAAATGGTGCTCTACACATCTAGATGAGTCCTACTTAATCTAGAAAACTGTATATACTGTTATATAAAAACACTCTTCACAAAGCTAGAAGAGCACATTTTTCATCATTAATAGAGGGGAATAAGAAAAATCCTAGTTTTTCAGGACAGTTGCCAAACTTACACAGAGTCATAGCTCTGTTGATCCATCCATTCCCTCAACTCTCAGCAGTAATGACTTTATGGGATTTTTTAATAAATAAAACTGGTTCTATAAAATATAAAATGATTGCCATCCACTCAAACATGAGTACTTCTTCCTCAGCAAGTGAAGCAGCATTGGTGATATCTATAGAATTTGATCTGTGCTTGAACAGTTTTGATCCAGTTGAGTTTCCCCAGTTATTAAAAATATTAGCCTCATCTAAACTTTCAACTTGTATGTTTGTCTTAATCCCAACCAACTTGTTTATAGTAGTATTCCCTTTGATCAAAGTCCTCATTGTAGATAATTAGATGAATGATTTTTGTTAGGGATTATGAGATTACAGAGACTGGACTGCAAAGTCAGTTATCATGGAAATTACAGATAGACAACAGACTCTGGAGGCAAAGAGTCTGACATACTTAGATTGGACAGAATGACTGATTAGGGGAGGATGTGTCAGCTTGGACACATCTACATTATAGTATGATCTTCTCCACCAATGTGATGAATGGAACACTGATATCATACTGGACACGTCCCTGACTGGGTGGACATAGTGGGTCCTACTTAATATCTGTGTGAGGAATGCACAGGGCTCTCTGGTGTCCGGAAATCTGCCTGTTGCGTTGTTGTGCATGAGAGTCCAGTACTGAAGCTGTAAACATTCCTCTGCCTTTTAGATTAAATATGGTAAAATATAGGTTCAGTTTCAAGAGTCTTTTTATCACTACAGAAGTCTACAATAGAAACACCACATTTTTCAGCAAAAGAACCTTCGGTGACTGCAGTCAGGTCAGTTCTTTAAGATTATTCTACCCTTAGTACAGACATAAATACCACAGAATTTTGAGGTAACTGTAATTGAAACTTAACTCAAAAAACATTTTCTTCATCAGGATGACTTGATAAATTATGAATTTATATCTAATCTTGCTTTTATACCTACAATTCGTCAGAAAATGATTGTTAATCAAATGTGTGAGCATTCACACAGTAATCATCTATTTAAAGGGGACACATGCCTTTCAGTTCCTCCTTTTCACATTGAAATCATCCAGTTGTAGTCTATATAAAGTGGAACTGTAATGCTTTTGTCTGAATTCCTCATTAATTTACAACCACGTTCCCCCTTTTTACCCATGATCGGAGAGCACCATGTTTTGGTGTGGTCTTTCTAAACGGAAATGAGGTACTTCACACCCTGCCCCCCTCCAGATCACAGAGAATGGGGTACCGCGCACGTGACGTCACCGTCTCAAGAGCAACGCCCCTTTTGCCGCTTAGGTAGGGCATACAGGAGAGAACGCCCATAGCCACCAGCCATTACACGCAACAGAAACAGCGAAATGACCGACTTCATAGCCGTTAAACTTTCCCAAGACGATGTCCCAGGCACACGGATTACTGGTCGCACTGTCGAAGAACACACCAACCTTCAGCTCAAACGATGGCTTGAGTGTCGAGGGTTTAAAAAGACTGGAAAACGGGCTGAGTTGATCAAACGGTAAGCTTTGTTTTTTTTCCTGCGCGGCGATCATGGCAGCGTCGGCCGTTTTTTTTGTTGTTGTTTGCAATCACCGTCCAGGAATGGGTATATGTTTAATGTTTGTCTCATTTGAAATGTTTTTGAGTAAGCTATCCTGGTAGCATGTTAGCGCCTGCTACCATGATAGCCTATATGCTGTCATGGTAGCAGGTGCTACTTTATTAACATGTCGGCCACCAAAATACTCTTACCTTGACTTGATGTCGCTGGAATTGGGTCAGGATGTTCTTCGGTTGTGCCCTTTCCTCCGACAAAATGCTTGCTACATATGTACTTGAATTTGGTAACTTTTTCCGGGTTGAACTGTTGTGTAGGCCGACCGCCCCGGTGTGCCAAGTGCACACATTTCTCCTTGGCAGTCTTGAAGAAAACATCCTTCATATGCGGCCGATCAGCGTAACTCGAGTCGCTGTTGCCCGTTCCATAGCAACAATGTTTAAAAAACATGGTCTTAGATTTGGAAAAAGCAGTCGTTTACCGAGTAAAACCTAGGCTAACGCACGTCTCTTTTACAGCAAAACAGCGGCGGGTTTCCGGAGTTTGCCCCACTGCGTACCACGTGATGTAACGTCATCGTGACGTTGTGTTTCTAAAAATAGCTCGCGCGCGGTACCCCATTCCGCTTCACCCCGTTCGGCCATTTTTGTAGCATGCCGAAGGACGGTGTAATAGACATCTGAACATTTTGACTTATCAGCTCCATCCAAACACCCTTATTCAGTAAGGACTCTTTAGCCAAAGTGGAAGTACATCAGTGGTTGGCATAATAAGTGCTGTCTGAATAGTGCAGTCAGTAAGAAAGGATGTTGGAAAAAGAGCCTGTAAGCTTCCTCCCGCGGCTAGTTTTACTACCGCTAAAAAGTCCTAAGGTATTCCACAATCCTTTGCGTGACATAACGTATAAGCACAGCCCCCTCAAGGAAATCAACTAAAATGTCCGGAGAGAGGAGAGCAGCAGTTTTAGTTAATTTTCAGAACACTCTAGGCTAGGGATGGATACAGAATTTGGTTTTGGACTGAATCCCATCGGTACTACCCAGGACTGATTCACATAAAATCAAACGGTATCATGTTTTGGTACCTAAACGCATCATAGTGACACTGAGGGGAGTGGAAGAGTGGGCGATTTTCCATGCTAAAAATGAACACAGCGTTGGACGTACAACAGCGTAATAACGTCAGTAGTCACTGGTCCAGTAAAGAAAGCAAGCATGGCTGATAGAAAGCGGTCGAAAGTATAGCTCCACTTTTCAAAGTGCGCTGCAGACTCCGCTCGCTGCAATATTTGTGACGTGAAGTGTGAGGCCAGCGGCGGGAAGACTTCTAATCTGAGGAAGAACCTGGTCACTGATGCCAGTTTAGCAAATTTCTCTCAATATTTAGTGATTTTTCAGACCAGCAACCTTTTTTTTTTTTTTAAAAAAAGCAAGTAGCAAAACACAATATAAAGATATATACGCAGCACCGGGACAGACTACATTCAAATGCATTCCTAGAGACTCCAAGTACAATGCAAAAATGTATTTAGGGGCTAAAGAAGAAGATTTTGTAGGATATGTCCCCTTTAAAGAATTTCCGTCAAATTTCAGAGCTCACCATAGCACAGAAAAAGCACTGGGGAAAGTAACTAATTATATTCCCATAGACTCAGATAGTGGAGTGTTGTCTGTACTTGTCCTGTTAGTGCAGTATTTGATACAGTCGATCACAATATTCAGCAGGCTTGAATGTGCTGTAGGGATCAAGAGACAAACGCTATGCTGGTTCAAATCTTATTTGTCTGAAAGATTACAGTTTATTCATTACTTGAAATTTCAGGGTTACTTCAAAATACCACTGGGTACAGTGCTTGGACCAATTCTCTCTAGTGTATATATATGCTTCCAATTGGTAAAATAATTAGATAGCATGGGATTGATTTCCTCAGTTTTGCTGATGATGTTCAACAAAATTTATCCACAAATCCTAAGAAATACAATCAGTTAGGTAGACTACATCTTGAAAGCATAACGGCCTGGATGATTTTAAATGTTCTGCTTTTAAATTCATCTTTGTCATCTTTCGATCATGTCTTTAAAAAAACTGATTTACTCTGGATAGCTTTAAATTTGCCTCTACTAGTAAAATAACAATTCTTGGTGTTATTTTTGACCAAAGCATGTCATTTAAATCCCATATTAAACAGATTTCTAGGCTTTCCTTTTTTTCCCTCCAGAATATTTCCAAAATTAGAAATATCCTGTCCAGGGGTGTTGCTGAAAAAGTAGTCCATACATGTGTTACTTCAAAGCTGAACTATTTTAATTCTTTACTAGCAGGAAGTCCACATAATGCAATTCACAGCCTTCAGCTGATCCAAAACGCTGCAGCAAGAGTTCTGATGAAAAATAAAAAGATCAAAACATAGATCACATAGATCATATTTCTCCTATTTTGGATTCCCTCCATTGGCTCCCTGTTAAATCAAGAATAGAATTTAAAATGATCCTTCTCACGTACAAAGCCCTTAATGAATAACCCCCATCATACACCAGAGATCTGATTGGTCTCAGACTGCAGGTCTACTGGGGGTTTCTAGAGTTTCTAAAAGTAGAATGAGAGGCAGATCTTTTAGTTGTCAGGCTTTTCTCTTGTGGAACCAACTCCCAGTTTTAGTCTATATGAGGCAGACACCTTGTCTACTTTTAAGACTAGGCTTGAAACTTTCCTTTTCAGTAAAGCTTATAGTTAGAGTGGCTCAGGTTATGCTGATCCTACCTCTGCAGTTATGATGCTATAGGCTTAGGCTGATTGAGGGCATAATGGCCACTTTTCCTCATTCTGCTACATTTTCCTACTACTCTCCAGCGCTGTATTATTTGCTGTTATTTCAACTTTTAAGTGTATTTTTTTTCTCATTTTTTTCTATTCATATGGCTACAGGTGGCCTGGCGTTCTGTTTAGATGTGACACCATCCTATAGGAGGGCTGAGCTACTGCTGTCAATAACTTCATGCTCTCCTCCTTCTACAGATGATACACTTGGTGCTGTTTTTCAATTTTGTAAACTGTCTCAGAGTTTAACTGCTTAGCTGTATTTCTAGCTGTGAATCCACTAATGAAACTAGTACATTTTACTTTTTTCCAATATAAGAAAAATACTGTTGGACCAGTGCTTCTGTGTTCTTTTTGTGTCTCTGCTCTGTATTCTCAAATCCCCAGTCAGTCATGGTAGATGGCCGTTCACACTGAGCCTGGTTCTGCTGCAGGTTGCAGTGAATGCTCGTAGTTGACTCGATGCAATCTGCTGGGTTTTGTTAGATACAAAACGTTTTAACCATCTGTCTGTATGATTTGATAGAATTGACTTTGTAAAGTGTCTTGAGATTACATGTGTTGTGAATTGGTTCTTTACAAACAAACTGAATCAAACTGAATTTATAGTATGTATATAAGCAAAATATTCAATACAATAAATCTCCCTCAACCCAATAAAAATGCATATACTGATGAAAGGTCAATTACTAGATCTGCAAATGGATATTCAACCTCCAAGCTGAAAGCTTGGTGAAGGTAAGGTTGTATGAATACAAATAAAACAGTGATTTGCAAAGTGATTGCTTACTACAAAAACACATTTGATGGCCAAAGCATGGAGACAAGCTCCTGATTGTTTATTGATCATGGATTAGCATCCCATGTCGAGAAGATCAGCCGAAGGTTGCAAAGGTTAGTGAGCCAGTCTGAACATTTGTTACTAATGCCTTACAGGTTTTGAAGGAGGTCAGTTACCCATGTTATGATATTTCCATTCAAATTGATGCTGTTATAACATAACAATGTTTTTGTACAGAGCAATAGTTATTCAGTCCATTTTCTGTACCTACTAAGTCTTGCTTCGGGTTAAATTGTTGTGCCAAAAACAATATCCAGTCATCAACACACACCCCTGGACAGGACAAACATAGAGACACATAAGATAAACTTTCCTGTTGTATTCTCACATTTATTCCTGATGTCAATGTGAGATCTCCATTCCACCGAACATGCATGTTTTTTGGACTGGAAGAAAACAGAGCACATGTAGAAAAGCTGTTTGAACTCCTTATAGAAATGCCTCGGTAAAAAATGTAATGTATATAAGCAAAATATTCAATACAATAAATCTCCCTCAACTCAATAAAAACACAGCTATACTTGTTTTAAATTACTCTACTTTCATTAAATCTCTGCACATATTTAGAAACTGAACCTCAGGATTCAACCGATGCATCAATATGTTTTGAGTAGCATGTTTTGATTACCAGCTGCCCAGTTAATCACCTATACTATTATAAAAACTATCATAAAAATCTATGTTGTGAACGACACAAATATTTTCCCAAAAATACAATATAATCCCAGCATATGTTGCTTCCACAGTTGTAGAAGTTATCCACGGTATGAGCGTTAATCCACCACATGTTCACAATACTGATGCTTGCTTTTGAATTTTGCGCTGGTAAAAAACAAGAGAATTCTTCTCCATATAAGTAAAATACTGCCAAAAAACAACAACAGTCATCCAAATAAACAAATCATATAACAGTGATTATTTGTATAGGTTCAGTCTTCCTTTCTTTATGTCCCTGAGCAGCACTGTAGCCTTGCAACAAGAAGATCCTGGGTTCAAATCCCTACCTGGGCTCTCTGTGTCAGGGTATTTATATGTTAGCCCTGTGCATGTGTGGGTTATCGCTGGGTTTTCTCCCACTGTACAAAAGCACAGCTGTTAGATTTACTGATCTCTCCAAATTGCCCTTTGCTAAGGGTGTGTTTGTGATTTATGATTGTTTGTCTTGTGTGTCTCCATGTTACCCTGTGATGAACTGGAAACCAGTCCAGGGTGTACCCTGCTTCTTGCCCAATGACTGCTGGAGATAGGCACCCCAGGACCTTGCAAAAATAAGTGGGTATGGATAATGGATGAATGAAGAGATTTCCACCAAAGAGTTTTACTCACTTTTATTGGAAATCTGTCCAAGAACCTGAAGAATTGCTTGTATTTGTTGTGGTTAAATGTAGATGTCTGTCTTAGTTTAGTTTATTCCATAAATGATGAATTTAAAAAAAATGATTTTATTATAAGCATAGCCAAGAATCCCAAATCCCAAATATTTACTAATTCAAAATGTTAAACAAAAGTTTACTTTGTGTTCACCACATTTTATAATGCTTTGTGATTGAACACATTTTTTTTGTTTCAATGTGTTCAAACACACACACACACACACACACACACACACACACACACACACACACACACACGTTTTAGCATTTTCTTTTATGTCATTTCATTCTTGCCATCCAATTTGACCCTGCATAGCAGTTGTGCAACAACTTCATTTTGTTTCATACAGATATACTTGAAAATTTCAATTTTGGGAACAACACAATGTGCAGGCTGACATTGCAGTATATCATCCAATACTTTGTGGAATTCAGAATAAATTAATAGTAATCATTGGTAGTCATCTTGTTTTCTATTTTTTAAAGGATCAAATATTAATCTTTCCATTTATTTTCTATATTTTAATCCTTGCGTAGGAAGAGTACTGAATATCCTCCTTAAAATAAGCTCCAGGACTATGTAGTCAGAACAGCCAAGTCATGGGGCAGGCACCCCCAATAAATTGCCATGGATAACAAACATAACCTTCACATTAAAAAGGAACAACAGCAATTTCACTTCATATTGCAGATAAGGAGAATACATTACTCTCATGTCCTTACAACGTTCTATATGTTCTAGAGGAAAAAAAGGAAAACATCCAATCCAGCAGCATCACAGTTTAGTATGGTTGCTCAGCTGCCTCTGCCTAAAAGGTCCCTATAGAGAGCAGCAGGGGAAGCTGAGAGAATTATCAGGACTTCACCCTTGCCCAAAGAGGATCACTACAAGAAACATTTACAGCAGAGACAAAAGTGGACTGAAGGACTCATTATGACTGACAAATCAAAAACCCATAAGAGAAAAGTTTGACTGCATCCCTGGATACAGCGCTTCTACAGCACCATAAAAACTTTGATCCTTTTCAGATTTTATTTTACTCCAGTACTTTGAAAAGTCTCTCTCTCTCTCTCTCTCTCTCTCTCTCTCTCTCTCTCTCTCTCTCTCTCTCTCTCTCTCTATATATATATATATATATATATATATATATATATATATATATATATCTATATATATCTATCTATATATATATATATATATGTATATGTATATATATATATATATATGTATATGTATATGTATATATATATATATGTGTGTGTATATGTGTGTGTGTGTGTCGAGGTTTTCTCCTTTTTAATGAGGTAATGGCACATTCTTTCAAAAGATCCAAGAAAGTGTGCCTGTACCTAATTAAGGATACATGTTGTGCATTGTTAAAAATAAGCTTTATTACTGGCTTATGTGTGTTAATTTTTTACCCTTTTTTAAAAATGTACCTGTAGACTTACTGAACTATTACTTTGTAATAGCAGATAATGTCATTACAACATTTAAAATAAATGTGCATTCTTGTCACAGAATCCAAATACAGGTCTTGCTCAGGGACCCAGAGTGCAGGCTGTGGGGATCAAACCGGGTACTTGCAACCTTCTCAGAGCGCAAGTGCACTGCTCTAACCACTAGGCCACCACGTGCATTTGTATTCAGCAGACAAAAATAACACTTTAAAGAAAATATTGTAAAATGGTAAGAGCTTTTCTACAAAGTCATAACTGAGAGACCTACTTGTAACCCAGCTGACTACACTTTTCACAATTCCTTTTTACAACATCTTTGACCATTCCTGATTTGGACATTTGAGATTGGTTTATCTGGAGTCCTGGGTCCTCTCTTTTACACTTTTCCATGTATCTTAGTTTTTTCATTTGCCCTGTGGCAGCATTTCCGACATACCATACAGAGAAGCTGGTTGGCTACATGTGCTGCTTATGTAGAGCGGGTCAAGGCCATTTAAAAACAAATAAAATCATTTTAAAATGTATCCTAAGATGGACGGGCAGCCAGTGAAATTATCTCGAAATGTTCTGAAATGTGTGTATGTTATTTAAAAGACATCAGTATTTTGCACCATCTGCAGATGTGTAATTAAAGATTCACTGACACCGAACTAATCAAGTCATGGGTCACAAAGGGATGAACTACTGCTTCTTCTTAAGCATGGGCTTTATCTTGACCATGTGCCAAAACTGAAAGCATGCTGCATTTGAAAACAGCTGACTGTTAAATGTAGGCCTATTTTAAACCGATATTTGTGGTTTTCGGCTTCAGAAACAGACTAAGACGCCCTGGTGTCAAAAGACATGCCCTCTGATGTGCCATCAAATTGTTGAAATTTAAAAAATCTAAAGCCATACACATCTTAAGATCATTAAAACAACTTAGAAATGAAAGAAAAACCTTTAGAAGTTCAGACTCAAAAGATCTGTTAACCTCACTTGACAAAGCAAGTGGTACCGCTTAGACTCCATGACATTCATCAAACTCCAGATGTTTACAACTGTAGGAGGACAGACAAGCTGTTAATCCTGGATTGTTTTGTTGTAGGCACAACCAGCTGACATGCAGATAGCATCCAATGGTCGTTATAGAGACCTGGTTACCTCAAATGTGCTACTTTTCTCTGAAGTTCTCTAACAGTGACCTCTGGAGAGTTTTTTTTCCTCCATTTTCGTTATGTTTATTATGTGTAGTGGATACACAGATATATATGGGTCCTCATTCAGCTTAGTTTCCTGGGGCTTGACGGAATAGGCCTCTTTGTTAGGTTATATTCATACCAGAGGAAAACAGGCGATAATAGATTGCAAATTAAACCTTCACAGTCGCTCTGATTAACCTATAAGTATAAACTAAAACTGCATGCTGTATCATCTATTTTATTTCAATTTGCAGTGGTGCAAACAAGTGTACCCTGGTGGTTTTGATACAAAACATTTAACATGGGATTTTTCAATATAAATAGTGATTTTTTTGCTTATTAAAGAAGATACCTTTTTTTTATTAATACTTCATGTAACCTTATTTTGTTTACATGTCTACAAGGGTGTGGGGTGTTGGAAGTTTACTCCCAGTTAAGCATAGGTGGACAAAAGAAAGTGTTTCCAAAAACTGACTGGATACAATCACTACCATTTATATAAGATGTGCTATTTCCCTACAAATTAATTGTTCATACCGTGGTTGCCACATGAAGAGCTTAGATGCCTTCTATTTTTATGTTACCATGGATGTTTGAGTGTTTTTCATGCAGGGAAATTCAAATAAAAAGGACCCAAATCCATCAACACCGCATGCTGGCAACCATAAAAAGTAAAACAAGCTGAAGGATTGAGAGGTGTGAGAATAATTAGCCACATCAGCATTCTACCTTTATTTGTGTCTCGTGTGCATTACAGCTACCTTGCTCAGTTACACGTTACGTTCACACTCCTATCTTTGCTGGCGCCACATGGCCACCAGAGGAGTAGTAAGTTGACAAATGAGGGAGAAAGACACAGCGTGAGGTCATGGTGAGGTAGCGAGCTACCTCTCGCTGGGTAAATAAATAAGCCATGGCGCTGTCAGCAGTGCCGAATATTCATCACAGTAATAGCCACCTTGGGGTTGGTTAAATGTTCCAAGGAAACATCAAGGTCAGTTGGTGTGCCCTAATAACATAATAAACTTCAAAAAATGCCTGATTTGTGTTTCTGTGAGCGGAAAACTACTTGAAGAACAGAATCCTTAGAGAGCAGAAAAGTTGAGAAAAAATAGATAATTTCAATAATTAATATAATTTTATCCACAACTCATCCTTGAACTTTCGGTAAGGCCATTAAGACAATGCAGCCCTTTGGAAGATTAACACATAAAGCCGCAAGCAAGATTTCCCTAAAACTATTGATCCTACACATGAGATAACTTCACGGCATTCTAACTGACATGATAACAACAAAGACTCCCTTAGGACAACATGACAAAATGTCATGTAACAGATACTTTTAATCCCTCTACTACAGCTATCACTCAAAGCTTTGCAGAATTCGTAACACCTGTCCCGTGTGCCATGTTTTATTTGCCTAAGTGTTTCAGACGAAAAACAGAAATGGAGCTTTTCCTTGAATTGTTTTACCATAGCTTGCACAAACAGATTATATAAATCATACTACAGGAAAGTTACTCACCTGAAACACTGGCAACATTAGGCATACTGGCTGTTTATTTGTCTAGAGATTGTGTGGTTGCATCTCTCTGCAGTTTATATTGGCATGACTTAGACTGCATTGCTTGATCTGTCTGTAACCTCAGTCATAAATAATGCAACACAAGGAAGAAATATTCAAAATATAGATATTCAAATTTCACTTTCTGTTTATAAATTCAAGTGAATTTATTTTCCCCACGAAGCCTTTGCACAGTAATCTTTAATAAACAAGAGTAACTAGGTTAAATATTTTTTAACACCCTTGTCACATCTGTCATAATGTAAGTTATACCAAAATTTATTCATGAACACCCTAAACAAATGCACTGTGAAATGAGGGGAAACAAGACAGTGTTCGCATCTGGACGGTAATATTACATGTTCAGTATTTGTTATGCTGTATACTTCAATGTTTAATTCAGTCAAACTGTCTTAAAGTACCAGTACCAACGGCGAAGTAAGTCATCTCTGGGGATTAAAGGTAATGTGGATCCCCTTAAAAACAAATCATAATTCATCACATTTTTACTGGGTTGAATTTCAGAGCTGTATTGTGAGTGAAAGTAATTGCTGTGGATCCTTTTGCCCATGTTGCTACGGTCTTAAATCTTACAGAAATGGAAATTCCACTGTGACCTTTTAACCTTGTGCATTATTAAGGTGAGAAGTATACCTAGCTTTTTTAAAATTGTAGCCAGGGGGCCAGGTTTTTAGCATTTGTTGAAACCTCTGCATGGATATGGAATTGATTACCCTTCACATACCCTTTTGGCTTCTAAAAAAAATCTTCTCCCTTTGGATTTAATTTTAAAAAGACAAAGGCATTCATATTTTGCTCAGTAACTAAACAAACCTGTAAAACTAGAAATGTCTGTCTCCTAATTCACTCTAAAGACCCGAATTACAATAAAACTTAGGCTTTCATATAATACTGCTCAATTCAGCTATGTGCATATATTCTCCACATAAATGTTTATGTAAAATTATTTTAGGCGAGGGTTTTGATGAAAGCTGTGTACTGTTTCAGAGCAATTAATACTTTATCAGTAAGTGGATTTTATTTATATAGCAGTTATATCCACAGGGCTGTATGAAGGATTGTATCTGTGTGCGAGCATGTGTATCTTACCTTATTACATGATATGACAGGCAAGTGTGTCGTTACAGTAGAGCTCTTTAAGGTCCAATCAGGAGGAGCTTTTAGAAGAGCGGATCACCTGAGCCAGATGCCAGATTGTTCTTGTTCATCAGGTGGTAATCAGGCCTCCTCATTGAGAAAATAACTATATTTGTGTCACTTGCTCATCTTCATGTTGTCCTCCTTTCAGGAAACCATTACTCAGTTCTTGTGTGGGATTCCAGTCTTCTGCCTCCTCGTTCTGAAATTCACTGGAGAGCTCAACTCAAGGCAAGGCAAGGCAAGGCAAGGCAAATTTATTTATATAGCACAATTCAGTACAAGACAATACAAAGTGCTTTACATGATTAAGATGTAGCAAAATAATAAAATGTAGATAGAAAATAGAATAAAAGCAAGTAGGGATAGAATGTAGTAACAAAAAAGAACATTAAAAACAGTAAAACTGTTTAACTAGAACAGTCAAAGGCAATTTTAAACAAATGTGTTTTTAATCTTGATTTAAAAGAACTCAGGCTTTCCGCACTTTTACAGTTTTCTGGAAGTTTGTTCCAGATAAGCGGAGCATAGGAACTAAATGCTGCTTCTCCATGTTTAGTTCTGGTTCTAGGTATGCAGAGTAGGCTGGAGCCAGAAGACCTGAGTGGCCTGGATGGTTGATACACTGATAACAAGTCTGTGATGTATTTAGGTGCTAAGCCATTTAGGGATTTATAGACTAACAAAAGTATTTTAAAGTCTATTCTCTGAGATACAGGGAGCCAGTGTAAGGACTTTAGAACTGGGGTTATGTTCTCTACTTTCTTAGTATTAGTGAGGACGCGGGCAGCAGCGTTCTGGATCAGCTGCAGCTGTCTGATCCACTTTTTAGGAAGACCTGTGAAGACACCGTTGCAGTAATCAATTTGACTAAAAATAAACGCATGGATTAGTTTTTCCAGATCCTGCTGAGACATTAGTCCTTTAATCCTAGAAATGTTCCTCAGGTGATAGAAAGCTGACCTTGTAACTGTCTTTAGATGCTTTTGAAGGTTCAGGTCTGAGTCCATCACTACTCCCAGATTTCGGGCCTGATTGGTGGTTTTTAGCTGAAGCAGCTGAAGCTGTGTGTTAACTTTTGATCTCTCCTCTATTGGTCCAAATATTATTACTTCAGTTTTGTTTTTATTCAGTTGAAGAAAATTTTGGTACATCCACGTATTGATTTCTTCTAGGCATTTACTCAGTGCCTGAACTGGTTCATAGTCACCTGGTGACATGGTGATGTAGAGCTGTGTGTCGTCTGCATAGTTATGATAACTCAGGATCCCCAGTGCAATTCTCCTCACCACTCTTCTGATAACTGGATCCACTTGCGTTGGTGGTACTATGTGTCCAGGGCTGGGTGCTCGGGTGTGTACTGGCTCGCTCCTGGCGGCTGCTTCGCGGGGCCTGGGCCCCCATGGCTCTGTCGGGGCCCCACGGGCAGCCGGGGCGCCTCTGGCCCTCGGGTCTCTGGGCCCATGGCTGGGTCTGTTCCAGCGTAGCTGGCTGGCGCCTAAGCCCACAGAGTTGTCACCGTGGCTGCTGAGGGCTTCGCCGTTGGGGCTGTTGGGGGGTTTCCTGCGGCTCCTCTTCCTTGTGATGGGGGAGGCAGCTTTCCCTGTGTTGGTCCCTCTTGGGCACCTTTGCTCTGGGGGTCCCTTTGGTCATCTGGGGTTCTGGTTACCCCAGCGTCTGCTTCAGTGTTCTGGGGGCGGGTCTTTGGCTCCTCACAACCACTACTGAGCATTTTTTCTTATGAATAAACCTGTGTTTTAAACCAGTGTTTGGTGACAGACTGATATCTGTCAGGTTAAAGTGAACGGGAATCAAGTGAAGACTTTGATTCTCTCAGCAATTACAACAACAACAACACGAAACTGTGTAAAAGAACACCACAAAACCAAGTTTACTTTTTTAGTTTTTTTAAGTAGCAGATTAAAAAAATAAAGAAGCAGCCTTAACACGATTATGTGTCATTTTACCAACAAGTTGATGAGAAATCCTGCGCAGACTGTGGTATCCGCCTCTCTGGCATCCTTGTGCGGTTTTGGTTCAGCCAAGAAGGTTGCAGGACAACAAGACGGCGGCCATATTTTATGCGCTGCAACAGTCAATGCGGGGTCTACTGTTTATATGTCTATCGCCTCACATACCGACAAGAATCTTTTATAGATACAAATCATAAAGCTGTTAAAGACAAATGAGCATAAATATTAAAGGATAAATACAATAGAATAACATTAAATTAACACATGATTGAAAAGACAAAGAAATTAAATAAATGAGAATGTCTTTGGCTGCTTTTTAAATGAGTGCAGAAACTCAAGATGACCTATTTGATGATTTTAACTGATTGACAACCTTGGCCATTAAGAGTTGAAATTGAACAGATTTTCAAAAGAAATATAAAAAGAGATGGGCCTGCAACAGTGTGACTGAGATGCCAGGGACATATATCAGTAAGCATGCACAAAATATTCATTCTGTTAACATCTTTTGTTGTAAAACATTTATTAAAATATAAAGATTGTTCAGAAATGGAACAGGCCTTTAACAGGCCACACAGAGGAGAATGCAATAAGTCAGAGGTCCCGACAGCTGATTGTGATAGAATAGCACAAACATTTCCTCAGGTTCTGTGTTCTGCTATGCTGAAAGAAGCACTTTTTATCGTTCACATGATATGGCTGAACACAGTTTAACAAATAAAGTGAAACATGGGATATTTCCAATTTGTCAGCAGGAGAGTACATTGTGGGTACTGATTCTCTAGAAAGAGATAAAAAATGTCATTGTGGTAAAGGAATAGAGAGGGGCAAGACATTCTGATAAGTCTGAAGACTACAAAAGGCTGATAATGAAGCTGTTGCAGTCAGTTAAAGAAAATATGCAAAACATCAAAAGACTTAAAAGTCTTCAAAAAACAGAAAAAGTTCCATGAAATCTATCAGTGACAAAATGACTCATCGTTTTAAGGCATTAAGCATAAAATTAATGCATAAAATGAATCATACATTGTGTGCCAAGCAGACACATTACATCCTTCTGTTCTTTTAAGCAAGTACATTCCAGATTGCATGGCAGCTGGAATCTCAGGAGATGCTTCTATCGCAGTTATTTGACAATTTATCTTGTCAGGCTCCAAGCATTGCTAAAAAAAGGGGTTTAAACAAAGACAATACTTGGAACTTCTTATTGTCTGTAATATATTCTTGCTCATGGCGTACAAGCCCACAACCCACAACTAGTTTCCCCCTATACAACTTATTGCATTTTTGTTCCTGTAGAATACAATCTGACACGTGTTGAACAATTGGCACAGTGATTTTGTTCAAATGAATACATGAGATTGACAGGTATAGACAAACAAGAATCAAATGTTGTTTAAGGGTGGTGATGTTGCATCTGAAATGCTGGCCCAGAAGAAAACGTGACAGCCAATTTGATTCCTTCAATCAGGACAGTAAGAAGAGCCTGTGTATTAGGGTATCATGAGGATTTATCCTGAGATTTATCAGATAGTGATCATAGGACAAAGGACGGGGTGCAGCCTGAAGTATAAGTCACAGATTACCCACCTGTTGAGCTGCTTATGGTCCCATTTTTGTGAAGACCAATCTTGCCCTTTTTCTTCAAGTCATGCATGCATATATGTATGTACTTTAAGATAAGCCTAGACAATAAAGTTGATGGCCAGATATGGCCCTCTGGTAAAAAATAAATAAATAAATTGGTCTTCAAGTGGAACAATGAACACTTTTATATAATTATGGATATGTAGGGGAGAGCGGGGCTAGTTGTCATACTTTTTACACTCATACATAAATATTGGAATCAAAACATCATAAATAAAAAAACATATGTACCAAATGAAAGACCAAATCCTCAGTTATATATTTTGTATTCGGGTATTTTTCATATCTTATTTCTGTGCAGAGTTATAAGCGATCTAATGGAGATTGTCACCATGTGACAAGTTGCCCCTCCAAAGGGTAAGTTGTCACACTATATGGGGTAAGATGTCACGCGGGGTTTTGCAACCAATAGAATAAGGGCAAAATTAATTTTGTTGTTATTTTTTTAATGTTAAGTGAATAAATGACAATAACTAACTTTTACTACTTATGAAATAACATGAAATAATATGCAACATGATGCAACATGCCTTAATATCTACTTTAACAAGTCGATATGTATAACTGCTAGAATTTTTATCTGAATGAAGGTTATTTAAATAAATATAGAGTTAATATTTTTTACTTTGTGTAGTGGAAAATGGTCAATTGGTGCTCATCTCAACTTACAATGTCTTGTCGTCTTCTCACTCTGTCTGTGAGACCTGACCATGCAAAGGAATAAAACTAGTATTCCACTTTTTGGTTGCACCCTCTAATGAAGAAGATAATTGCAATGTGACAACCTACCCGTGTGACAACTAGCCCCGGTCTCCCCTACTCTTATATTTTTATTGTGAAATACATGTTTGTAATAAACCCCTGTCAAGGGAGAATTTCTATCTATCTATCTATCTATCTATCTATCTATCTATCTATCTATCTATCTATCTATCTATCTATCTATCTATCTATCTATCTATCTATCTATCTATCTATCTATCTATCTATCTATCTATCTATCTATCTATCTATCTATCTATCTATCTATCTATCTATCTATCTATCTATCTATCTATCTATCTATCTATCTATCTCTTACAGCCAACTACCTTTATGTCCCCCTTTCACTCTATCCTTATATCTTCTCTTCGGTCTTCCTCTAAGCCTCCTGCATGGTAGTTCCAGCCTGTTTGGCTAGAATAAGATGAGCTGTACTTGTACAGCATTCAGTCATTTAGCCACAGCTGCCCTGGGGAAGGCTGACATAAGCAAGTCTGCCATACATCGGCGCCACCGGGCCCTCTGACCACTGTTAGCAGGCAGTGCGGGTAAAGTGTCTTTCCCAAGGACACAACGACTGAGATGGTCAGAGCGGGGTACCAAACCGGCAATCCCGCCAGTTACAGGACAAACTCCCTGATTCTTGTGCCACTGTTGCCCCAATGATGTACTCATTCCTGATCCTATCCATTCTCATCAATCCTGGAGAGAACCTCAATATCTTCTTTTTTGCTACCTTCAGCTCTGCCTCCTGTCTCTTCAGACAGTGCCACTGTCTCAAACGAAACAACATTGCTGGTCTCACCACCATTTTGTACACCTCTCCTGTCATGCTTGCTATTTTATCACACACATACGCTTTACTTCAACCATTCCAACCTGCTTTTGCATGTTTTTCACCTCTTTTCCACACTCCCATGTTGCTCTGGACTGTTGACCTTAAGTACATATAATCCCCCACCTTATTTATCCCTACTCCTTGTGACCTTGCGGCTACACTGGGTCTCTCTCATTCACACACGTATTCTGTCTTGCTACGGCTAGCCTTCATTCCTTTCCTTTCCTTTCCTTTCCTTTCCAGGACAAACCTGCATTCCTGTAGATTTGCCTCCACCTGTTTTTCCTCCCTGCTCTCTCCGCAGATCACAATGTAATGTGCAAATACCGTAGCCATGGAGATCCCTGTCAAATCTTATCTGTCAACCTATCAATCACCAAAGCAAACAAGAAGGGGCACAGAGCGGATCCTTTATGCAGTCCCACTTCCACCGTCAACGCCTCTGTCAAATCTACAGCACACCTCACCACTGTGTTACAGCTCTTATACATGTCCTGCACCACTCTAAAATACATCTCTGCTACTCCAGACTTCCTTATACAATACTGAAGCGCTTCTATTGGCACCCAGTCATACGCTTCCTCAATATCTAAAAGAACACAATGCAGCTACCTCTGACCTTCTCTGTACATCTTCATCAACATCCTCAAGGCAAATATGCATTTGTAGAACTTTTTCTTGGCATGAAACCATACTGCTGCTCACAGATGCTCATTTTTACCCTCAGTCTAGCTTCCACTACTCTTTCCCATAACTTCATTGTATGACTTATCAACTTTATTCCTTTGTAATTGTTCTCTGTAACTCTCTCTTGGTCTATAAAAATGGTACCAAGAACTGAATAGCTGCTGTTGCAGAACTTAAACATGTCTGTAATGTTCCCATCAACCTACTGGAGATATTAGGAGCTGGGAGATGACCTATCTTTGCATGATGCTCAACCTACGCAGTTGCAATTCCCTTGTTGGCTTAATGCCTACCCTGGATCAATGTTCCAGAAAACATTTCTCTGCAAGTCTTCTCTGTCTCCAGCAGTTCCATATCTTCCCACTCTCTGTTCCGTCAGTTTGAGTAGCTGGAACTCAAACCTCTATCAGCTCTATTCAAATTGGTCCTTCTCCCGGAAATAAGGGAAACAAGGAAGAGAAGGTAATCCTGCTGTGTAAGATTCTTTGAGGTGAGCTGTTTTGTTTTTTTCTTGTTTATTTTGCGGGGGCTGGGTTAACAACAACCAATAGCAGTTGTTGTTGACCCAGACCTCTGGGTCAACAACAACTGGTTTGGAAATCCTGTTCTTGACTTGCAATGTGAATTTGGCTAAAGTTTTATGCCAGATCCCCTTCCTGAAAAAACCCTCTGCATTTATCTTGGCTTGGGACCTTCACAAATAGGACAAATATGACATAGGACAGACACTGTACCCCCTTTGAAACTGCTACATTACAGGATATATGCCATATTAAAGGTAAAAAAAAAATCAGAAAAATAAAAATTTTCCTTGACTAATTTTTTCATATCACAAAAATATGCAATTTCAATATTTGTAAGTAGATTGTTAATACCCACTGTAACCCAATGATTATATGCTCTGTTAGATGTCAATGAACAAAAAATTTCTTTTAAAATAAATAATTTTTTTACTCTGTCCATGTGTGAAATAATATTTTTTATACTGAGCTGGATCCTGGCTGCATATTACTGTGTCCTAGCAGAGCTGGCAGCTGGCTGTGGTACCACGATGAAGAGCTGGCTCCCAGCTGCATAAGTGCAGCCACAGCGAGCTCCCTGCCACGCTGCGGTGTATGTGACTTTTTATTTTGGTACTACTGTGTTGAATTGCGCCACCAGGTTAAAGCCTTTGGTCAGCTTGGCCTCGCCTGTCCGACATCCTGCAACACAAACATGTCCATCTGTGTTGCACCGAGAGGGAGCTGTGGAAAGTGCTGCGGGTGGGCTGCAGCGGCAGATGCTTTTGCTCTTCTCCAATGCACATGCACAACACTAGTGTCATTTCAACTTGTCGCTAGAGGGTTCAAACTTGTGGAAAAACTCTGGAACTTGTGCAATGCACCTTTTAAGTAACATCTTTAGACCCAGTTAGTGCAGTTTATCTGTATCAAAAAAGTTGATTGTGGGCTGAGTTACACTTTAAGGATTAACGTAAGATGGTTTCTTTGGAAGCTGACAGCTGAAGTTGTGTTACAACACAAGCCACACAGTTCGTGATCTGAAATTCAGGGAGGAGAAGACACGTCAAAGTGGAATATTTTCAAAGAAAGTAATAGGCCACTTCTTACTAAACAAGTGTTGGCTAATGCAGTTGTTGCCAAGTTTCAGGGAAACCAGCAAAGACTGAGCTGCAGTTTGTCTGACTGATGGAACTCCAATGTGGGAGAAACTGCCCAACAGCGGGAGACCAAACCCAAAAGTAATCAAACAACCCCTCACAGGGAGAAACAGATAGGAAAGACAACACCAGCACACAAACAAGAGTGGGAAGCAAAGAAAAACAACAAGAGTTCATTGGCAAGTTAAGTTCCATTCCTGATTTCTCATCATTGACCATAAGGACAAAGGACACAATACAAAAACACTTAACACAGCCACATTTACATCTTGCATTTTCATAACAAATTAAAGTAATTTTATACTAATGCAGACCATTGAAATTGTGTAAGTGGCTTGCTCTTCAGAAAATGAAGTCCTTCTGTGTTTTTCACCAGGCTTAAATAATGCATTTTGGTTTATAAGCATCAGGTCAAGAGGTTGCTAATGAGTGCTGTTCTCTGTACTGAGTAGTTTGCTAACATGACCTTTAAATGTTCTCCTGACTTTTCACACTGCCATTTAATTTACTTACATTTTTCTTTCATAACTAAATATAAAATAAAATGTAAGCATTTACTGTCTTAAGCAGAAATATTAACGATGATTGAGATACAAGACCTCAGCAATTTATCAAAGTGGAACAGAGAGGTATGAGCAATCAGACAAGCAATCTCAGCCTCTTTTTATGAATTTTTAAGATGTTTTTTTTTTTTAAAAAGGAGGGTAGCACTGTTTGAGTTGTTCTTTTCTATTCAGTATAAAACATTGTTTTATAGCATGGCAAAACAAGGATAGAGCAGAGGCGAAATTTCAGGCTTGGAATCCAAGCCTGAAATTTTGCAGCCACAGTAAGATATGATATTTAGCAAATATGCCAAAGTTTTAACAAGAACAGAAATCAGTTATTCTTGTAATTCATGGCACATAATGTATCACTAAAAGGGCAAATCTGATTTGTGTAATATATCACCCAAACCTTGCAACTTGTTTCAATTCTGTTTCATTTATTGCATGTTTGTGTCTGTCTTTGATGTTGTCTCAGCGAGCTGTGGATGGGTTAAATGAATGAATAAAACATCTTACAGCATGATTGCTACTGTATTTTTTTTGAAGACTTCTCTTCTTTAGTTACTCAAAAGAGGCAGTTTGGGAGTAGCCTTATTTATCATCACTCTCATATTTTGAAGTTTTTGGTACACAGGCCTTGGGAGAAACACAAAGCAGTCCAATTTCTCATTCAGACAGGAACTCCATGCCAGCTCTTTGTTAGGGTTTTTATGAAATTCCCTGAGTGCTCAATTTCTTTGAATGGCTTAGCTTACAGAGAGCAGACTGACATCCTCAACCAAATAACTGACTTTGATTACAACTGGAGGGCTTGTTCTTTCACTTATTGGTCTCAAATATTAATACACATTGAATTTGTCAGAGTAGAATTTACCGGCTTATAAAACAGTGCAGGCAGTTTTTCTGATTTTTAACAACTGTTTGAAGATCTATTAATCACATAGTTTTCTGTACTCCCACATTCATACTCAAAAATGTTTAGATTACACAAAATGAGCATGATAAGTTGGTAAAAACTATACTTTATTTCACATCAGCTGTTCTGTGAAGCAGTCGACAAAGCACAATGAGAGGACGGAATCAGGTTCTCTTGATGCTGGCAACTCTGTCTTCACATATTTCATATACATGCAACCATTTTTTCACTGTACAGTACAGATGGTAACAGCTGAGTGCTGTAGGCCATGTGTGAATAGTGCAAAACGTGTTTTGTTTATGAATAAATTGTTACAAAGCTGATCTATTTTAGGAGTTGGGTTTAATGTGCACATACTACTGGAATACTTGACAGTAAACATTATTAGTACTTTTGCATATTTTTGCTTGTGTTCATGAAAATGAAATTAAACTTGGAAAGGTTGTTTGCCTTGAGATGAATAAAATGTTTCTATGGTTGTTGTTTTTTTCATCTTCAAGTCCTTCAGATGCCTTTTAAACTCAATAGAACAATCTCTGTCTCTTTGGTATTTTTGTGCCAATAATTCCAATTTTCAATACATTTACTGAATGCACAACTATACAAATCTGTTTTAATTTTCATTCCCATGGTTTATTGTTGTTCACTAGGCAAGGATATATGTATTTTTAAAACTGTACATTTACTAATAAAATAAAAAATACATAATTAAATGGCAAATGGGGCTTTGCAGCGGCGCAGTGGTTAGTGCTGTTGCCATGCAGCAAGAAGGTCTTAGGTTCAAGTCCTACCCTTGCCCTGGGCCTTTCTGCATGGAGTTTGCATGTTCTCCCTGTGCATGCGTGGGTTCTCTCTGTCCATAAAACATGACTGTTAGGTTAATTGGCCTCTCTAAATTCTCCTTAGGTGTGAGTGTGTGCGAGAATTGTTGTTTGTCCTGGTCTCTGTGTTGCCCTGTGATAGACTGGCGACCTGTCCAGGGTCCCCGCCTCTTGCCCATTGACAGCTGGAGATAGGCACCAGCACCCTGCATGACCCCACAAGGGATAGATGTGTTAGAAAATGGAGGGATGGATGGATGGATGGATGGAAATAGTAAATGTTAAAGAAAAAGAAATGATTTGTATATAAAAACAAAATAATCTTTTGGGAGTTTTAAAATACTTCTAGACTTTATTCTCTGAAATGGGTATCGAAGGTTCAAATCCTTGTGTCATGGTTATGTACAGTAAGGACCAAAGGTTAATTGTGGTAATAATTTAAAAAAAAGATTGTGAAACAATATGCTGATACATCATCAATATATCCATCCATCTATCCATTTTCCAAACTGCTTAATCTCTCATGGGGTCACGGGGGTTGTTGGTATCATCAATATAAGATAAGATAATATAACAAATGGCTTTAAAGGCATACTATGCAACATTTTTCAGTTAATTAATGTGTTCCATACCGTTTTGGATGATTAAATGAGTCATTTCAGGTCGAACTAAGGTTTTCTCGGCCGCCCTGGGGGTCTGTGGGGGAAATACCGCACTTGCAATTGCAAGAGCTCACGGCCCGCACTCACAGAAGTCTCGCTTTACGGCGAGAACTCCATGTGTTTTTGCCCTGCCATTCACTATATGCACGCGCGAAAGCAACAACAAAGTACCGCGTGTTAACGTCAAATAAACATGCAAGCATATCGAGTTTTATTATTATTATTATTATTTTTTTTTATTTTATTATTTATTTATTTTTTTTTTTATGTTGGCGAGACGCTACCGCGGCGAGGCGGTGGCGGCGGCTGCGGCTTGGCGAGGCGGTGGCGGTAGCGTCTCGCCAACATAAAAAAAAAATAATAATAATAATTATAATAATAATAATAATAAAACTGGCGAGGCGGCCGCGGCCGCGGCTTGGCGCCGCCTTGCCAAGATAGCGCTGCGGGAAGCTTGATGTTCATACCTTCACTGTGTTAGTCATTGTTTGTACTGCCGTTTTTTCCACTTTTCATTGCGTTCGCCTGTCTGCTAAGCTCAAAACAACCGCACCTGGCTTGACGGGGAAACCAGGGGCCTGTTTCAATAAGGAGGTTCAACCAACTCTGAGTTAAAACTTGAACTCTGAGTTAACTTAGCCTGAGATGGGAAACTTTGAGTTTTGGGTTTCAGAACAGCTGAAATTAGTTAGTTCAATCAACTCTGAGTTGGCTGACTCTGAGTTAAGTGCATGCACCACAACTATAAAAAGCCATTATCAATGGAGCGCAGATATTACAAGTCACCATGGCAACAGCGTCAGACAAAAAAAGGTGTGCATATTTCTCACCAGCAGAACTGGATGTCCTTATGCAAGCATATGCAGAATTTGAGCATGTATTTTTAAAAAAAAAAAAGCAACACGGCTGCAGCGGCGAAGGAGAGAGAGTTAGCTTGGGTGAAAATAGCTGCTTGAGTCAGTGCGTAAGTTTACATTTTAATTACTTTAATACAGTGTTGGGTGTAATGAATTAAGTTACTAAGTCATCTAAATACTGTAATTAAATTAAAGACTATAAAACAATAGTGGATTTAATATCAACTTTTAAAAGGTATATTTTTAATTTAACTTTCTCCCTCTATAATATACTTTGGTCAATTTATGATTAATTCATGCAATTGAATATTGTTTTAATTTGAAAGCATTAGAAGTGCAGTTTCTTCTCTCTCCTTGTATTGTTCAAGTGGTTGAGGTTGATTTGGGATTTAGAAAGTAATTAATAAGTAAATAAAACAAATTAGTAAGTAGACCAATACTTTCTCGAGACAGTAATTATTACATTAATCTAATTAGACTTGTTGAAGATAAAATTTGTAGTTAGTAATTAAGAACTATTTTAGAGTAACTTACCCAACTGTTATAATATCAGAGGTGAAACTGGAAGAACAGTATTTTATTAAACCTAATTTAATTTTCATGGATAGGTGCAATCCTGCAGGCATCAAAAGAACATGGCAGCAGCTGAAAATGAAATATAAAAACATACTTCAAGCAGGTAAGCCTTGAGCACATCATAGGAGTAGCTACCTGGCTTTACAAACATTTGACATATTAAATGACTAAATGGCATTCAGTGTAGCATTTTTGACATATGTCTAAATGTTCATTCTCATTTGACTTCTACTCAGCCAACAGAAAGAAGGCAGAGGCTCGTAAAACAGGGGGAGGACCTGCACCACCACCCCTGACAAATGCAGAAGAGATGGCCCTGAGCCTAAATGCTGGAAGGCCAATGGCTGAGGGAATTCCTGGAGAGACTTCATCAGAGCCAATCACTCCAGAATATTTAAGTGCCTTCATAAAATGTAAGAGGTCTACCTACAGTGTTATTTTTTTATATAGACTAAATGTGATATTTCCATTCATATTACTTTGGGTTGGGTTTTTTGTTGGTCCCAACAGATTTGGATGGTAATATCTGCCTCTTGGAGCCTCCTGTCCCAACAGTACCCCATACAGTTGTCAGTAGCCTACTCCATACGCCATCAATTATGATAAATAGTATTATAAAGTGTACTCTATGAAATGCTCATCTTCACAGGATGATGGGGATGAAGAAACCGTTTCTGCTGCCACAGACAGGCCTACAGAGGTAATTTTAATATTATATGTCTACACATCAAACAATCTGCACATTCACATTTATAAGTGGAGTATCCTATAGAATCCAAGCTTACATCTATGAATGGTCATTCTTATCTCTACCCCCCAGAGTGTGGAAGAACAGCAGGAGGAAGGTCCATCAACTTCTGGAGCACAGTTGGACACAGTTCAGTGATTTACAGTAAATGTCACAGTTTCATTCTGAATTTTAGACTACATTCATGATGTAACTCTAATCTAATGTATTTTCAGTTGCCAGTTAAGGAGTTATATAGACTTCTTCTTATTAAAAAGATAGAAAAAAACAGCAAAGAACTTGTATACTTGGACCGCCAGATCCAAAAGGCAGATCTGGAAATCAACATTCTGAAACTAAAGTGAGAGGTGAGTGTATGGTCACAGGTGAATTCTAGGAAGTATTGAAACTATTTTAAAATCTTTTTTTTGTTTTCTTTTTTTTTAGCAGATGAACAACACCATATAAATTGCTGTGATAGGATAGGGATATGACAAAAAATCCACTCTGGGCCTCAAAATCCTTTCCCGACGTAAATGTAACTCCCTATGAAGTAAACAACCTCTTCGTCAACAGGATCATCCATAAAAGGACATGCCATTTCATTCCCTTTGATGCGCTCTGTGTGACTGAAATGTGCGCAATTAATATGTCCCCAAAAAATCAATGAGGTGTTTAAACACCACTTCCTCTTTAAAAAAGGGGAGGAGACCAAAATAAACTCTGGGTTTTCTGAAGAAAACCTGCTCCCGACCAGGTTAGGTTCACAGAGTAAATTGCCATGGTAACTGACTCTGAGTATAAGTTACCTCTCTTTCAGAAACGGGCTTGACTTACTCTGCTTTCTCAGGTTTAACTTACCTTCCTTTCTGAAACAGAAAACCCAGAGTTTCCCTCATTTCAGGGTTAACATACTCAGAGTTTTCACTTAACCTCCTTTCTGAAACAGGCCCCTGAACAGCTGAGCATCTTTACGACAGTGCACTTTTACTTTCGCCCTCTGGGGGGAGCCTCGCTGGAAAATCAACCCCGGTTGCATAGTATACCTTTAATGTCCCACAGTTGTGAATATTTGGCCATGACAGTAGCAAAAACCCAAAGACAGAGTTACACACTAGATTAGTCATGAAAAACCATCTAATCTACAGTTAAGTTCTAAAAAAACAAAAAGAAAACTCACCAGTAGGACTAAAGATAGAAAAGAATATAAGTATTGGACAGTTATAGAAGACATATTCAGTTAAAAATAAAATATTAAATTTAAAGCAGTTGATTTACACGATAAGAAAATTATGCAATATACATAATTTTGAAATTATCATGTATAATTATACACTATATTATATATTATACAATGATATTATGTTTCTAGAGTGTTCTTTGAAAGTCTTTTGTAAAATTAAAACAAAGGGACCCCATGACATGACACGTGATTATATATATATATATATATATATATATATATATATATATATATATATATATATATAGACACTAAAATCAAAAAGTACTCGTATAACAGAAGATACTAATTGACAAAAGAGTTAGGCTCTACCTCAGTTGTTTGTGGGTGCTCCATGAGATTATGTGGTTTACCACAACACTAAACTAGGTTGGGGGATGGATATTCTTGTGAATTAGAAATGACAGGAAGTGAAAACTTCTTCTTACCTGTTGAATTTACCCAAATGCAAAAGGCTGAGAGATTATTTTCTCATGTGAGCATACAGCTGCACCCTTCAGCTTACGGAAAACTTAGATTTTTACCTTGACATAAACAAAGCAGACGTAGCTCAATTATCATCTAATTCGCTAAGAGGAAGTGCATTTAACATGGAACGCTGCATACAAAGTACACCTGCACACTCAACCCTGAAATTACATTTCTATACAACTTAATTGTTTTTCCAATCCCATTTAAGGTGCAGCATAATCACTAGTGGGATGGCATTCCTTTTTTTCTGAATGGATCAAGCTCTATATTTATGATCTGCACCAAAGTTGGCAGGATGTGATCTATGGCAGATGGAGACTGTAAAGTGCTCTCCAGTCTAATTATACTTGGTTACATTTGTAAAGTGCTAAATTTAGCCATAACTGTGACATTTTATCTTAATATGTGTTATTCATTTTGAACAATGTATTGTTTTTTCTTCTCCCTCCACCATGTTGAAATCACTACTTTAATATGCAATGACAGATCGACTGATTGAGCAAATTTGACTCAAAACCTTCAAAGACTCAAAATGTATTCATTATAATCAACCTTATACACCTTGGAGACTTTAGACATAAATGATTTTGCTCACCATCCAGGGTGGTACAACCACTCACAAAAAACCTAATCTGTCATATTTTTCCATGGAGTAGGTTTTCTTATCATTATGTGAATGTCCAATCAGTGGGAAGTTGGTGTTCAGTATTTCAGTGGAAGTAATGAAAGAATTATGGTTGCAGACAGTTGATGGTTATTGACCCTTAAGGCACCGTCCGCAAGGAGACGAGATTAGGCGTTTTGGGAGACCATTAACAATAATTTTTGTAACCAGGTCCCAGAGTGGACAAATTTCAAAATGCGAGTTTAATTTTTTTGTGTGAACATGAGAACCACATATTTTCTTAAATGATGTTGCTGGAGCTTCACCTCTCTCTGTAACCAACACGCACCTCAAGCTCACAAACAACAACAATGATGGTATGGTCCAGTGTTGCAGCTTTTTTATGGCTGTTAGTAGTGTCCTTGGACTTTTCCATTCTAACGTGTCCGCCCTACACAGCGTGCCCCCTTCCAACCCACATAAAGATCATGCTGAGCACAAATGCACAAATGTTGTCTGTCTGAATTGTCTGCATATGCATGGTGTTTTTTGCATGTTTCTTTGACAAATGTCACAGCGCCACCAATAGGCCCGGCCTATTGGCTCACCCTCCAGGATGGTACAACCCCTCACAAAAAACATAATCTGTCAAATTTTTCCATGTGGACGGACATGTCCTCTCATGTGGACGCACATGTTTTCTTAATAATTTATGAAAAATTAGCATGTTTGTCATTGTGAAGACAAGGCTTGAGATTTCAACGTCTTAGATTGAATAAAGTTGAATTTTTATTTGGGAGTTTTTACGTCCTCCTTGTTTGAAAATTCAGAATTAGTACAACTAATTATATCTGAACAGGATGATTCTACACCACACCGACTTTGAAAGCAAAGCTTCAGTTATAACCTTTTTTCTAGGTATGAAAAGATAAAAAAAGAGAGCATATTTAATATATTTTAGGTAGCAGGGCCATGTTTGACTGAGATAAACATAAACATCATAAATAATTTTGTCAAACATCAATGAAAACACTGAATATAAACTTTAAAAAGAAATGGAAATTCTCTTTTGGAAAAAAATTGTAAGAATCCTAAAGATAGTGACGTACGCACTATATATATATATATATATATATATATATATATATATATATATATATATATATATATATATATATATATATATATATATATATATATATATATATATATATATATATATATATATATATATATATATATATTAGGGCTGGGCAACGATTACAATTTTTTATCGCGATTAATCGCATAATTTGCCCTATTAATCATGATTAATCGCATTGTATGCGCAAACTCCAAGAATGATGTCAAAAGTAGTGTAAAGAGCACTTTTGTTTTAATGCTCTGCTGCCATATGAACAAAAGTGTTGTAACATTTGTAGCACTTATTTTATACTGGATATTTTCAACCCATCTATTGAATTTAGTGCACTAGTTGATCTTTTCTTCATAAGAGAACAGCAAGCACTGCAGCCAAAATATGGCCTTTTTTGACCTGCTGTATATTAGCCAGTCCCTAAGCTTGATGTATCATGAAACTGTTGACCTTTTGGGTTTTGTGGTTTTTATTTTATCATTACAATTAAATAATAATGATAATAATAATAACAATAATGTTATGTTCAGTGTTTTTTCGCTAATCCACCTCTTATATATTTCAATCCTTATGTAATTTTGTCTGTGTTGTGTGCACCTGCCTGTTGCTTTAATCCTATAAATTTCCCCATCGTGGGATAAAAAAAGGATTAGCTAATGTTATCTTATCTTAAATAACACTTTTTAATATATGTACTAGGTTCTTTCAAGGTCTTAATTACATTTTCTGTGTGGGCTCCAGTAACATATGATAGATAATATTTACTTTGAAAGTTAACATGAACTGCTGCTGAAGATGAACACTGATCTACCTGGATGTTCCATGGAGGACTGAAACGCCTCAGTCAGGGACGTCTGTGGGTCTGTCGGGGCAATGACAGAAGTTTCGTCTCCTCTCTCCGTTTCTGTGGCTCGACGTTTTCATGTTTTTTCACGTGCTTAGATAAATTTGTTGTGTTTCCACTGAAATGAACCGGCTTTTTACAAAACATACAGCTTGATTTAATTTACAGTATTAAAATAAAGCCAAACGGTGCTACTTCCCCTGTTCATGTTTTTTCGCTGCTGCGGTCTCTCTCAGCTGTTTGTGTGTTAAGTTTGTGTGGGAGCTGAGTGGGCGGGCCAGGCTGAGCCTGCGTGCTGATTGGCTGGCGCCGCTGAGCCATGTACGAGAGGGGAGGGGGAGCACCAGAGTGCTGCCGTGACAGCGCGCTGACTGACACTGACTGAAAGCATGTGAGCAACATGCGTTAATGCGCGATAAAATAAATATCGCCGTTAATAGTCTAATGAATTAACGTGAAATTAACGCGTTAACTTGCCCAGCCCTAGTAAAAAACAAGGTATAAAGCTTGGTACTCCACATTACTCCAGACTTTTTTAATTGAGAAAGGTTATATATATATATATATATATATATATATATATATATATATATATATATATATATATATAATTGAAATCTACACATCTAATCTACCTGTGTACATTGAATAGGACAAATCAATATTTTTTTCACTTGAAATATTTCTAATCAGGCAATTGACACAAACTTTACACCTGAGGTTGGCAATAACACAAGTAATCTGCATATGCAAACATATAAAAAAATAAATGCATCCACAAATTAGGTTGTGGGTAAAAAACTGGAATACCATGAAATAAATACAGAATGCACATACAGAATGTATGTTAAATACTTGGTAATGACAACGTCTAGACATCTCCTGGAAAGACAATCTAGTTAGATGCATTGCTCAGATGTGATTTTCACCCATTGTTCTATACCAGGGATACTCATTGCACAGCTTGCAAGTGTGCTAATGTGCTAGCTTACAACAATATGCCATCACAGCCAATACCTTTTTAAAATGTGCCACAGAAACATGTAATGAACTCTAGATTACACATTTGCAATATATTTCTTATTTTGCCTAAATTAAACCTTTTTCCAAACAGGGGAACAGTCAAACCTAACGCATTTACAACATGCTGACACACATTGACAGCAATGTTGTAAAAAAAAGTATGCAGAATGGAACAATTTTTATTCAAAGGCAAAAACCTGACATGATAAATTGTGAGCAAAAAAAGTCTGAAGAAGTGGTAAAACAAAAATCAACAGGAAGGTGTCAAAGAGGAGACAAGGACACCAGTGACAAGTGTTTTGAGTTTGAAATGAAAGGTGCAATGTACACAATATCAGCAAAGAAGATTTCAAGAGAAATGGACAGACAAATTCATATTTGTTCTACCTGGCACAAATCATCTATGCTTAATATGCACAAAAAACCTGCTCTGGCATCAAAGGAACAAACTTGGAATGCCATTTCATAACAGCACATCTAAAATTCAATGAAAACTATCCACCTGGCAGCAAACTCAGGAAGAGAAGAACTGCACAGCTCGTTGCTTCACTTTCAAAACTTCAGCCACAGGGAATTAGTAGAAGGAGCTGAAGAGTGATTTCGACTCCAGATTCTGTGATGGGAATGATCATAAGGACATTTTCAGTTTTATTGAAAACCCCTCAGTTTTATTTAAAGAATGTTCGCTTTAACTCACCATCACACAGCTCTATCCTCACAGTCTTGCGAAACTTAAAAGTGAAACAATTGAGCTGCGCACAAAATAAGTGCAAAGTGAAATTCAGAGGTGTTGGTCACTTCTGGAGTTTGGTTTCTAAGGCAGACTTTCCCACTTTGAAACCAATTGTTCAGAAAGCAATGTCCTTTGAGCAAAAGCCTCCACTCATCTCAGTTATGTTGCACATTTGTTGTCTGCATTTTGTATTTATTTATTTGGGGGGATAGATCAGTTTACTTTTTTATCTAATTGTTTGAGTGACTTGATATATTGTGGCACTGCCCTTGACTTTGCTCCGCCAACATGGCTCTTTCGAAAAAAAAATAAAAAATAGTGAGGATAACTTTTCTGCACCATCTGTATTGAAATCTTGAGGGTTCTGTGAGTTCATTCTCTGCACTCTAATCTTCAGCATGGATTTTCAATTGATTGCAAGTCAAGTAACTGGCTGGTGACTGACACCTTAAAGGTGCATTCGCATTGAACATGAACAAGACATTTGGAGCGAGTGACTTACATATCATCCCTATGTAAAGGGGGTTTCAGGAGCGGATTAACTACCTGATGCAAAGGACACGTTTCAATGATACAGACGGCATGAATCAGGCAAATAGAGCAACCCAAAACTGCAAATAGAGGGAAGCAAAATTTTGCTTGAGTTCAAAACCTTTTCTGTCAATTTGCTTCGCATTTAGCGGTTCTCCTTGTCCATTTATTTAAGCACAATTTTTTTTTATGTTACATGGAAACATGTTTTATGTGTTGAATGGAAACCTTATTTCTGGGTTCTAAGATCACCTCTGACGTATCTCCTCTAAAACATGTGAACAACTGCACTCAGGGAGGAGACAAGAAAGGCCTGTTACCGGCTTCACACTCCTCTTAGTCCGTCAACGTCAGTGGTTGCGTATTTTCTAGGTGGGCTTGTAAATGTTTGGATCATGAGGTATGTGTTACATCTTATGCAGCATCTTAAGCAGCCTGGCCAGACATTCGGAGGAGACCAGGTGCTGGGAGAAAAATGGGGGGCAGGCTGTGGCCAAGTCTGGGGTGTGATTGCTTTATCTCCACTCTGGTTCTCAATAAAATGCTGGAATTTGATGGAATCGCCATTTCTTTTTATTTAATAAGTAACTGAGGGATCAGTTATCATTATTATTTCCGACAATAATGTGTTACATATTTAGACAATAAGAATTAGGCTATATTTATATTGAACAATGATGCATATACTGAACGAAGAAGCCTTTAGTTCATGCCCCAGAGGGAGATCCGTCCCCCGACGAGGGGCATGAGCTCCTCATGCTGGGCCCTGGAAAGACACTGCTGGAAGTGACCGTCATCCAGATGTAGCTACAGGTATAATCGGTGAACCACCAGATCTCTGGAGGTTCTTGTGGACTCACGGGTGCCAACGCTGTAGTTCGGCTTTTCATTTTACATACAGCTCTGTGACTCGCTCTGTAAAAGCCACCTTCTCTGTAAAATCCATCCCCGCCACGGGGAGGTGAACAAACAGAAGGAACCGGCCGGCTAGCTTCCTATTTGATGATGCTGTGAAGTGGGTTGGGGGAAAATGTCTGCACTGTGCCCACGGATTGTTTGCGAGAGAGAGAGAGAGAGAGAGAGAGAGAGAGAGAGATGAAAAATATGCCTCTGGGTCTTTTCAGAAAAGGTTGACTTCATTTCACTCATTATGTGAGTTTTTTTAAAGTAATTGGTTGCACCATAATGTTTTCAGGGGGCTGCACAGTGGAGCAGTGGGTAGCGCTGGTGCCTAGCAGCAAGAAGGTTCCGGGTTCAAATCCAACCCAGGGTCTTTCTGCATGGAGTTTGCATGTTCTCCCTGTGCATGCGTGGGTTCTCTCCGGGTACTCTGGCTTCCTCCCTAAACCATGACTGTTAGGTTAATTGGCTTCTCTAAATTGTCCTTAGGTGTGAGTGTGTGCGAGAATGGTTGTTTGCCCTGTCTGTCTCTGTGTTGCCCTGCGACAGACTGGCGACCTGTCCAGGGTGTACCCCGCCTCTCGCCCAGTGAATGCTGGAGATAGGCACCAGCACCCCCTGTTACCCCATGAGGGACTAAGCGGGTTAGACAATGGATGAATGGATAATGTTTTAAGGGCTAAGCAAAGGGACGAATACATATGCAACTACCAGTTGTCATTTTCTATTGTTTTTTATCATGTCTTTATTTAAATGTTGTTTCTCATTTCACTTCTTGCAGATTTAGGATGATCTGAACCAGTTCTTCAAAGATTGGATCAGATACTCAACCACCACAACACACACGCACACACACAACTTTGACGACTGCATGCTTTTCTCTCTTGAATGCCAAGCCTCTCAACCATCACCCGGCGCCTGTGCTTCAGAAAACTCTATCCCACAGCATCACCCTCACCACCACTAACCTGTTCCTTTTAACATTTCCGGTCAAGAAAAAGATAAAGCTGATTAAAACAAACAAACATTTCTTAAGTTTTGGGGGAGTCCCAAAGTAAGGTTGTTCAGCAGTTATTGCCTTTCTTCAATAATCTCCCATTTTAAAACAACCCCTCTCTGACATTTGAAAGCTCTCCTGCAATAAACCAGAAAGACATGCGACACACTGCAGCAAGCATTGACAATAGCCACACACACAGACACACATACAGAGAAGAATATGAGAAAATAATACTATAAAATGTGTCTGTGCAAAGAGTAATTACTTCACTTGCAGTTAGATGTTCAAATTTATCACTCATGGCCAAACACAGAAGAAACAATAAACAAACAAATTAATGACCACAGTTGTTATCGACTGTTCAATTGAGCAGTAATATCAGCTCAATTTGTACTTTGGGCAAGCAGGTTTCAGTCAGCAGCCTCAATCAGCTTGTCATACACGGACAGCGTGTAAAACGCGTGGTGCGCTGATTTAAAATTGAAAACTGAATAACCAATGATTTTCATTTTGTTGTATATTTTTTCCTGAGCAAGAACATCACTTAAAGCACAGAATTTTAAAGAGGTGGCAGAGAGTTACAGAGAACAAAAGTATTCAGATGTTGCAGGATTCTTATCAAGTTATCCAGATGGCACTGGCTTCTACTACTGCAGATCTCTCAGCATTTGCGGTGAAAACCCACAAGATGGTCCAGATCTCACTTGCATGTCCAAAAAACAACAAAATGTTTGTCACTAAAACTAACACTGAACAGCACTAATGACTCAAGGGTGGTCACAATCACATTCACCGAAGGAATACAACACAGGCTCCCGATTGATCTCCAGCTTTTTCAATACACAAAGGGCAGTATGAGACTATTCTCATTTTAGTTTCATGATTGTGCAATAGACCAGTATCAGTGAAAAAATCATTTCTCCATACTGTTGGAGAGGTCTCTTGAAGGTTCATCGTTTCAGACATTACCTCCTCTCCTGGGTCCTTTGAGTGTGCTCATACACCAAGCTGGAAACGCCAGGAACATTGGTGAACTCATGGCTATTGTCTGGTGCTCATTACTGTACCACATGAGTGAACAAAAACTAAATCAGCAGACACATACAGTCTTATTTCCTTGGTCATCTACACCTATGTAAGACATTAACCAAAAAAACACTTCTTTGTTGTTGTTACATGCTTTTGAGTAAAAAAAAAAATATATTCCTTGCACTCTAACAAGGTTCTCAGTTCCTTTGGAAGATTAAATAGGCCCACAGCATCACATATATTCCACCATGCATGATTTGCTTTAACTGTACTCACAATGGGGCTCAAAATGGGGCCTGAAATGTGCGTGTGTCACTTTCCACGCAAAAGTTGGGATCTAATAAAAAGGATCTTGGACCATGGGAGATCAGACTAATTAAGGGGCTTGGCAAGGTTTGTGGGTTGTGGTTAATTCCAGGACATGGTCCAGAAATCAAAAAGCAGCGTAAATGTCTGAAAAGGGCAAAGCAGGGAAATCCATGAGATGTGGTTGCTGAACGTGCAGAATGTGTTAAAAGTCATGAAGAAAGCTAGACATCTACTCGCGGAAAGCATTCAATAATCTGGCGCTGATCTGCTGTCTTCAGTAAGCTTTAAAAAAGCAAGAAATAGGTCTGTGGAAGGAGCTTGATTGCAGAGCAGCAGAGAGGCAGGTTCAGGTGCAGAGCATGAGGGTTAATTATCACTGAGCATGGGAGGAGTGGTGGGATGAAGACGACAGTCAGGACAGATCATGACACTTTGCCACAGTTTTGGACCCTGACTCACGAGAAGAGACATGCAGTAACTGCTTTACTTGGCTGTTTAGGCCAACAACAAAGCTTAAAAGCTATCACTTGTGCTATTTTGCTCTTTATTTTCTTTTTAGTGTTGATTTGAATAGATTTTTGCTTCAAAATCAAACCATGTTCTGCACTTGCTAATTGTCTTTGATAAAAAGAAAAAAAATGAGAAGGAACTAACAAAATATTTTGGCAGTTTTTTTCAGTTGCTGAGTTTGTAGTGAAAAGCTTTTTTTCACATACAAATAAAATAGTTTTGGGGAAAAGTTAAACCTTGGAGGGTGCTTATTACACCCACACTGATGCATGACAGTGAGGTTAGAGTTACAAGAACTCTGCTGACAAGGTTTATTCTATACAGCCTATTAATATTCATCAAAAACAAACTTGGTGTTTTAGCTCTGGATATTTTTCCTCTCTACTGATGAAACATTGGAAATACAAACACAAATGTTGTAAAAGCATTGCACATAAAATAAATCAAGAACTGACAGCAGAGGTTAAGAACAAGTCAAGCATTACAATGTTTATATTACCAGAATTTGCACATCATAGCCTAATGTCTAACAAATAATCACCACATTTTCAGAATCAATTATCCATACTGATGACAATCTCAGGCATTTTAGTTTCAGCCGAAAAGGAGGTGGTGTAAAAAAAAAATAGGATGTCTATGTTGTGTGACACATGGGATGGGAGATGGGGGGAGGGGGTTAATTTAGGCAGTTAAGTTGATTCACTTTTGAAAGATGACTCTAGGCCCCTCAAGAGGAAAGCAGCCGGGCTTTATAAGTGATATCTGCTCCATGGTTAATTCAGCACGATTTTCCAAGCACAAGGTCACTCATTGTCAGTATCAGACAGAGGCCCATTCAGAAGAATGAGATGAGCTCAGAGAGCTTTCTCATTCTGAGGCCGCAGCTCTCGACTCATAATTATCTGGATGGAGCAGGCCTGTGTGACATTGTCAAGGAATACAAAGCTGTAATCTCTGCCTGGTTCTTGTGTAATGAATTAACGCCAGAGGCGGTGAAACACTAATGCATCACAGGGATAGATAGATTTTATTTTACAGAGTTATCAGCAGTTTTATCATGGGAATGGCTTCGGATACATTGACTATTTAGAGTGGCGTGACCTTTTCACCGGTAAGGTCTACGCATCTGGGGAACCAGTCAACCTTTCTTTCAAACCCAAAGAATAAACGTCAAACTCTGTCACACATGTTAGAAAAAGATTCTTACATTGTCAGAATTATAAATGGGTCTAGTGCATAATAAATTGATTAAGACAAAAGTAAATTAACTAAACATCTTCAGTCCTAATCTTGTTTCTCACCATAATGGTGTTTTGAAGGCAACAAAGCTCAGCTCAACCCATTTTTAAACCAACACACTTTATAACTGCTAACCTGCCCAGTGGCAATGACAATCTGTCTTTTGAATAATTTGGTAAGAACTGAAATGTGTTAAACATCAATTAAATTAATTACCTTTTAAAAAGACTCTTTTCCCCCAATCGATAATTCAAAAATAATTAGCATGATCCCCAGACACGTCATTGATTCTGACATTGTTATCTGACCTTTAAAGCTCTACGAACAATGAACCCAATCCCACATTTTAAAGCGAGAAAGTTGGTTAAACATTTCCAGTAAAGCTGAGAGAAAGACATGACATGTCTCAGGAGTCGTTAATAGTCAACACTGTTTATAGTTGGGGTGAACCGATTTCTTATGAAAAAAATCTATTTAAAAATCTATTTCTAATTTTTGGCTGAGCTGCAAAGGTATGTAATGGTAGCCCTGCTATCCCATAGAAATGTATATTTTTTTATGTTTCCGCTAAAAGTGTATTTTACTTGCATGGTTGATCTATACTGTAGATGTGCCTGATGACCTGAGTCCTTCAGCAAGTCCTGCAAAATAAATTAAAAATTATATTCCCTGACCAAAAACTTTGTACAAGCAAACACAATTTAGGATTGTTAGGATCTGGTGTATGAAGTGTCTGACTCAGAGCCAAACCAAGATAGCTTTTTTTGCAAACTGTGCTCTCATGCTAGAGTTGAACATTGATGAGATATCTGAGCAGGGAACATATGATCATAGAAGCAACAGGAAAGAGCTGTCTCTTTCTTCAGCAGCTAAGGAGTTTCAGAATGGTCTCCAAAACACTTAAAGACTTTTACAGAAACCCCATCGAGAGCGTTCTGTCTGGCTGTATCACAGATTGGGATGGGAGATGTAATGCTCTAAACTACAAAGCTCAGACAGTGGTCGACTCGGCCCTGCACATTTTCAGGCCTGAACTCTCAGCCATCCAGGACCCCCACAGGCAGCGCCGTTGGGGGAAGACATAAGGGGACATCATCTCTGATCTTAGCCATTACCGTCACACTTTTTAACAATCTTGCTGTCCTGCAGGCAGTACATCCACACCAGCAGTTTAAGGTACAATTCTCTATTTCCATTTGCAGTGTTTAAGCTCTGCATCCAGGAATTTCTGTTAATCATGTTTCGTTTACCCATTTTCCGGTTTATGGCAATGAAACCTCTGAAAATCATAACTTAACATGAGCTTTTTTTCTTTCTTGCCTGTCTGCAAAAGAGTCCTGGATTTAAATTCTGCCTGGGATCTTTCTGTGTAAAGTTTTTATGTTCACGCTGTGTATCTATGGACTCTCTCCTGCTACTACCCACAGATAAAAAAAGATTGATTGATCTACTTTATTCATTTAACAAAAGAAGCTTTTGTGAATAAAAATACTCAACCTTCTGTTGCAGAGCAAAAATGGATCACGACATGTGATAATATTAACTTTTACATCTGAGATTTGGATATAATAATTAAAGATGTACCTTTATCTCCCATAGGTCTGGAAGATAACCTGAAGAAATAGACTCTGATTACTTATACTCTCACATTAAACTGCCTCCTCGATTTCACTGCTATGGACAGAGAATGAAAATATGATTTCGTTTGATGTTCATCTGGAGATTTCTAGGCTTTTAAATCACTGAGAGTTTATTAATTGTACATTTGACTTTTTGAGTGTCAATTTGAGGCTGCTGGATGAGAACGGAGTTAAGGAAATCTCAGGATGAATTATTGATGATCATTAAACAACTACATAACCAGTTATTTCTTAAAAAATACAACCATGCCTGATGTTTTCCTGTTACTACTGTTAACCTTTTTTGAAAGTCAAGGTTTCTTCTGGTAGCAGCTGAACCACAATGTAGTGCGCTGACTTTACTCTGTGGGTTTTTTCATGAAATGAAAGCAGCAAAAATGCAAGGCTTTTGCCACATTTGTCTTGATTCATCTTGTGTTGGTAATGAATAGAAGAAAATCCACTGTGAACAGCAATCCTGCAGCAACACCACCAGAAATAAGATGGATATTAAAAATTTGCTGAAATTAAAGGTTACCATAACTGAAACCACTAAGTTCAAACAAACATTTTTTTATGACAAGAGATTCTGATTTCAAACCTAATGGAACGTTTTTGCGACTAAATGAGGCTTTTCTTCCCAACAAAGTTCCTCATCTTAGATAGATTTCTAGAGTAAATTCTATGTTTGAAAAGTAAAATTCAGGATATCCTGATACATCTCACAGATATTTAGAATAGAAAACATAGGATATATTTGTCATACTTCAAATCAAAGAATAAAGTTCAGGGGTTCAAAATAAAAGGATCTAACCCCAGTGATTAGAAACTCCTCTGAGAACGGTAGAGCCTGTTTCATTTAAAGCCCATATGAGATTTACTGTTCCAACTTCCATCCTCACTATTTAAGAGTCTCCTGTCATCGTGCAGTGATCTAAAGAGCCGTCTAAACCCTACCAGGAAACAGGCCTTGGAGTCTGGTGGGGAATTTAAATGGAAATTAATCATTTCACTTTAATCAAAATCATCTTCATGTGACACAGAATGCAAACATCTGCATCTGACCCAATCAAACAAGTTCTAATATCAAACTGCGTAAATTTATAAAACCGTTTCCAAACAAAGATTTCATTTATTAAGGGACAAAGTAATTTCAAACCACATTTTTGGTTCACAGCCTGTGTGACAACATAAAGGGTAGACGATGTAGGATAGAAGATGTCAAAGAGTAACCTTCCATGCTTCAATTTAGGGAAATACAAGGACAGATGAGCAGCTGTCATTGACATCTATTGGTCAGAAGGGCTGTAAAGCCATTTTAAAGGCCTTTAGACACCAGGGAACCACATTAAGTCCTATTATCCACAAAGGGAAAAAAGATGGAAAAGTGATGAAGTTCCACTGAAATGACTGGCCTACCAAAATTATTCCAAGAGTGTACTGATAATTTTTCCAGGAGGTCACAAAAGAAGCCAGAACCATAGCTGACCTCAACTTCTTAGGTTAAGTTTAGCTTTCATGATTGAATAATAACAAAATGGTCAATGCCTTGTTTTTGAATAGAGCTTTATCAAGTCCGAGGACCCCAAAGCACCTTACATTACAATCAGACATTCACCCATTCACACGCTATGTTAGTAGCCATAGCCACCCTGGGGCAGACTGACAGAGGCAAGGCTGCCATACACCGGCGACACCGGCCAATGCAGGTGAAGTGTTGACTGAGATGGTTGGAGCGGGGGATCAAACCAGCAACCCACCAGTTAATAGGACGAACTCCCTTGCGCCACCGCGGCAAAGATACTAAAAATCATTGCTGACCAAAAATAATACAAAGGCCGGCAATACATCTTTCCAAGAAAGCTTAATGATGCTCATGACTTTTGTAAAATAATTTAATGAATTAACGTGACAAAGGTGTAACATTTTGAAAATTGTGTCTCCAGTTACATCTGGCGAATATCTTACACAGCATTTCAAGAAAGCTAAATCATACTAAAAAGGAAACATGATGATGGTACTCTAAACTGCTCTTTTGTAAAACACCCTGCAAGACAATGTCCTTCCATCACACCAGCAAGTCCACCTCTTTATAACTAAAATGTAAGTAGAAGGATTTAGAGTGGCCTAGTCAAAATATGTCTAAAATGTTGCTGGATCAAAACAATTCTGCAAAGAAGACTTGGAAAAGACCCCTTCACTGTGATGTAAGAAATTCAATGCCATCAAGGGTGATAAAACCAGTAATTAGATTTAGGGGACAGTTCCTTTTTCACATGGGCTTGAATAGGTTCGAATAGCTTTTTGCCCTTAATAAAAAGCTAAGAATTAAATGAAAAATGGCTTTTTCAGAACGTTTTGTACCCCGCTATCTATATGTATTCATTTGTTTAAGCTGATGATCTGTGATAAAATAACAAAAATAATAGAAATTAAAATACTTTTTTCTTACTGTTGCAGGTAAAAACATAGCGGTGACCAATGGCGGTTCTAGACCAAATTTACCAGGGGGGCCAAGGTGGGGCCAGTGTTTCTTCACAGGGGCACAGAACAAAAAAATGTAAAAACAATAAAATGGCAATATTTAACTGTGTAATAATATCAAGTGAGCCACTTGTGGCTCTGGAACTGCAGGTTTTAGACCCCTGATCTAGCAGTTGAAAACTTTGCCCCTTGCTCAATACGGCTAAAGCTAAACGTGTAACATCTTAAGTCTTAAATTCTTTAAAGTAAAGTAAAGTAAAGCTGTATAGGTAAAAAAAAATATTGGTCAAAGTGACCAATCAGCTATGGTTTCTTTGCCATTGCAAATAATTATGAGAAGTTTATTTAACATCATGCTTTTAGTACAGGGGCCATAACAGGGGCCAGGGGCCAGGGCCCTGTTGGCCCCTGGCGGTGACTCAATGCTTTTGGACTCTAAAGATTTTTCTTCCTAAAAGGACAAAAATCACATCCCTAAGAACTTGTAGTTTCCCCTCTATTTTCCATAATTACATTGCTCTAAAATTAGGCAAAAATCAAACAGACAGCACTGTTTCCTTCTGAATGTTCGGTATCCTTCTGAATGCCTTATTTGTTTTACTTGCTTTGTAACTAAAGTGGTCCCATGAACTGTCCAACCTTTACTTGCTCCTGCAGCTCTCATCTGAAACCACCTTCCTGATGTATAATTTATTTGGAAAGATGTTCAAGGGACACATCCCTGGTAATTAAGTTGTGTAAATGACAAGGTCATTAACAAAATTTATATGGTAATGTCGTGCCCCGAAAGGAGACGGGCAGCGGGACCTGTCGTGTAGCGCATGCTGACCTCAGCAGCCTGCCCAACAGGGGATGATGAGACTTTCAGTGTTGCATTAGCAAAGAAACTGTTTAACAACAGTATTTACATAGGCGCCATGCCTTTATGAGTTTAGACAGTGGCCTCTCTTTTATTTGTTTTAGCGATCTATGGGCCAGCTATTGCATGTCGATTTAATATTAATCACCTATAAGAAGTACAATTTTACCCCATTTGAACTTTAAATACTTTTCTTCTGCTGGACCAAGTCCTGTGTTAGTCAGAGTCAAACTGCAGTGATGTGTGTGTGTGTGTGTGTGTGTGTGTGTGTGTGTGTGTGTGTGTGTGTGTGTGTGTGTGTGTGTGTGTGTGTGAGAGAGAGAGAGAGAGAGAGAGAGAGAGAGAGAGAGAGAGAGAGAGAGAGTATATTTATATGCGGTGGGGAGTGGGTAATGGTTTTCTTGATCAGAAAGGCACAAGGGCAACCCAAAATAAAATTTCTAAGAGAAAAAGGCAGCCCATTTGTTGTATAGCACAGGATGAGTCAGTGCTTCTGGATATCGATGATTACACTCTTAATTCACAGGTCTTGTTCCCCCATCCTTTTCTTTCCCCTTGGCACTGATGGCCTTACGTTGACAAATCTAAAGCAACAGAGGGGTGACAGAAGAGCAGATACTGCAGTTAAGTGGATGTAAGTCAAACTGCCAATGAAGGGTGTTCCTTAATTGCAGCACTTGTGAGACAAATCAACATAAATGGCCTTGGAAATGTGGCCTTGAAAGCCAAAGTGGTATCATTGAATCACGCCTCTAAACACACGATTAACAAATGAGGGCTGTGTAAGATCCAATGTGAAGCACAAATATATGATAGGGCACTGGATGCTACTCACATTGTGTGCTTTAATTCACCCTGTTAATCCCATCCCTGTAGGCAGGTTTTTTTGTAGTGTCCTATTTTTATTTCAGTACATGTAAAAATGTTGTCACTAAACAGCACATCCAAAAGTAGAGGGAAAATGAGACATTAGACCATAATGAATACTTATGTTAAACTAAATTAATAAAATCTGAATTGAACTTGGATTACTCTAATGCTTAGCAAAGATTTTATGGCTGTGAATCATCCATCACCTGTGCAGCTTTCTTGCTTCCTGAACACCTAATGAGAAGATGAGAATGTTGTCTGTAATATGAAATTAAAACAGTTTCTAATCAATTTAGATTTTCTAGGTTTTATTACTTCATTTCAATTGTATTTATTAACGCATATATCATTATGAATTTGCATAAACTGAATTGGCTATTGTTTAGGATTTGATCAAAAATTTGATTTTTGTGTTTCTATGTTTATTTTATGACTCAGGTCTTTCAAATGTTTTATAAATAGTTTTTCATGAAGGAATGAAAATAACTGAAGTCTACTGCTGTTCAACAACAGAATCCATTTTTGTAATGGACCACTACCATGTGGTGAATGGCATGTTTTAACAGGACCGACCACTCTAAAATTAAAATTACGTCACTCGTGGAGCACCATTTTTCCCAACAGTTGCATTGCAAATTACAATGGCCAGTAATACAAAATAATCTTTCACAGGAACAGCTATTTAGAAAAGGTCTCTGTCTCTAAAGGAGTTCCCTTCATAGTAATGCAAGGGGTGACTAAGCTTATTGAAGGTTGGACATGGCCCTCTTCTCCACCACCTCGTCCAGCGTCCATTCTCAGTCCAATCATATAACCAGCCCATCAGACTTGGTGTTCAGCCTCCATGCGTCTGTTTTTCAGGCACTTGCCCTCCAGCACACCTCTACATAGACCAAAACAGTGGCCAGGGTAAACTGATGGAATATAATAAAGAGCTTGCAATAGATGTTGAATGATACCAGCCTCCCCAAGAAGGACATCATCGCCCTTTTTATTAACATAAGCAGTATTGAAAGACTTGTCCGGTTTGCTGTCCAGATGCAGACCCAGGTACTTGCAGCAATGGACCACCTCCATTTTCTTTACAATGTCAACATGGACTGTGAATACAGTGGTGCACAGTAGAAGTACAGTAATGGATCCTTGGTTTTAGTGATGTAAAGTAATTGATCTGGAGACACTATGACTCAAAATTCTTTATCAAGCTCTGGTACCACTTCCTGATAACTGGAACAGTGGCAGTGAACATAATTTCTGCATGGAACATGCGTCTGTACTAGAAGTCTGTATGATAAAGATTGAGGAGGGATGGTGAGAACAAAGTTCCCTGTATTGATGGTCACAAGTATTGCACCCTTAAAGGATGTGGGTGCACAAACACCCAAACTTTTCAGGCTGATAGGATTCCACACACGCGCTGTTTTGGCTAGTTTCTCTGGAGCATCTGTCCGAGCTGAGGCTGCCTGCCTCCTCTTCCTCTCCTTCTCTTGCCGGTCCTCGAAACACTGAGATATTAAGAGTACCAGTTTTATCTGACATAAATGATACTATCCCCCAACCTGCATGAAGAGTCCCCATCCCTACTCAGAGGACCCGTATCCCTCACACTTTTGAATAGCTTGCCCCATCACTACAGCTGGTCACCATCATGAGGTTTTTGTATATATTTCCTGTGTTTTCCAACCACCTACACAATTGCCCTTTTTTCTTTTCTATTTCCTTTGAAATTGCTTGATTTATATTTTCTCTCTCCTAACTGTGTTTTTATGTGTGTATATTTTTAACCTCTGTGCAAGACATATTATACTCATCTGTATGAAAAGTGCACATAAAAATGGTTGGTTGATTGATTGAGTTTAAGTGGCAATATAAATAAAAAGAAAAACAACAGCTCTGTGAAAAGTTTTGATTTTTCTAATTCCCTTTGTGACACACATTTTAGTTGGATACATAAAGTCTGATTTTTTTATAGATTGTTTTTCGTTTTTTTAGCAAATATTATGCCTCACTGACTTAAGTACATAAAATAGACATACAATAACATGGCACAGTATTTGATCATACCCTCTTTTTCATTGTCTTGCAGAAGGTGCTGATTACTAGCAATACTGTTGTCAGGTTTGATGCTACAAAGCCTCTGTAATCCCAGTTTCTGAAGATCTACAGAATGTAAGGTGGATAAACAGCAGTAAAGGAGCAATAACATCAGACAAGATAGAAAAAGAACCTTGTTGCCGTATTCACCTTCAATTATTATATGCTTTCCCAAAATCTTCAATACCCATTATCCAGTCTCATCTCATACACTCTTTTGAAAAGTCTGTAAACAAAGATAAATAGCTGTCCAAAAGTTCGCTCTCTACACTCTAAATCTTAAACAGGAATTATCAAATACACAATACCATACTGTTGCTACAGTTAACGGATGATGTACACCAAGTACAGACTAAAACACAGTGGTACCTGTGACAAATGTTTTCAGGAAATTAATATCCATCTGAATGACAGTAACATTGTTTTTGCAATATTTTATTTGAATCAGGGTCAGTATACCCAGGTTCCATTGATGCTGTTGGTAAAGGTCTTTCAGTAAAGTTTAGATTATTTGTTATTTTGACTTAAAAATACTTTGAAAGAACTAACTGACGTAGTTAACTCTATTTTAATCATAAGTTATTGTTAAAAGTTTAGTGCAGAGGTCATTAAACTTTTTGAAACTGAGAGCTACTTCATCACGACTGTGTCAAATGAAGGGCTACCTGTACTGACCTTTAAACAATAAGAGTCCAAGCTCACCTTTATTTTTGCGCAATATAAATATGTTTTTAATGATTTTGTCATTTTTAAATCTATCTAAGTACAAGTATGATTAAAAAGGAAGACCAACTGAATAACATAGCATTTTAAATGCAGCCCACTGGAGGGTTGTGCTATTTCTTTGAAGAGGCTTGTAGGCACCACATATTGTCCTGGGGGGCTAGCTGATGCCCACGGGCACCATGTTGGTGACCCTTGGTCAAGAGGATTGCTGTTCTTAGTCTGTTGCTACAACGTCCTGAGTAATATTGGTATTTCCTGGCATTAAACCAAAAATTATTAATCCATGAATATGTGTTACAAGGCTTAATCTAATATATAGCATTTTAAAAATCAAAAATATGTAAGTCTAGAAAGTGGTTTAGTAGTCATCATCAACAGGTTCAAAGTGTTGTATATTTTAAGACGAAGTATAACTATGAACCATAACACTGAAGGAGATTTTGATGCACAAATCAGCCTGAAAGCAATTGAGTTTCTGCAGACAAAGCCAAACTGGAAAGCGGGCTAGTAATTTGTGTGAGTAAGAGGCTTTTCAGTGTCACTGCCACATTATTATGGCATGGGTTTTTCTGACTATTACCAGCCAACAGTTGTGTGTTGTATCAAATGAATGTGTTGAAAGTGTATTCTTGTACCGTGACAGTTTTAGACTCAGCCTGTTGCAGTCCTGGCAGTATTGAATGATCATGAATGAAGGAATTCAATCCAGCGATTAGGGTTATTTGCATTTAAATTCATATTTTATTACATCCAGGCAAAATGTTTTTCAAATTTGAAAAGTTTTTGTAGTCGCTTTTATTTTTGCTTTTGTGTTTAAAATGGATGTATACCAAACACATTATGGAGGAGAAAAACAGATATAAAATTGTATTTATCTGACAAGAACCTTTTTTCCTCAAATAATTACCCAAAGGTTAATTCAGAAGGATTGGGTAAAGCAGGCATTTGGTAAGGAGTAACTTGTCACATGGAAATGATGATCTTTGTGGACCTCTTATTTCAAAACATAACTAACACTGGAACCAGAGCACACCTTGGCTTGCCATTAGGATGGTGCATCTGCATAAAGCAAGCCATCTCTCTAAACTGCAACACAATGGTCCAACCTGAATTAACCTCCCAGACACACAAATCCTGTTTCACAGCAGAAAAGCTGATGAGGGAATTAGCCGCAGGTCTGCAGAGCAGGGTTACACAGGGCCTAAACCGCATGACACATATGCTAATTATGGTATCCTTTCACACTTTTTAATTTCCCCACATTTTCCTAGATACATTTCTTCTCACATCTCTGTTACTGAATAAATGTTTCGTGAGAATTTGTGGTTTGTAAATGAAGCCTTTTGAACCCCCTCTCCTTTGCTGCAGAGCTATGTGATATCAAATAACCATTTTGGCTGAAGCAAAAGTCAAATTTATTTCTACCTCAAGAAATTTTAAATAAACATCACAGAAAACCTCTTTCTTTAAGAGAAGGAACTAGTTTTCCCCTAATATAAATCATGCTACATGTTTAGGATGAGAATAACCAAATATTGCAGGAAGAATGGCTTAGCCTGATTTACTTCATCTATCTGCATTTGTGTCTCTTCTTTTTTAGATTTGGTACGATGGGAATTTCTCCCAAATACCTATATTTTAAGCTTGACTGTCCGGGGGGAAAAATTGTAACAAAGTCAATTATTTTTAGAAATTATGAAGTAGACTAGGGACATGTGATGTGTAGTGACACCTGTGGTCATTTTGGAGGTCATGCTGCTAAGTATTTGTAAAAAAGCACAGAAACAAGCAAAGTTTTCTTCTCATTTCTTGCAGTCTGTCGTGTTTTTATGCACAAATATGCATGCATATTTTATAAATATTAAAAGCCCACAACTCAGTTGCACTTTTCCTTATTCTTAGAATGTTATTTTTAATAACTGCACAGTATGTGTACTTATGTTGTTAATTTGTCATTACTATACAGTCTTTTATTCTTATTTTCTGTTTTTAATATTCTTTGTACCTGCATGCTTCCATTTTCCTCTTTACATTGCTGCTGTTGCACCTGAATAGTCCCACTGTGGGACAAGGACATTTCCTACTCTATATTCTACTGTTCTAAAATTGAGGGCAGAAAACAATAAGGAAATGAATGTGTTCCCTAATACAACTGAGGAATCTCTGCCACATCTAAAGATACCGTATGAAAAAAGAGCAAGAAAGAGAAGCAAAACATCAGTAAAATGGAAAGCCAATGAATTTATAGTGTGCACAGCTCTATGTAGATGAAATGCACAGACCCATCCAATAAATGAAAATATTACTGAAAAGTTCAAGGCCTGTATAGATCCTGTTCATCTCAGTTATAATAACCGGAAAATTCATAATAATACACAAAGCAATCAGCAGCCAAAATTAACAACATTTCACTATAGATTTTGTTATATGGAATCCAATATGCATACATATTGTGAGCAGACAAACACGCAGACATACACCAAAATAGAACATAGATCAAGAACATATTTTCTTTATTATATTTTTTTTTTTCAAAAGCAGGGTAGTACATCTGTTCATCTTGACAGACATTGAAAAAAATCACTGCAAGACATCATCTGTCTTTCCTTTCTGATCAATATGACAATCAAAGATAAAAAAATGTTTATTCGACTCTAGGTCTCAATTAATTTGAAGACAGAAATAAAAACCTTTCCACAGATACCATCTGTAGAGATGCACACAAGGAAAAATCAACAGCTTAAAGAACATCAGAACAAAACAAAAAAAGGCTCAGACTTTTTGACGCTGTCTATTTTTTGAGGCCCTGTAGATTAGGTCAGCTGTTGGTCTCCCATTATGAATAAACTCCCACATTTCTTCAAATGAAAGTTGAAACAATAGATTCAGTTGCTTTGTGGATGTTATATGATATGGGCTACTGAGATTCGGTGAATAGAATAGTCCTCTCGCAATTGGAAGGTTGTGGGTTTGATTCCAGCTTCCCCCCTGTCACATGTTGCTGCTGGGCAAGGCACTTAACCTCAAGTTGTCCACTGATCTGCATATTAGTGTATGGCTGTGTATGCATTAGGGAGTGTGATCAGGTGAATGTGGCTATAGTGCAAAGCGCTCTGAGTGGTCAGTATGACAAAAAAGTAGCTCTTTATAAATTCTGTCCAGTTATTCTTAATGAGCCTACTTTGCAACTGAACTTTGATATTAGTTCAGCAGCATAACTAACAATCTGCCTTGTTGCTATCATTTTTCGCAGTACATAAAAGTGTGCCCAAACATGTTCTTAGAATGATATGACAGCCTTCACTAGCCCGTGTGGTGTAAGTTCTAGATGTTTCCAGGCTCCGACGCACTGGTTTTAGGTTGTTGAAATTCCTCATCAATGCTGTGTCCGTAAAGGTTAGTATTTGGACGTTGATTCTGGTATGCTTTATTGTACAAGGCGAACAAATTGCTAGGTTTCTGTCTTTAAACCGTTCTATCATTAATTTGGTGTCAGAAAACAAGTTTCCATCACGTTCCATGGGATCAAGTTCTGGAGGATATTGGTGATGGACCATCCATTTAAATAAGTTATCTTAAGCACGGTAATATCTAAAATGTGCCTAGCACCCACCGTGAAGAATCGGATCCACACACATGCTAGTCTGGAAACTAACTATCCCCTTTCTGAGAGTATTTGTGACAATATTTGTCACAAGAAGGGGGGGGGGGGTATTTTACCACCCTTATTAAGTACCACCTTGAGCCTCAATACACCATCTTGCGAGGTTTACAACAGGTTCATTGAAACAAGTAGGATGAACACTTCCTTACGAAATTCAAGCAGGTCAGTTCATTTGAAATAAATATTTTATAGACTATTATCTACATCTTTTGGAAATTTCACTGGAAGACAGCACTCATTTAGACCTAACTCTTAGATTTACTCATAAAATTAAAACAAAGCATGCCTACGTCGCCACAACCCCCAACCACATGGCTGGAAACACACTGCCATGCCCCTCCACTTGTATTTCCAACATCATTATTTACACAGCCATGTAAGGCCCCTGTCAGAAAAATGGAGGCGTATGTCAAGTGAAGTGTTTGAACAAAGAGTCAGCTCTATTGTTTTATTTATGAGCCCGGTTTTCTGTTGCGCATCAGGAAATAGAAAAGGAACAACACTGTTAAAGCTTCAGAATCTAAAATGATGGGAGTTTTCTGCATCACTGTTGCATCATATTTTCCAATATTTGATTGTTTGTTGCTGCACTTTAACACATGTGAATTTCAAAGTCATGAAGAGTAAAAAGTATTAAAACAAGCAAACTGAACCTATTCCTGATGGTGTTTTTGTCTGTTTTACTACGTAGACCGTGAAGATAAAACAATAGAATTGTTTTTAATGTCATTAGGATAATGTGCATCATATAATTTAATTAATAAAATAATAAGCCACATTATGATGTTATCATTAATTTTGGATATTTAAAAGGAAAGATGCATAGTTTCACAACTTAAAAATTCTTAGATTTTTTTTTTTCTAGCACAGAGTCCTTTACTACTGGCAACCGGCAGAACAAAGCCTACAGATGGGATGATCTTTCTTGCTGTGGTTAACTAAGCAAAAAATAATAATAATAAATTAAACAATGTTCAAAATATATACATGATTTGATTTTAATAGATTTATCAGATATAGAGACCTAAATACCTTTGAAGAGAGAAACTAAAGTCTGGTAACTATATACACTTAAAAATCGACAGAACACAACAGGAGACATTCTGTCCCCTAGTGGACATGTGTGGTCACTTTCTACATCAGTTTAAGCCACGTCAACTTTGTACATGCTCAGCATGTTAGAGACACATGATCTATTACTCCCCAGACACACTTACATCTATGTGTCGCCGGTCTGTGAAGAACTGACATTTCACTTTACGGTAGAATTTGTCATGTCTTCTGTACTTGATGTGTATTTATGACAAAATCTGGGCTTTACATAAATCAGTCATGGTGACTAAATGGCTCAGGTGAGTGGGCTTTGCATGTGATCAGACAATAGCTGTTTGCACTCTTGAGTTTAACTCGCATTTCTGCTCAGAGGCGATGCTTATAGTCAGACTAAACAAAGGTTAAAAATGCTAAATTATTTTGGAAGCATAACGTTTTTATTTCAGTCTACATCCTGAAGAGGTATGTCTTTAAGCATTTGAAAATCTGTGGTTTTATGTCTGAAGGTAAAGAGTTCAAAAGCATCCAATCTTTGTCCCAGTGACTGTTTTCTGAGCTAGAGGAACAACTGAAACAATCAATCTTACGTGAAGAAAAACATTTTCTTTGCAACTAATTAATGCAAACCAGAAGAGAAAACTTGGGGTGGAGATTTTAGCAGCACAGCTGGATAGTTGTTGTAAGCTGCCTTCCACCAAGGAGACTGTCAGCTCTAATCTAGCCACCATTCACTAAGCAAGTTTTTAAAGCATCACAGGTTTTCTTTGATATCTTTTGTTGAACAAATGTGTTTTTACAGCACTGGCTTGCACCTCAAAAATTGACTAAATAATAGTGGAAATGTTGTGAACTGCTAATAGATGCATGATTTTCAGTGTACTGTGATGTTATGAATAAAAAGCAGTTAAGATGAGTACGACACTCTTTCGGTTTTCATGAAAGGAAGATCTGTTGCCAGAATAATGGTGCAGCAGACATTGTTGTCTTGTTGCAGAAATAATTGTGGACATTTTGAAATCTTTTAGTTTTAGAGATTGAATAAAAAATGTTTTGTCCATAAAATATTTCTGATAACATGAGCATGCTATCATACTCCCATAATTATGGTCATCCAACATGCATGTTTGGAGTGGTTGTCGAGATCAGCTTGTAATTGGACCCAAACGCTGATTGAACCAGGAGCAGAGCAGTGAAGAATCTTTAATGAAAAGTTAACATAAAGCTTTCAGCAAAGAACTCGGATAATCGGAAAAAAGGAACACGGCGAGGAACAGGAAGAGGAACAACAAAGCTGGAGGAAAAACTGGAGCAATGGGCAAGTAAACCAGAAGAGGCAACCAGCAGAGATGAGGATTAGATGTGACTGACCAGCTGACTAATTAAGAGCTGAACAGAGAAACAAGAAACCCAGAAATAATATTTAGATGAGCATGAATATAAGAATAAACTAAGAAACTAATTCACAGAGGATGACAAAAACAGGGAAATTAGGAAAACAGAGACACAAATAAAACCCAAAAACTCAAACACCAAATGATCAGCACAATGATAGATTTTTTATGACAAACATTTTATTACCTCTATTCAAAATATCAGGGAATTCAGATGTTTAGGTTTTTAAATCATCCCTGTTCTTCTATTAACAATCATCCACTGCAAGTTCCTGAAATCAGCAGACAAGAACTCTAATACATACACAAAGACACACAAAGCAGGATGCATTTCAAAACAGACACAAAACCATTTACACGAATCAAAATTTCAGAAACTGCTTTTTTTCCCCAGGACAGTAAACATCTCATGAATGATCCAGCTGAAGGTCTCGGCTCCAAACATTTTTCAATACATCTCAAAATAACACTGAACTGCTGATAGATCGAGCATCCTCCAACACTGCAAACCTTTTGTGAAACAATGAGTGAGAATATTTCAAACAAGAAAGACTAAATTTGTGACAGCATGTGTGCAAGCTGTGATAATTGTCATTGTTAATACTAAGCACTAACAATGAAAAGAACATTTTCAAATTAATCTGTTGCTGTGAAGGTTTTTAAACATTAGTTTTCAATAGGAGTCATTTCATGTTTTTCACAAAGATTTTACAATCCTATTTTACCATGTAATCTATCAGGGCCACCATTTAAATGTTTGAAATAGTGATTCCACGTGCCACTGTTTACTAAACAAATTGCATCAATATTTTCTTAAACAGTTAAATAATGTATGGCTAATTTAAAGAGGCATTAGGCATTAGATTTAATTTAAACACTTCATGTTTTTGCTGAATGCCTAAGATCAATTCAGTAATTAATTTCATTCTGTTGTTTTAAAGTTGTCTGAAACAAATAAAACAAATTTGCCTTGCTGGAATATAATTCCTGAATATGAATTTGGTTTGTGAGTTCTGCTGCCTGGCAGATAGAGAGCACAAGCCACAGAAATGCAAACTCCCTTTTCTCATGTGCTCTGCCCCCAAGAGTTTTTTTTTTCTTCAGTTTTTGTTAGTCCTGACAAAATTCACAAGTTTGTCTCCAACTGTTGTTACAAGTGCACCAGCATATTTCACACTTTGTGGTTCAGAAAATAAAATAAACATGGTAGACACATCAAGCACAGACAGAACAAAAGATAGACAAAGGGTTGATGTAATAGAAACACAGGACAAAACCAGAAGTCCAGCTGGGAAAAAAAATGTTGCAAAGTTTATGATCTTAAGTCTAATGAAGGTGCTTTAAAGGTGAAGCCTTTAAACAATATGTTTCCCTATTATTGACTAGTATAAAAACCTGAATATCTATCTATCTATATATCTATCTATCTATCTATCTATCTATCTCTCTATATATAATTTGTTGTTGCATAATCTCCCTCTTGAATATTTAGAAATCTTCTATGTCTTTCAGTTTAGATGGATTTGTTCAGTGGTGGAGCTTCATGGTAGCTCAGTGGTGAGCATTGTTGCCTTGCTGCAAGAACGTATCTGTCATGGCAGGTGTTTGTGTTTTTCTTTTGTGTTCCTTTCTAATTAAGTTTGGGTTTATATTGTTAAAAAAGGTCTTGGCATATTCAATTGTTCATTAATGGCAGTAGGGTTTTACCACACCATTTTGTTCAGTTCAATTGTACTTATATAGCGCCAATTCCCAACGTGTCATCTCAACGCACTTCAAAAAGTAAATTAATTCAAATTATACAGACATATTTGTCAAAATGTGTCCTATCTAAGGAAACCCAGCAGATTCCATTTGGTCTTGACAGGCAGCATTCACTCCTCCTGAAAGAACTTACAGCCACAGTGGACAGTCATCTTCATTGTGGATGGCTTTGCAGCAATCCCTCATACTGAGCATGCATGAAGTGAAGGTGAAGAGGAGAACTCACCTTTAACAGGGAGGCAAAACCTCATGCAGAACCAGGGTTAGTTCCATGTTCCTTTGCTTTTAGCTTCTCATGTTATTATTGTTGTTTTCTTTTAGGGCTGGATGATAATTTAATAACAATTATTGATCGATAGAAGTATATCGATGATAGAAAAAAAAAGTTCAATAGAATAACAATTTTCCTTCCTTTTGCATTCTAGCCATGTTGGTTAACTCAGCCTCTGCTTCATGTCCTGCTCTTGCTGTGAGTCCTCCAAAACTTATTCTATTATCCATTATTAAGAGCTCTGCTCTTGCCATGGCCATACTCTGCGTTTTGGCCCTTTTCTCATCTGCAAACATGACAGTCCATGCCTCAAATCCAGGCCTGGGATCTTGCATGAAGTTTCCGGCTGCCTCCCAAAGTCCACAAACATCAGGTGTCAGGTTGCTTGGTCTCTCTAAATGCCCTTTGGAGTGTGTGTGTGCATGGTTGTGTGTACTGTGATGGACAGCCAATTTATCAAGGTTGAACGTTACGAGCTGCAAATCAGAGAACACAAAATTCAAGTTGGACACAAAATGTTTATTAAAACAATAAACAAACAAAACCCTTGGTGCAGGCAGGTAAAAATCGTTGCTATAGTCTGGCAAAGCAAAGAGGACTAAGGCTGGAGACAGGTCCATCAATTGAACTAAGGTCATACACTGTGAAATCAAGCAGGTGATGGCTGACAGGTCCAAAGGGCTTAGTTAGAAACAGGGTAATGAAAGAGTCTAGGGCGTGTCCAAAAGAAATCACAGAGCCGATGAGGTGTCGAGACAGGGAAATCCAGAGACAAGAACTTGGTGGTCAAAAACAGGCAATGCAGTCAAAGAATGCTGGTAACATCTACTCACATTAAGGCTTTCAAATTTAATGGTGACACGTGTCTGTGGAGCCCAAAACAAATGAACAGTTGAAACATGGTCTGGCTAACTGAGCTGCTTGCAGAAGAGAAGAATGACAGGTGTAGAATATCCCACAAATTCAAGCTGCAGAGGACAAAGAGTGAGGAAGCAGGCAGGATGCATGGCATTGAACCACACCTCTTACCCCATCACAGCTGGAGGTAGGCATCAGCCCTCTTGCAACATGTTCAGTATCAAATAACTGGCTTAGATATACCATATTTTTCAGACTATACGTCGCATCATTCAAAAGAATGGGGAAATGTATTGTCACAAAGAGGAAAAAAAAAAACAAGTCGCACTGGACAATACACATTTATTTAGACATTTATTTGACACAATCCATGAATAAAAAGTGACATTTAATCTGATAAGTCTACTTATTAAATCACACAGCTGCATCCACAACCGGCTGAATAGCGTGGAACATAACTGTGAGGATGAATAAATTAGCAACTCCAACCAGCGCATTTCAGCGTAATGATCCGTTACGGCGTAAGTTGTCAAACTTACACCTAAATTAGACCGTGAGCTTAACGGTGCTACATGCTAAGCTCACAGATGTTTCCGAGCAACATAAAGCTAATGTGCGAAGTTGTAACTCGCCCGGACAACAGAGCTTTAAACTAGCGCTAGCTATTATTAGCTTCACAGACAGTCTAATAACAGGGTTCTGTCACGGTCTGGGCCCTTTGAGCAGCACCACGGAACAAACCCCTGCATGAATGCATATTGAAACAGTATGTTTTCACTATGTGTTCAGTCTTTGTCTATAAGTTAATGTTTCAATTCATTTTTAAGTGGTACAGGAGCAGGATAGTTTTCACAAGCCTAGGAAGCCCTCTTGTGGCTATAGAACCCGGTATTCAAGCCAGACAAAGAGTTACGTTTAAAAAGGTTTATTGAAAGGAATCAGTAATGGCAGATGAGATAAGCAAGCAGAACCAAACTTGGACAGGTACTGCAGGTTGATCCACACTTGAACTCTAACTGTATGTAGAACTGAAAGCTGTAGACAGGTTCTGACTTGAAGCCACTGATGTGTTTCCAGCGGGGGCACAGCAAATAACAGAATCCCCCTCGAGTCCTGCCTTCAAGGGGTAAGGCGGTGCACAGAAACACCGGTAAACAAACTAATGAGGGCTGGCCAAGGACTGGTTCCAGGGAGAACACAGGAACAAATGAAGGAAAGCCGCTGGAGACAACACATGAAGGCAGGTAGACAGGACGAGACAGTCTGGCAGTGAGTGGAAAAATGGGGCATGTATTTGCAGGCATGGCAACAGGTGAGCAGAGTTGAAACTAATTGACTGCAGCAGATGGAACAGATCAGGTGCAGAGTGGTGGCTGGTAGATGACTGAACTGATAGAATGATGGTGGCTGATGGCAGAGGGTGAACTGAGCTGATTGGATGAAAACTGGTGGTTGAGGAGTGGGCAAAATCAGTCCAGAAAAGTCCAAACAAAAACAAACAAAACCTTAAATCATGGCCCCGTTCTTCGTATGCCGCTAAATCTGTTAACTGGATTTGATTGTTGACAATTTGGCATGATCTTGGATTGTTTGGTTCTTCGACTCTCATCCTGGACTTGCTGTCATAGCAACATGTGTGCAAGCTTAAGCCTGCTCTCGAGCAGGGTATTACAAAGTGTTACAGTTTCTTCCCTTTATGCAAGTTAGAAAAAGTACACAACTTACTGAATATGCCTCAGCCATCACTTGCTTGGGAACAGGTAAAACTGTTGGTGTACAGTGATCCCTCGCCACTTCGCGGTTCACTTATCGCGGATTCGCTATTTCGCGGATTTTCATAATGCATTTTTTTTTTTTGGTGCATTGTGCTCTGCATTCTGATTCGCTAAAAACTCACTCCCGCTTCTTGTATGAAATGAAAACGGAAACTCTGAAGGCCTGCTGGAAAAAACTATGGCCAGAGGCAGCGCAAAACGCAACCGGAGGCTCGCTTGACGAGGTCCACCACTCTGCCGTAGAAACAGCTGTGAATCTGGCTAAACAGATTGGAGGAGACGGTTTTAATGACATGAGTCCGGATGACATAAACGCCCTGATTGATGGAGACGCACAGCCGCTGACCGATGCAGAGCTGGCAGAAATGACAAAGCGACGATGAAACAGAAGAGGGAGAAGAGGACACGAGAGATGAGGAGGAAGGACTAACGCTTGGTCGCTTAGCAACCATGGTGCGAAAGGCCACTGAACTTAAGCGAGTAGCTGAGGAATGGGACCCTTTGATGAGCCGTTCATTACAGTTCTCCAACGTAATCAATGGTGGCATGTCGGTGTACAAGGATCTTTTTGCAAAGAAGAAAAAAGAGCGACAACAGCTGCCTATCACTATGTTCTTCTCCCGAACAAACACACCTGCACCGCGGGCTTCAGAAGAAGAGAACACTGCAAAGCGCTGTCAGGATGCAGCGGCCCAGTCTGAAGAGCAGTGAAACGGCCTACACGTGAGTCACTGTATTTGTATACATGTAATAGTTGCTAATTGTAAAAAAAAAAAAAGTTTTCTATTTCGCGGATTTCACTTATCGCGGGTCATTTTCGGAACGTAACCCCCGCGATAAACGAGGGATTACTGTATTATGTAAAACTGTACCAAAGGGGGGGGTGTCGTCGTTCCAATTAACTACACTGTAAAAAGTATAATGTGACAGGCATAAGACAGAAGTCATCAGACTCATAGCAACATATTTTATATTGACTAAAAGTTTAGACGTTTTCACTTTCATAAATGGTTGAAATGACTGTACCAGCCATTTGGATTATACTCCATTTAATGCAGCAACAAATAATGTTACAATGTACTAAGAGAATTGAAAGCTCATTTAGCCTACCAGTAATGAAGGTGTTGCTGCTACTGGTCCCTGGCGTTGGGTCTGAGGAAGAGCTGCCCCCAGGGATGCCCTCCACAATGGTTCGATGTTCATTTAACTCAAGGGCCAGCTCCTCTGCTGGGGTATAGTGTGGTGGTGCAGTACCACCACCTATTCTTTTTTGGTTCAGCCTTCTTTTTGGTGGCTGTTTTAAACAGACAAACACATCATTTAACAGTGGCTTTTAAAAAGAGGAAAAAGTGGCTTTTTAAAATACAGTATAATAATTAAAGGCTACCATTTTGTAGAATATTCTTGTACTTCAGTTTTACTTGTCCCCATGTTCTAGTGGGTCCCGTGGAGGCTCTGATATAAAAGAACAAAGTAAATATGAGATTATTAAAATGCAAAAATACATACTGTAGAAAGAGATAGAAACATCTACCATGGACAGTACTTGCGCATTTAATTTGTCTGCTACTTTCTGCCAGCCCTCTCTCCTGGCTTTAGCAGACTTTGAGGTGTTCCCTTTCATTTTAATTATCGACTCAAATTCAGCATAACCTCCATTAAAAGCTCGTGTTCTGCTTGGGAGAAAAACTGTGGGCGTTCTTTGGCCATGCTGAACAGCCAATAGCAGCACTGCTGATCATTGTTTCTACTATCAATACATTTCCCCTTTTAAACCGACGCATGAATGCGCAGTTGTCTCAGATAACTCAATCCAGCCATACTAATCATAAACAACAGGTGTGTTGGAAGAACCTAATTAGCCGGATCATGATTAGCATGATGCTATCATCTTGGATGTCTCATTTGATCTCAAATGTTTTAAGCAACATACGAAGAACGAGCCCCCTGACAGAATTAGAAGAAAAGCATGACTGTTTGTAAACATGGTTTAATTAAAAGTCATAAGACATTCTGATCAATTTCACAAACATAATAGCACAAAAAAAAACATTTTGTGACATTAATTTAATTGGAAAATTTATGGGTGTCAAGAAAACTGGCACAATTCCTAATGTAGGCTTTAAAAAAATATTAATGAAAAGAAAACTAAAGTAGGCCATCTATTATCCTAGAGTAATATTTCTAAAATCATTTCTCAACTAAATGTAAGCTATAAACCACCTTTGTCAAACAAACCTTTCAGTTTTGGATTCAGAACAAAACGAGTTTCCTCAGCTCAGTCTTTTATACACATCGCCCACTTCTCCAGAGTAACACTGTAGGAGGGGAATTGTAATCAGTGGGGTACAAAATTAAAGCAGTGGATTAAAGCCAAATTACTTTCTTAAACAAAATAGGTAACTATATCAACAGCAGGTGGTCTTCTACACACATTTCAGACAAACAGAACACACACACACCCATTCACACACACACACACACACACACACACAAACACACACACACACACAATTACATGATATCCCTGCAAGTAATCAGGATTTGATTTCCCAAAAACAAAGAATACAGATAAACACTGTCCTGTTGTGAATAATTACACAAAAAAATGAGTATGCACATTGAATATAATTAAAGTTATCTGTTTAATAGTCTTAAAATATTTGTTGAAGGAAATCATAAAAATGCCAGAAACAAACTAATCTCAACCATAAAAGAGTATAGCTATACAACTATATAAATATTTAATACTTTGCAAAACTAATATCAAGAACAGTTTTGATGAAATATTCAACATTCTTAAGCCCCATGTTATGCCATCATACCATGGCTAAATTGTCTTAATTTTGAACAATGTGTGACATGGGGAAAGAGTAAAAAAAAGGACCAGAAGTGTTTTGCCTTCACAGGCACCAGGGACACTTCTCAGCAAGGTTCCGCCTTCACAGTAGGGTGCCTGCTGTGGACACAAACCCCTCCCCACTGAGGGTCCTTTCAGTCTACCACTGGCCAGAGATCCAGTCCTCATTCTACTCTGTCCCGGGACTCTAAAGGAGAGGCCACTCTACAGAAGCCTTGCATGGAGCCTGGAAGAGGCCACGAGCTGAGTGAGACATGAGCCTCTCTGAAACCCAGTTCCTCCCGGGCATCGGGAGAAACTGCCAGCCGATTCAAAGATAAGTCTCTCACTTCTGCTTAAAAACAGATGCCGAAGTGAACGAATCCATCTATGCCAGCTTTGTTTTGCTTTCTCAGTGGATTCCAGATGGAGCTGGTTCCAAGCAATGCAGAGCTGAAAATATGCTGGTGAAGATTCTCAGTCATTCAGGTCATGGTCATTCCAAAAAATGTAAAAAACAAGGTATAAAGCTTGGTACTCCACATTACTCCAGACTTTTTTAATTGAGAAAGCTTCCTGGAGAGGAAGCGAAACGTCTTCAACTACGGAAAACAAGTCCAGTTGCTTTGTTTTTTACTTTTTTTGGACAGAACTGAAAAGCCGGCACAGGAGCCACATCCCCATGCTGAGGAAAAATCTGCTGAAATAGTGGCTGCAACCGGGTCAGAGGACGCCGCAGAGCCCAGACCTCCGATCCCGACCACATGTCAGCTCATGGCCACATGTCTACTGCTAAGCCATAAGCCGCTGCTCAAGAAAGGACGTTTTCCCTTTCAGTGCTCCCTTCCTTGGATGACCAAAGTGGACCGGACTCACACAAAGCGCCGACAGGTCGGGCAGGATTGAGGCAGGGAAAGGTTACACGGTCATTTGGAAATGTTTGTGTAATGCGTCCACATGGTGTTTTTAAACAAAGGGCTAACGTTACCAGTCGGTTTCATGGCATTGCTGATATGGTTCAAATGTGTTTTATGGTTATAACAAACGCTATCTCCACAGGGGTTTCATACATTGATTGGATATTAATCTTTATGTTATCCAGCCACTCATTATGACCAAAATAAAAGCCGAAGCGTTTAAAGTTAGCGCCGAAAAGTCTGCTAGCCAAAATGCTATTAGCTTCTGATACCTTCCGATTTCCGTTTTTTCAAATATCGTTTTTACAAGCTTAAAGCTTGTTTGTTTCGCTCCACCGTCATTTGATAGTGCTATGAGCCTTATTACCGCATTAATATGGAATATTAATGTCGATCTAAAGGCGTTTTGGTTAACTTTAGGAGTAACCAATTTTAGCGACCGATCACTGCAGTGAACCCTAGCGCCCGGAGGTAGAATTGCATTGATAAAATCAAGCGCTCCTAAAGGAAATGATTTTACTGAGCAAATCATTCTTTAAAATGTTATTTTCTCAAATAATGTTTTGTGTAACTCAGGATTTGCATTGTACATGGGTTAAAACACATCCCAAATTGAATTAGTAAATTAGTTTTGAATTAGTAAAGCTAATTTAAGCTCATTCCATATTCTTTAAGATGAACTTTGGTTCTTTAACTTAAACAAAACGTTATTTAATCAAATAACGTTTTCTTTAACTCAGGATTCGCATTGTGAATGGGTTGAACACATGCCGAAAGTTGTCCTAAATTAGTTAAACTAATTTAACTCCATTCCATGTTTTTCTTAAGTCAGATCTGCAGTGAACTAGGACTCACTGAATTATTCTGATTATGATCAACCACTTTCATTTTGTCTTTTGTTTTGTTTTTGCATGTAAATAGTTCCTTAGCTTAGCTTCTTTTATCTTCATTTTGCTTAGTAGTTTGGTTGAGTTTCACTAGCCCAGTAGAGAGGATTTGTTAATCGAAATATAGTCTTATTTCAGATAAATCAAAATCAGAATCAGATATACTTTAATAATCCCAGAGGGAAATTACTGTTTCAGTACAACCGCCATAACATAACATACATCACAAACAGCATTATATAGTTATGTTCTCTGGATGTTCATTCTATTTCTGTTATTACATTCTTGAACTTGAAGAAGATGTCACTCCTTTATTCTATGTGTGTCCAGAGTTTGCTGTTAAAAGATCACTAGTCACTAAAGTTGGTGTTGCTTCGGTGTGTGAGTTTGCTAAAGCAATGTCGGACTCCGTAATTTTCTCTGGTCCCCTGCCTGATTTGACCAGTGATGACATGTTTAGCCGCATGTCATCATTCAACCGCTGGTTGTCTAGGTGGTGTCCTGAAAACGACGTGGGCTACATTGATAACTGGAGAACTTTCTGGGGAAAACCTGGTCTGATCCGGAGAGACGGCATCCATCCTACTTTGGATGGTGCAGCTCTTCTTTCTAGAAATCTGGCCGGATTTATTAGTCCTCCTAAATGCTGACAACCCAGGGTCCAGACCAGGAAGCAGAGCCGTAGTTTAACACACCTCTCTGCAGCTTCTGTACTGTTACCCATCCATTATCCTATTGAGACGGTGTCTTTCCCACGGCCAAAACTTAACAGATCAAAAACTTATCTAAAAGGAACAAATCATAAAAACCTAATAAAAATCAATACGGTTCACCTTGAACCTAAAAATAAAACAATTAAATGTGGTCTATTAAATATAAGGTCTCTCCCTCCAAAGACTTTGTTAGTTAACGAATTGATTTCTGATAAACAGATTGATTTGTTTTGTCTCACAGAAACCTGGCTACAAGAGGACTACGTTAGTATAAATGAGTCAACTCCCTCCAATTACTTAAATTTCCACATTCCCAGATCTGTGGGAAGAGGAGGAGGAGTGGCAACCATCTTTCAGTCTGATTTATTAATTAGTCCCAGGCCAATTAATAACTACAGTTCTTTTGAACATTTAACCCTCAGTTTCCCTCATCCAAACTGCAAAGCAATAAAACCTCTACTGTTTGTTGTTTTGTATCGTCCACCAGGCCCTTACACTCAGTTTTTGGATGAGTTGTCAGATTTCTTATCTGATTTGGTGTTAAATACTGATAAGGCTATTATAGTGGGTGATTTTAACATCCATGTTGACACAGAATGTGATAACCTTAGTGTAGCCTTTAAAACTATCCTAGATTCAATTGGTTTTGCTCAAAATGTGCATAAACCGACGCACTCTTGGCTCCATACTTTAGACCTTGTGCTGACATATGGCATTGATTGTGAAGAATTAACAGTATTTCCTCACAACCCTGTCCTATATAATCATTTTTTAATAACATTTGAGTTTAATCTAACTGAGTTCTCCACCCCCAAAAGAGGGTTCCATTATAGTAGATCTTTATCGGATAATGCTGTATCAAAACTTAAAGAGTCTGTCCCCTTTTTAATATCCTCCGTATTGCAGAAATGCCCTGTAGATCGCAGCAATGTTGTTTCTTCCAATTCACAAATAGATGTCTTTGTAAACGGTATGACTTCGTCATTGCGTTCTGCATTAGACAATGTAGCTCCCTTGAAAAAGAAGGTGATTTTTCACAGGAAGCTGGCTCCTTGGTTTAATTCAGAGCTGCGTTCCTTGAAGCACAATGTTAGGAAATTGGAGAGAAAATGGCGCTCTACACACCAAGAGGAATCCTACTTAATCTGGAAGAATAGTCTATTGTTGTATAACAAGACCCTTCGCAGAGTTAGAGCAGCATATTTTTCATCATTAATTGAGGAGAATAAGAATAATCCTAGATTTCTCTTCAGTACAGTTGCCAAACTTACCCAGAGCCACAGCTCTGTTGATCCATCCATTCCCTTAGCTCTTAGCAGTAATGATTTTATGGGATTCTTCATAAATAAAATTGATTCCATTAAAAATAAAATAATTGGCATCCTCCCAAACATGATTACCTCATCCTCAGTAAGTGAGGCAGCATTGGAGGAATCCTTAGAACCTGCGCAGTGTCTGAACTGTTTAAAAGCAGTAGAGCTTTCTGAGCTATCTAAAATTTTAGCTTCATCTAAACCTTCTACCTGTATGTTAGACCCAATCCCAACCAAGTTGTTTAAGGAGGTATTCCCTCTGATCAGTGGTCCTATTTTAGACATGATTAATGTATCCTTGGTAAATGGATATGTACCACAGGCTTTTAAAGTAGCTGTTATTAAACCTTTACTTAAGAAACCATCTCTTGATCAAGATGAGTTAGTAAATTACAGACCTATATCTAATCTTCTTTTCTTATCTAAAATTCTTGAGAGAGTAGTTGCTAATCAACTATGTGAACATTTACAAAGTAATGACCTACTTGAGGAGTTTCAAGGCAAGGCAAGGCAAGGCAAGGCAAGGCAAGGCAAGGCAAATTTATTTATATAGCACAATTCAGTACAGAGACAATGCAAAGTGCTTTACATGATTAAAATATTAGAAAATAAAACAGAATAAAAGCAAGTAGGGATAGTGTAGAAACAAAAAAGAACATTTGAAAACAGTAAAACATTTTAACTTGAACATTCAAAGGCAATTCTAAACAAATGTGTTTTTAATCTCGATTTAAAGGAACTCAGGCTTTCTGCACTTTTACAGTTTTCTGGAAGTTTGTTCCAGATAAGTGGAGCATAGGAACTAAATGCTGCTTCTCCTTGTTTAGTTCTGGTTCTAGGTATGCAGAGTAGGCTGGAGCCAGAAGACCTGAGTGGTCTGGAGGGTTTATACGCTGATAACAAGTCTGTGATGTATTTAGGTGCTAAGCCATTTAGAGATTTATAGACTAACAGAAGTATTTTAAAGTCTATTCTCCGAGATACAGGAAGCCAGTGTAAGGACTTTAGAACTGGGGTTATGTGCTCTACTTTCTTAGTCTTAGTGAGGACGCGGGCAGCAGCGTTCTGGATCAGCTGCAGCTGTCTGATCCACTTTTTAGGCAGACCTGTGAAAACACCGTTGCAGTAATCAATTCTACTAAAAATAAACGCATGGATTAATTTTTCCAGATCCTGCTGAGACATCAGTCCTTTAATCCTAGAAATGTTCTTCAGGTGGTAGAAAGCTGACCTTGTAATTGTCTTTAGATGCTTTTGGAGGTTCAGGTCTGAGTCCATGACTACTCCCAGATTTCGGGCCTGATCAGTGGTTTTTAGCTGAAGCAGCTGGAGCTGTGTGCTAACTTTTGATCTCTCCTCTATTGGTCCAAATATTATTACTTCTGTTTTGTTTTTGTTCAACTGAAGAAAATTTTGACACATCCATGCATTGATTTCTTCTAGGCATTTACTCAGTGCTTGAACTGGTTTATAGTCACCTTGTGACATGGTGATGTAGAGCTGTGTGTCGTCTGCATAGTTATGGTAGCTGATGTTGTTATTTTTTATTATCTGGGCTAGAGGGAGCATGTAGATATTGAAGAGGAGGGGACCCAGGATGGACCCTTGGGGAACCCCAAATGGGATTTTTGTAATCTTCGATGTAAAGTTACCTACTGATACAAAAAAGTCCCTGTCCTTTAAGTAGGATTTAAACCAGTGGAGAGCTGTAGCAGAGAGGCCGACCCAGTTCTCCAGGCGCTCTAACTGAATGGAGTGATCAACAGTATCAAATGCTGCACTAAGGTCCAATAGTACCAGCACGGTGGTTCTTCCACAGTCTGTATTTATATGGATGTCATTAAACACCTTGATAAGGGCGGTCTCTGTACTGTGGTGAGCACGGAAGCCTGACTGGAAAACGTCAAAGCGGCTGGTCGTTGTTAAGAAGGTGTTTAATTGTTGAAATACAGCTTTTTCAATAATCTTACTGATAAAGGGGAGGTTTGAGATGGGCCTGTAGTTCTGGAGTAGAAGTTTGTCTAAATTGTTCTTTTTCAGCAATGGTTTGATAATTGCTGTTTTTAGGGACTGGGGGAAAACACCTGACAGAAGGGACGTGTTTATTATCTGGGTCAAATCAGACGCTATGCCAGGTAAAACTTTTTTAAAGAAAGCTGTGGGTAGAACATCAAGGCAGCTGGAGGAGGAACTTAGCTGCTGAATGATCTGCTCTAAGCTTTTGTGGTTTATTTCGCTGAAATGGGACATTTTGTCAGAAATAGTTCCAGCTGAATAAAGCATTGGTTCTGGTGTTGATATGGTAGTACAAAGTGATCCTCTAATTTTTAGGATTTTTTCAGTAAAGAAGTTAGCAAATTCGTTGCAGGCCCTGGTGGAGTGGAGTTCGGAAGTCACGGACACAGGAGGATTTGTTAGCCTGTCAACTGTGGAAAATAAGACACGAGCATTATTAATGTTTTTCTTGATGATCTCAGAGAAGAAAGATTCTCTTGCATTTTTCAGTTGTAAGTTATATCTGTAAAGTCTCTCTTTATAGATGTCGTAGTGAACCAGGAGTCTATTCTTTCTCCACCTGCGTTCAGCTTTTCGACATTCCCTTTTTTCACTTCTAACTGATGGAGCATTTCTCCAAGGAGATTTTTTCTTCCCGGAAAAAAACTTCACTTTGACTGGAGCAATGCAGTTAATGATGTCTGAGACTTTAGACTGAAAGTTATCTACTAGCTCATCTACTGAGTTGCAGCCCAAGGTTGAAGTATCAGAGTAAGCTTGAATAAAAGTTTCCGCGGCATTGTCCTTAAAGGTGCGTTTTCTTACGATGTCCCTTTGGCTAAATGAGTCACTGGAAATGATGCTTTCAAAGGTAACAGAAAAGTGATCAGATAGGGCAACATCAGTTACATTGACCTGTGAAATCTTTAGACCTTTAGTGATGAGCTCTTTCAGTCAGGCTTCAGAGCTCATCATAGCACTGAAACAGCTCTGGTGAAGGTCACCAATGATATTCTCATGGCCTCAGATAATGGACTTGTGTCTGTACTTGTCCTGCTAGATCTCAGTGCTGCATTTGATACAGTTGATCACAATACTCTCCTACAAAGACTTGAGTATACTGTAGGGATTAAGGGAAAAGCATTAGGCTGGTTTAAATCTTATCTGTCGGACAGACTCCAGTTTGTTCATGTTAATAATAAATCTTCCTCAAACTCTAGGGTCACTTGTGGAGTACCACAGGGTTCAGTCCTTGGACCAATTCTATTTACTATATATATGCTTCCGATCGGCAAAATTATCAGACAGCATGGGATTAATTTCCACTGTTATGCTGATGACACTCAGCTATATTTATCCATAAATCCTGATGAATCCAATCAGTTACTTCGACTGCAGTCATGTCTTGATGACATCAAAAGCTGGATGACTTTAAATTTCCTGCATTTAAATTCTGACAAGACAGAAGTTGTAATCTTTGGGCCAGAGTCTTCAAAAAATAAAGTTCTTAATCAATCCCTTAATCTGGATGGCATTAACTTGGCCTCTGGTAATAAAGTTAAAAATCTTGGTGTTGTTTTCGACCAAGACATGTCATTTAAATCCCATATTAAACAGGTTTCCAGAGTTTCCTTTTTTCACCTCCGGAATATCGCCAAAATTAGAAACATTCTGTCCAGGAGTGATGCTGAAAAACTAGTCCATGCATTTGTTACTTCAAGGCTGGACTATTGTAATTCTTTACTATCAGGAAGTCCACAAAATGCAGTTCGAAGTCTTCAGCTGATTCAAAATGCTGCGGCAAGAGTTCTGATGAAAATCAACAAGAGGGATCATATGTCTCCAATTTTAGCTTCCCTTCATTGGCTTCCTGTTAAATCAAGAATAGAATTTAAAATTCTCCTTCTAACGTATAAAGCCCTTAATAATCAAGCTCCATCATATATCAGAGCTCTGATTACCCCGTATGTTCCTAACAGAGCACTTCGCTCTCAGACTGCAGGTCTGCTGGTGGTTCCTAGAGTCTCTAAAAGTAGAATGGGAGGCAGATCCTTTAGCTATCAGGCTCCTCTCCTGTGGAACCAACTCCCAGTTTTGGTCCGTGAGGCAGACACCCTATCTATTTTTAAGACTAATGTTAAAACTTTCCTTTTTGACAAAGCTTATAGTTAGAGTGGCTCATACCCTGAGCTATCTCTATAGTTGTGCTGTGATAGGCCTAGGCTGCTGGAGGACATCAGGGTCTAATTTTCTCACTCTACTGATTTCTACTGTTCTTCAGTCTACTGTTCTCCAGTTTTGCATTGTATTACATTGAAATGACTGTTGTCATTTCAGCTTTTAACTTTTTGCTCTCTCTCTTTTTCTTCATAGTAGGTACACCTGGTCTGACGTTCTGTTAACTGTGACATCATCCAGAGAAGACGGCTCACCCGCTACTACCATCTAATGTAGAACAGATTACTAGATCAATGTGTGCTTCTGTGCTTTTTTGTTTCTATTGTTGTGTCTCTGTTCTGTCTTCTGTAACCCCAGTCGGTCGAGGCAGATGACCGTTCATACTGAGCCCGGTTCTGCCGGAGGTTTTTCCTTCCCGTTAATGGGTGGTTTTTCTTCCCACTGTCGCTTCATGCTTGCTCAGTATGAGGGATTGCAGCAAAGCCATGTACAATGCAGATGACTCTTCCTGTGGCTCTACGCTTCCCCAGGAGTGAATGCTGCTTGTCGGGACTTTGATGCAATCAACTGGTTTCCTTATATAGGACATTTTTGACCAATCTGTATAATCTGACCCAATCTGTATAATATGATTGAACTTGACTTTGTAAAGTGCCTTGAGATGACATGTTTCATGATTTGGCGCTATATAAATAAAATTGAATTGAATTGAATAGTGCTCGAATTCATCCCTTTCAACCATTGTCCTGATATCAGCTTAAGAGCTGACACTTAACAGACAGAGAGTCATTTATTAAACATTAAATAACTTTAAACCGTGTACAATTGCACAACACCCACTTACACTACCCTTTTTTAACTGTGCCGAGAACGGTCCGAGCTCGGTAACTAAGATAACTATTGAGTGTAAATGGAACGCAACTGAACAGAACCATGCCAGACAACCGGACCGCGCTAAATCTAGACTAGTTCAATAGGTGGGCTCGGCCCAGTTTTTCAGTGGCTCGGTTCTCTGATAACAAAGAGTGTATGAGCAGACTGCGTTATCTCCTTACAGTCAGAAATTGTAGACATTCATAAAAATATGTAAGCCCTGATTAGACTATCGTTTGTCTTATCCACTTCCCAAAAGTCGACTCTTTCAAGTAAATTTACCAAAGGTTGCCTTCTTCGCCTGGCTCCCTGCAAACAACGAAATATCATAATTATAACCAAACATAACTTCCTGAATGTTACAGACGGCGCCATTTTTATGTGCTTGATTCCCCCCTTCAGTCCTAGAGAGCAGTAGTGCCGTAGATCGTCAATAGGAGGCGTGGAACCGTGCTAGCGTGATGTGTAAATGGTTGTAAGAACCAAGCTCGGCACGGTTAACTGATCCAAGCTCGGTCTGAACTTGGCATGGATCGGTTAAAAAGTGTAGTGTAAATGGGGCTATAGTCAAGCACTCCTAATGACAGGTAAGTCACACCACCGCCAGATGTGAGTTGAAAAATGTTGCTTGGTTGTGCAGGTGACCATGACCTGATGCAATAGCACTAAACTTCTAGCTGTTGCGCAACATGCTTCTAGCCAAGTGATGCTGCCACAACTACATTGCTTCAAGGGGCTCTGATTCCAGCCAGGTCCAGGATTTTAAAAAATACATTCACCACCTAAACTCCTTGGTTTGTAATTTCTATTACAAAAGGCAGTGAATAAAAAAAAAATAATATTTCAATTTGAAGTGTTTAAATAGTGGAAGAGCATGTCTGCTGCTCACATAAAACAGTTTTCCATTTGTAAGCAGCAGTGGCGTCTCTGGCATGATAAATTAAGTGGGGCACAAAAAATCAACACCTGATAGCAGCAACATATTTTTTGTGATGCATTCAACCTGACTTTGATCAATTTTAAATGAAACAGATAAATTAGCATAAACCAACACACTAGAAAATCCATTTTATATAAGCTAAATGTAATTTAATTTGTATACATAAAATTACAAATAATGGCAACAGGTGTCTGCGACAGACTGGCGACCTGTCCAGGGTGTACCCTGCCTCTCGCCCAGTGAACGCTGGAGATAGACTCCAGCATCCCCCGTGACCTCATGAAGGATTAAGGGGGTCAGAAAATGGATGGCTGGAAAATTACAAATAAAGGCTCACTCATATTCTTAATTTACTGAACAGAAAAGATTCACATCAATCCTTCAATGAGCGAGCATGGACAACCAACATTTAAATCATATTTGCTTTTAGCTCACATTTTCCAATGTTTTGTGTTGTGTAAATTTACCTACATTTTATTCCAACTGTTTTTTTCACTTGCTTTTATTCTGTTTTTATTTTTCAAATGTTTCAATCATGTAAAGCACTTTGCATTGTCCTTGTACTGAAATATACAAGTACATCTATGCTTAGATGGTTGCACACTATCCAGCAGAACGTAAACGAAACTTGTGCAATTCAAATATTTTTTACATTAAAGATAAAGACATGGATTGGTTTTTCCAGATCCTGCTGAAACAATAGTCCTTTAATCCTGTAAAATGTTCCTCAGGTGATAAAAGGCCGAGCTTGTAATTGTCTAGACGCTTTTGGTGGTTCAGGTCTGAGTCCATCACTTGTAATTCCTGGTGTAGGACTTCTACCAAGGCAAGTTGGGCATCCAGAGTAGTTAGCTTCTCATCTATGGATTCCAAAAACATTGCTGGAGCCTCTATCTAGAGATATAGTGGAAGCGGCGCTGGTCAAGCTCAAACGGTACAGTTTTGTTGATAGTGTGTTCGTGGTTGTGGAACGTTCCGGCTTTCTCATTACGATGCTGTCAAAACACTCATCCAGGTAGCTCTCAAGGCTGGTCAAGGTCTCCCCGTCCAGTGTGTTTTATTGGGAAATATTAAACAATTGCTAATATTTAAACATTACTAAGTTTAACTTTAAATTATTGGCTTTTTCTTACCAGGGTGAATCGGATTGATATTATGTGTATACCACCATTTTACTTATGCTCTGCTCTCGCGAGATCTGAGCCGCTCACCTCCTCTCTGCCACATTATAGTTATGACCCAGAGAAACGGGAAGGTTTTTAAGACAGCCTCTTAGGAGGAGCTCATCTCAGGTTTACACACTATCTTCTGAGAAGATGACAGTGTGAAAAAAATAAAACTAGCAAAGTGATTTCTCAACAGAATATCAATTTAATTTTTGTTTAGTTGTTTAACTGTTGTGTATTTGGTGCCACCCCCTGACTCAGGTTATTATTGTCCCTGCCAATATGGGCAAGAAATAAAGACATAAACATCTGGGCTGCACACAGATACCCAAAGAGACCCATAGCAGACCCTACTGGGCAGGTACAAATTTAAAAACTTTGATGTGTTCCTCAAAGACAGGGACCGATAATTTGGTCCCTTTGTCCTTTTCCTACCACATAAAGAAATGATACACTACAACCCCAGAAGAAACTGCCAAAATGTAGTGGCAGAGTTAAATGGTGGGGGAAATGTGTGAATTAAGGATTTGGCCTCATTTGTTCTTTGGCTTTCACCAATTAGAGATACCCATGTTGGTATGTCAAATATTATGAACATGCTCATTCTCCATCCACTTCATCAATAAATTGTGGGTGTCAAACTTTCACGTTTTAGCAGCTTTGTGCAAAATGGCTCTTCTTGCTCAGATTGTGTAAACGCCAGATCTTTACTGCCTTCAAACCAGTGGTCTCTTTGAGGGAAGATAAGACACTGTGGTATTATTTCCTACAAATGACTGTCAGCTTTAGTAAAACCTTCTCTCCTATGAGCTGACCTCTGCTCCATGTTTCCTTCTTTTCAACATGCAGAGCTCTCGTCGAGCATGACATCCACAGCCAGCCAGAGTTTGATGCCAAATTTATCAAGCCTATTCCCTGTGCTCTAAAAGAGATACACTGGGGCTTGGTTGGGAACAACTGCTCTCTTACAGAAATGTTACCACTGTGGTTGTTTTTTTCAGGAAACACTTTTTCTGAACCAATGTGTCCCAAATAACCAACCCCAGAGTATATTTGGCTAAATTCACACAAATATGAAATGTTGTCATGTTATGCAATCAAATTATTTCCCTGAAATTATGCCTGGCAGTGGCTACCATGAAAAATTTAAATCCAAGTTTTTCCAGACCGCAGGTTATTCAAATTCAGTTTTTTTTCCCTGCACCCCGTGCATCCCTGATGGGCTGCAGCGTGTTGTTGTCATGCACAAGGAGGCTGTAAGGAGATCTTCTTTGATGCAGTTTGGGCTATTGGCCCGGCATCTTTGAGCAAGACATTTTAACTCTTCCATTTCCCTGAATTTGTAGATATAATAATAAAAATATCACTAGCTATTTTTAAGACCAACCTCCGAGGTGAACTGTCCATAGGTAGAACTCACTGGTAGCAGTTATGTGATCTATAAACAGAACACCTGGACCACTCTGTGATTAATTCCTATTTTTCTCTGTAGGGCTCTGACTCACTCTGGCGAAGATGAAATATTTTCATACATCCAGTGATGGCCATTGTCAAGAACTCAGAAAGTTTCTGAGCATCCTAGGAGTTAAGGAGCTGAAACTCTTATAGGCTATGACATTTATCATTATTCATCCCATAGTGTAAATTCTCCTTTTTCAAGCTCTTCAACTTCATTGTCAGTAATTCTTCTAGAGACTATTACTTTTAGATATAAATCTGTATTTGTTCATAAAGGCTAGAGGAGAAAAAAAATATTATTTCATCAAGTGGTAGATAATAAATCAAAACAGAATAGTGAAAAATTCTCTGTAATCAGTATGACTTTACATAGAAAAATTGATAGGAAGTGATTACAGGACAGTTGCATAATTTTTCTCAGCCATAAATCATGTATGTGCACCAAAACACTCAGCATGGTTCCCACCTAAGTTGTTGTCCATTGCATTAATTATTAAACATACGTGGATGTATGATTGTCTGGACATAGATTATTGCAACTAAACAAAATAAATTAGAGCAATGGGGTTTAAGATCTGTACAGAAACCAGGTTAAAATAGCTCGTAGAAGGACTCTACCAGATGATTAGTTAAAAGAGTTGGTTGCACAGGATTAAGGGGGCTGAATATACAGCATTCCATACTTTTCAGATTCTCATTTATCAAAATACCACATAAAAATCCTAATAAATTCTGAAATCTGTGGTTCTAATATTACAAAACGTGGAAAAGTTGAACAGGTATTAATATTTTTTAAAACCATTGCAAATGATTTAAATATTGTATGTGATTGTGCATTGTATATCAAGAACATAAAGAACAAGCATCACTTATGATTAAAGGTCACATAAGTACCAAAAGTTATACCATAACATCTAACATTTTTACCTTGATACACTGTATTTTTTGCACCTGATTCTAAGGTACATATTATACAAAAAAAAACCTTCATGCCTTAAAAAACAGATTGGTCAATATTATACACACAGATGAAATCAATTAGTAAAAATGTTTTTCAATCCACACAAATATGATGTGTTTTCATGTCAACAGAGTAAACACACTGAAGTAAAAAACAAAATTAAAAGCAGGAATAACTTTTAAAAGAAAATTATACTTTATAAAAAAATCTTGATTTTGCATTGATTTGTAAAAAACAGCATTAAACTTCAGCTGTAACACAGATAAAATATCTTGGTAAAAAGATGTATTCACACCCACAATAATTATAAATGAAGATATGGTCTATAAAAAACACAGTTTTATACATGCTCATTCAGGAGGAGGGAATGCTGCAAATCAATCTGCTAGGTTTCCTGAAACCACAGCCCCCAGTACTGGCAGATGGGGATCAGGGTATTTTCCTGGATTTGTACTCAAAATAACATGCTTAAATCTAATTACGTTTATTTCAGCAATTACAAACTACATTAAATCATTAAACAGGCATATGTGTATTCTACCAAAATCTCAAATTGTTTGAAAAATATAATTTTTACTAGATAAGGATTCTTTAACAGTTTGCAGCTGCTGAAAAATGACGTTCCTCCCACAGTACTGTGGACTGGTTCAAGGCTAGGGTTTTAGAGGTAGGGGCCTAGTCACACACTATGTCTTTACAATACTCTATGCCAATAGCTCACTCTGGTTGCATATACAGGTTTTCAATTGAAATTATTGTTGGCCTATTATATTTTCTTTCTATGCTTTATGCTTTGTTAGTAAACAAAGCACTTTTTGTGTATATTCATCAAAAAATAACCACGTGACCTTAGGTACAGTAATGCTCCTTGTTTACTTATCACGCCATGCTATGAGTAAACAAGGAGAAGCAATGGAGCCGAGGGAGTCAGCAATGCCCTGCAGAGGTGTACAAGCAAAGATGTTAAACAACCCTAACCCTGTAGATCAAGTTGGTCTTCAACCACACTGAGCTGTCACCTTACTGCGAGGCATTGCAAGACAGTCTACTGGCTCCCACAGTAGCTGTGTCAATTGTTGCCCATACGCTACCTCTGGTAGATATCACAACAATGTTCATGTCTGCTGATTGCACCCGGGAAACTCTTTTAAAGCTCCAAAAGGACTAAGTGAACACTATCAGGACAAACAGTTGGTGTATATTGTTTTATTTGAAGATGAATATATGTTGTTGTTTTATTTATTTATTTATTTTTTCATTTTATGGTCAAAATATGTGAGTAGACCCTGTTAAGCTGTATGTTCTTACTAGTATGTTTCTAGCAACTCTGGACATTCTTCTCTGCAAAATAGCTCAAGCTCAGTCAGATTCAAGGGAGAATGTCTGTGGATATGCATTTTCAGGCATTGCCAATGATTATCAATTGGATTTAGGTGTAGGTTTCAAATGTGGCATCTTACACATTATTAAGTTTCAATCAAAACTAATTTATTTTAGCCCTGAAAAGTATGTTTGGGGTTGTTGTCCTGGTGGAAAGGAACCTCCACCCCAGTCTGAATTTTCTTACAGCAGCTAATACCATGATGCTGCTACCCCTAGAGCAGCTAACAGTTTCTGTATTCTGTCCAGATTGTTTTACCCGCACAGCTATCATCAGTCACATTAAATTAAACAATTCATTAGATGTAAACATCATCAGTTTGTTATTCATATCTACATGCAGAGAATAGGCAGGGTATTGTTGTGTATTGTTAGTTTGTACCTCACTCTATGAGAACATTTGTCAGTGCTCCCTGGGATCTCCTTTTATTTCTGTGTGAGCATTGGCTTGTGTTTGTATTATGTCAGCAATATTGTTCAATATTCATAAAAAAATTCAAAATTGCCAATCAGACTCTCACACTTTACTGTTACTCAGGGAATAACTGCAGAAAGAATATATTGACACACAAAACATGCCTTCAAACCCAGGAACTTAGCACACAGCAACAGTATGTTTGTACAAATTAGATGTTAAAATGCAGCTTCACTTGCAGTTAAAACACAGAAAAATTCAATATGTTCAAGAGTAAAAATTTAATTATTGCTGGCAAGATAACCCACATTCACAATGGAAAATCATAAAATACAAAAACTAAAACTGGCAGATTTTCCATTCTTGGCAAGCTTTCTGAAACACACTGGCTCTACCATACTAGACACAATCTTCCCTCATTTGTGAGAAGATGGAGAGGAATCGGCAAAGATGTGAAAAATAAGCCCAGACTTCCCAATGAGTATTCCACTCACAGCTCCCTGACCTTGAGGTGAGCTTATCCCTGGCCAGTGTGCAGAGCTGAATGAATTATAATTTCCACCTATAGGGCCAACCCCAGCCTTTGCCCCAACCACTCAACACCAGGCCTTGCATAGTTTCTCTCAGACTCAGCCCGAAACTATGAGGAGCTTTTTGCCACAGTCTATCAATGCCCACTGAGGGATGAATTCATGACCAGTCAAGACATGTGATCCAGAATGCAAAGCAAGGTCTGTTGGCCAGCTTATGATAATGATTTTCAGCATTTATTTTTGCGGTCATGAATTATTTAACAAGTTATCATTCAAAAATACACGTGCTAGAATATATTCTAATTATTGTGTGGTCCACAGTTGTTGTGCTTACAAATTGAGATCTCTAAGACTTGATTGTGGAGGTTAAAGTTTGTGCAATATTTCAATTACCATTATCTCATTACAGCTACCATTTTTATCATGCGGAGATGCATAACAAGAACATTTTATATGCTTATTAACCCTTCAGTGCTACAATCGATTACTGCAAGGTCTTATTTAGATCCCTGTGTAGGAGTCAGGAATCCTCAGGAGTTCTGGTAGGCGACATGACAGTTACTGTTATCAAAACAGCTGCTATTTTGGGTTATCCAATATTGGTTCATAACGTTTATGTGGTGATGCTTTACATCAAAAAAATAAATATTAAGCAGCTTTATAGCTAATTTTCTTTCACAATCATGTATAGAAAAAGGATCAAGCTTTCCACTCAATCTTATTTAGAAGTGTGTAACATATTTTACCCAAAACAAAAACCACACACAGGCAGGCGGCATGAACATGCGATTGAAGATGTGCAGAGAATCTGACAAAGTCCTGTTTGTTCTCTGAGAAGTGATTAAATGGATACAGAAGACAATATACCAGGTGATGAGGAAATCAAAAGTCTACTTTTAAGCTTTTTTAGGACACTCAGAGATGATAGCAGTTAATACAAGGTTAAACTTAGGAAAGGAATCGCACCAGCAACCTGAAGCAACACCTAAAGATAGAAAAGGTACTAAAGCAGAAGATTACTAAGCATTTTCAAAAGCAGCACAGTACCCAAAAACAAAAATGTATATTTAAATGAACCAAAACAAAAACAGCTTCCTGAAACACATAAATGCTCATAGACCATATGACTCTTTTTGGTGGCCCAAAATTGCATTGCCAGTGCAGTCAAGTTGCTCAATCATGTTTGCTCAGTAAGCATTTTCCAGATGAAAAAATAAAATAAACAGAGGCTGATATTTACCTAAGTATGTACCCTAAATAAGTTGATTAATATAGGTATTCTCTAAATTAAAAAAGGGAAAAAAATAACTTTTCTGTTTGCTGTTGCTATGGTTCCGTAAAAGTCCTGAAGCTGCTAGTGTTTTGCCTTTTTTGTAAAATAAATATTATACTGTTCTATAACAATAGCTGCCATACATGTATATAGTGAAGAATAGGCAAAGAAGATCGGCAAGAGTCTAAGTAAAAATCTTCTTACTTTTTTGTAGTTAACATTTTTATGTTTTGTGCAGATCATACAATTTGCTGTTTTAAATATTTCTTTAAATGACCGATCACTGACTAAGGGGTTATCTTGCATCTAATGTCTGGCGTGTCCGTGAGATTTTAAGGGGACTTCTTTTTGTCAATTTGTCAGGACCATTGGAGCTTTTCACAGACATGTTAAATGGTGTAAATGAACAGTGTTTCTCTTTAGATACATATCAACTGTGTATGTCTGTTATGCTGTCCTTGGAAGTCCAAAAGGATATTGTGATAAGAACTACTGGATTTCTGTGTTGTGTTGTCACCGGTCAAATATAATCTGTCTTTCTGAGCTAGTTGGAACAGAAGATATTAAAAGATAAAGCGGTGTTGTAGAATAGAATACAAAAACATGGAGGTTAAAGATGTCATAAACTCCTCAATGTGTTGTTAAAATGATCCACGATTAGCTGTAACGATAAATTTTATTTGAGAAACATCTATTTTAGATGTAAAAACAATACAGAAAAATACTGTTTAGTTTTTATAAATTTAAATGAAATATTGTCACACCGACATTTCCATGTTGTGTAAGTGACGTCATCAAATAGGCACATTGTAGTTAAATCGTATGTGAGGTGACTCACAGAAAGTTTGATGCTGCTGCATCAGTTTCATCTTTTATGGCAAGAGGTCAGATTTTGAAGCTTGGCCACACCTACCTGCTTTCATGCTTTCATGCAGCCAAAAGGTTTTAATGACTTTTGATCCACAATCACTGAAAACTATACTGAGTGATTTTGAAGTCTGTACCTCAAAAGCTGTAGGAGGAGTTCGCTCAGAGGCAATGTGATTAAAAGAGAAAAAAATGGTGGCTTTGATTCAAAATGGCCGACTTCCTGTGGGGTTTGGACCATCACTCCGAGAGACTTTTTTATGGATCCTGAGAAGTTACATATGTGTACCGAATTTTATAATTCTCGGACAAGATATGTCTTAGGGCTTATTCTTTAAGTGCTATTAGAGGGCCCTGTGGAGGAAATAGGCCACACCCACCAAATCTTAGGTTGAATTTCTGTGTGGGGCTGGACTAAAGCGAACTTGTGACTATGGCGTGATGCCGCACTTTGCCACACCTGGCACACCTGTACAGTTCCATCCCATTTCTCATTAGTCTTCACCTGATCCACCTGCACCACTGACTATATAACCAGCCCTCAGACCCGTCACTAGTGCCAGATTATTACAGTTACTGTTATCAAAACAGCTGCTATTTTGGGTTATCCAATATTGGTTCATAACGTTTATGTGGTGATGCTTTACATCAAAAAAATAAATATTAAGCAGCTTTATAGCTAATTTTCTTTCACAATCATGTATAGAAAAAGGATCAAGCTTTCCACTCAATCTTATTTAGAAGTGTGTAACATATTTTACCCAAAACAAAAACCACACACAGGCAGGCGGCATGAACATGCGATTGAAGATGTGCAGAGAATCTGACAAAGTCCTGTTTGTTCTCTGAGAAGTGATTAAATGGATACAGAAGACAATATACCAGGTGATGAGGAAATCAAAAGTCTACTTTTAAGCTTTTTTAGGACACTCAGAGATGATAGCAGTTAATACAAGGTTAAACTTAGGAAAGGAATCGCACCAGCAACCTGAAGCAACACCTAAAGATAGAAAAGGTACTAAAGCAGAAGATTACTAAGCATTTTCAAAAGCAGCACAGTACCCAAAAACAAAAATGTATATTTAAATGAACCAAAACAAAAACAGCTTCCTGAAACACATAAATGCTCATAGACCATATGACTCTTTTTGGTGGCCCAAAATTGCATTGCCAGTGCAGTCAAGTTGCTCAATCATGTTTGCTCAGTAAGCATTTTCCAGATGAAAAAATAAAATAAACAGAGGCTGATATTTACCTAAGTATGTACCCTAAATAAGTTGATTAATATAGGTATTCTCTAAATTAAAAAAGGGAAAAAAATAACTTTTCTGTTTGCTGTTGCTATGGTTCCGTAAAAGTCCTGAAGCTGCTAGTGTTTTGCCTTTTTTGTAAAATAAATATTATACTGTTCTATAACAATAGCTGCCATACATGTATATAGTGAAGAATAGGCAAAGAAGATCGGCAAGAGTCTAAGTAAAAATCTTCTTACTTTTTTGTAGTTAACATTTTTATGTTTTGTGCAGATCATACAATTTGCTGTTTTAAATATTTCTTTAAATGACCGATCACTGACTAAGGGGTTATCTTGCATCTAATGTCTGGCGTGTCCGTGAGATTTTAAGGGGACTTCTTTTTGTCAATTTGTCAGGACCATTGGAGCTTTTCACAGACATGTTAAATGGTGTAAATGAACAGTGTTTCTCTTTAGATACATATCAACTGTGTATGTCTGTTATGCTGTCCTTGGAAGTCCAAAAGGATATTGTGATAAGAACTACTGGATTTCTGTGTTGTGTTGTCACCGGTCAAATATAATCTGTCTTTCTGAGCTAGTTGGAACAGAAGATATTAAAAGATAAAGCGGTGTTGTAGAATAGAATACAAAAACATGGAGGTTAAAGATGTCATAAACTCCTCAATGTGTTGTTAAAATGATCCACGATTAGCTGTAACGATAAATTTTATTTGAGAAACATCTATTTTAGATGTAAAAACAATACAGAAAAATACTGTTTAGTTTTTATAAATTTAAATGAAATATTGTCACACCGACATTTCCATGTTGTGTAAGTGACGTCATCAAATAGGCACATTGTAGTTAAATCGTATGTGAGGTGACTCACAGAAAGTTTGATGCTGCTGCATCAGTTTCATCTTTTATGGCAAGAGGTCAGATTTTGAAGCTTGGCCACACCTACCTGCTTTCATGCTTTCATGCAGCCAAAAGGTTTTAATGACTTTTGATCCACAATCACTGAAAACTATACTGAGTGATTTTGAAGTCTGTACCTCAAAAGCTGTAGGAGGAGTTCGCTCAGAGGCAATGTGATTAAAAGAGAAAAAAATGGTGGCTTTGATTCAAAATGGCCGACTTCCTGTGGGGTTTGGACCATCACTCCGAGAGACTTTTTTATGGATCCTGAGAAGTTACATATGTGTACCGAATTTTATAATTCTCGGACAAGATATGTCTTAGGGCTTATTCTTTAAGTGCTATTAGAGGGCCCTGTGGAGGAAATAGGCCACACCCACCAAATCTTAGGTTGAATTTCTGTGTGGGGCTGGACTAAAGCGAACTTGTGACTATGGCGTGATGCCGCACTTTGCCACACCTGGCACACCTGTACAGTTCCATCCCATTTCTCATTAGTCTTCACCTGATCCACCTGCACCACTGACTATATAACCAGCCCTCAGACCCGTCACTAGTGCCAGATTATTACAAGACACCGGTGAGTTTAATCCAGCGTCCTGAATCCTGTCTGCTTACTAGCCTGTTTCCCGACCTGTTTCTGTCTTCTGACCCTCGGAGCCTGCCTAGCCCGTCAGACCTGATTATTGTGCTGTGTCATGAACGGGGACAGATGGATCCAGTATTTAGCCAGACAAGCAGAGGTTTGGCAAAAGATAATTTATTAAACTGAAAACAAACAGGCGGGAACAAAAAAGTGCATAAAGCCAAAAATGGGAGGTCTGTGTCCAAAAACCAAAAATAGTCCGGGGCTGACAAATGGCAAACTAAATAATTAAATAGGGGACAGGCTAACTCCAAAATCCAAAGACAGGCTAGGTCAGGCAAAACAGGCAGGCAGTCAGAACCGGGCTTAGAATGATATTTCACAATACTCATAGGTCATGGATAAGCTCCCATTAGCTATGCTACCACTATGCTGATGAAACACTGCAGTTTCACCAACTAACGTTTGTGCAACATCAAGAGAGTACAGCAACTGTAAGGGCCTATCCTGCTTAGTGGGAGTATAGTGTGTTTTATATCGTGTTCCCTGAAGAACTATGTGATTTGTCTGATTTTTAATGTTATGGTGCAGTTGTAGTGAAGGTATGAAGATGGATATCTGTGTATGTGATGTGGAAAGTTAACTGCTCCTCTCCACTCCAAAGTCAAGCTTAAAACTACCATTACACAGCTCTACAAATCAGCACACAGTTTCAGAGATGCCGGTACACTTTGATGTTCACAAAGCAGTCGACAGCTTGCTCTAACAAGAATCACATTCAGTGACTTGATAAATTAAAGAGCTTTTATGTAAGTGTTCTCCCTCATTTAGCACAGTGTGGTGTGGCCTTTTTGTTTTAATAGCTGAGGATTTATGTTTTAAAACTTTTTGTCAAGTCTTTTTGCTTTGACTGGTTTTAATCTAAATGTGAATCTTTTTAAAGCCTTCTGAAAATAAATGTGTCTCTTGTGAAGAGGAAGAGCAGTAAGAGAATGAGTAAAAAGTTTGATTAAAAAAGAGAAAGGGGAACAGATAAATTGTGATGGGTGCCATGCTTTGAAGTATGCCACAGTGAGCAATCATGGCCATTTTGGTGTTATTATGCAATCTCTCTCTCCTCCTTCTCTTTACCTCCATCTGTCTCTGTCCCCCCTCTCTGTCCATCTGTCTTGCCTGCTTGCCTTCCCGTCTGTTCTCATGTAACCCTCCTTGTACCCCAGCGCACACACTCACAGCCCGGCCTTATCTTCATTCCCAGACAAGGCTCCCCGTTTGGGCTGTCATTATAACCACTTTGAATGGCCTTGCTTCATGGTGAACGTGGAGAGACATGCTGTGCCCAATCACACAACTCTTTCTCCCATTCCAATGGATATATGCTGTATTCCACTCTGAGAAAGGTAATATGTATTGAAGGATTCAACTTTAAAATCCTGGAGTGGCTGAACACAGCTTAAAAAGTCTTTCCTTGTGATAAATGCTCCCAGACATGGCTGGCGTTCAACTTATGCAGTCCAGAGCAAGAGGCTTTTTAGTCCCAGTTTAAAGGCTTAGCCTGCTAAAATGACAAGTCTCTTTTCCAAAAGTACATCTGGAACTTTGAGCTCTTTAAGGTAACTTGCAGTGATTAGCATTACAAATCATAACCATCATTAAAATCAGGCTGTCACTTATTAAAAAGAGGAAGAGACATGTATATGGAAAGGATCAGCTGCTAAACACCAAAATTAAATAAACTATGCAAAAACATTTTAAATAAACTATGCAAAAACATTTAATAGCATTAGTCTAACAATGTGAAGCCCCTGAGCAGAAGTAGTAAGCACTAATCCACTTCATAGTTTTAAAAACAAAGGATTGCTGATTACCCAATTGTAGGTATCTTAAGGAGTAGTGTATTGAGGCACACAGTGTTTTCATAAAGTTCTAAGAATCCTTTTAAAAAAGCCTTTAATTTTTAGTTACAAAGTCTTGGAAGGGGGGATATTTTGATTAAGGACCAATTAATGGCTTTAACTTTTCAGAGGAAAAGATGTTTTGTGTGCTTATTCACTGTATCCCATTTTACTGTAGCTTTCAAATTGTTATTCCATGACTGATTGGATTACACTATGATTTGATTGAACTAAACTAATATATCTGTAAAAGAACTGAATCTGTTTTTCTTGTAACATGTCTAAACATATTTGTTAGATAAACTGAACTGAATTGAATTAAAATTGCTCTATCTACCAATAAGTTGGTAAAATTATTGTTCTCATGCTGCACACCGCATTGGTTAAACTGCTGCCTGAGCCGCCTGACCATGCTAACACTGTTGTCTAGGACATTTTGCTTTTAAACTTGTCAGACTCATTAGAAAAACAGAGCACAACCAGAGCCATCTCAACCATATAACAGGTTGTCTGCTGCTCTGCCTGAATTGCAGGAGAATAATTGGGAAAAGTATACTGAGAAATCCTGCTGAGCATCACTTTTATGTATATTCTACTATATACTTTGTGCGCTTATTAATCTGCAGTGTTGTTCCAGTTTGTCTTGAAAAATACATAGTAATCAATCCATTTCAGATAGTTTAAAATACAACAATTCATAATTTGTCCTGAAGCGTCTCAATAATCCAAGTAGGGGGGAAAAATTAATAGGTCCTCTGGACAGGTTCAGGAATATTTTTGGTAACTTTATCTACGAGTTCTTGTTCAGTTGTCATATTATTTATTATATGGTAAGGTTTAGGATTAAGGTGTGTATTAAAATTAGATTAACGTTAGGTTGGGTATGCACTGGTAATGGTTAGGATTTAGGGTTATTGTTAGGGTTAGTGCAAACAAAGGGATGAAAAACAATGAAAATTAATGGAAGTCAATGAGGGGGGGGGGGGTGAAAACATTATCGTCAGGTCCTCACAAAGTGTATAAATGCTCACTGTGTGTCTAACAGCTAAATCGTGACCCTGCTGCTCGCACGAACCTAAGCACACAGTCATAGATCAGCTACCAAGCTTGCCTTGAGGGAAAGCCCTTTGGTTGTGGTTCTCTGTTTTTTCTTGCCTAGCTCACCTCTACATAGAAAACTCTTTTGCCGGTTCAAAACCACTGCTATTCATAACACTTTAATACCTTGAAAACTATTTCAGCGGTTAAATTGCTGTATGAACAGCTATTATTTTCATTTTCATGGGAAATACCTTGAGTTCATTGAAATTTTTCACACCATTCCTTGGGGCAACTTTTTGCAAAAGGATTTTTGTTCAATGCGCCACAAGGTCTCTGTTTTGGTGTTCAGCAATGTTTTATGTAGGGTTTAAAAGTATTTTTGAGAGCTATACATCCTTGAAGCAAGTTTGACAATTTTGTTGACTTACAGGCAATATTCTTTAAAACAGCATTTTCTGCCAATTATATTTAGAGCCAGCCTTTATGATAAAGAGCTGGGTTCAGTGTTGAATGAAAACAAAATGTCTGGAAGGCTGACCTCAAAGTAGATAACTTTGTATTCAAAAAAGTTTTACCACTGCCAGAAGCCACAGTGGCTGACTTTTTATCAAAGCAACACTATCTAACAGTCAAGAAAAAAAAAAGTTGTTTGCCGTATTAGCATACCTGTTGTTGTTGTGCAAATTTATTTCTACTCATCTGGGTTTGACAGGGTGCGAAACAAGTTAGGTGAACACAGAATTGTAGAACTAATGAAAGTTTTGAAATGTGAAGATCCAAAACAGGTTTTCTCCTTGTGTTTGTTTTATAGCTGAACAACCAATGACCCTGTAAGTGTCTGTGTCGTTGTTTTGTGATCTATGGTTTTCTACGCTGTGTCGTCTGTCAGTTTTATGCTTTTTTGTGTTGCATTGTGTTATACTCAGCACGGTTTAGTGTCATTGCTTTTATTTGTTGTATTGTTAAATCTCTTCTGTTCTTTGCACACACCAGATCCTGCTTCCTAATTACCAGGCGAGCATTGTATTATAGTCCTTCCTCTGTACCCCTCTTTTCCTGTTTCCTCAGTCATGATTCCTGGTGAGACATCTTAACTATGAGTTTCTTTCTTTCTTTCCTTCTTTCTTTCTTTCTTTTCATTATCTCTAGTTTTGAAATTAAGGTCAATCTTTTAAGGAGCTATGATGCCTCTTGACTATCTGCAGGACAGGGGCACTGGAGATTAGATACAGATGACAGGTATGAGCAGTCAGACTTGCCTGAGAGCTTACAGAAGCCCACGATGATTTAAGGAGGTTGCATAACTTGCAGAATCAACAAGCAACTTCAAAAATCTCTGCACAGCCTCAGATTTGCTCACAAGCAGCAGACATGGGTTGCTGCCTAAGAGAAGAAACTATATCCGAAGGAAAAAGATTACCGAAGTTGAGTGTTTACCAAAAGCTTTACATTTCATGCAAAACCTGAATAAATATTTAATTACCAATGGGTGTGGGACTCTAAGCAGAACCAAAAATGTGTGACAAATAAACTTAGCAAGCACAAAACCTGTGTGAAACACAACCAGCCTTTGTCATTCAGCTGGTAGTCCTTTCATGTATCCATAACTAGCTACAGTGAAGAAATTTTTCTCTGTAAAAGCTTTACACGGTTACATTTCAATGGAATTTTGTTTTATATCTCACCAGAAATCAAATATATGAGATAAGATCCTAAAAAGCAAAAAGCACGTATTTCTCACCATGTTTATTTTTATTTTCTCTGCCATGAATCATGTCATAAGCCTATTCATTTATTCTGTCTATGTGGAAAGTGAAAAGGTAAAGAAAGTCTCACTAACTCCTCCTCGTGTAAGTGGTACATTGAGAATGCATGTTTTATTTTATTTTTGTTGTAGACTATTGTAGTCACAACCAGATTCTTGAAATTTTTCCCATGTTTTTCTTAGATTAAATAATAATGTAATTCAAATGTTTCAGTTCTTTTTGAAGGAAATTGGTCTAGCAGAAAAACAAGTTAATCATTTCACATGGGCGAGGGAGTTTTATTTTTGTTTAGTTTTTTTAGAGGTCAACAGGTGAAAGTAATTAGTGTGTAAAACTTTCAGAACTCATATCAGCCCCCACACTTACACAGCACTGGACCTGCCCCTTTTCCTTTAACTTGTGCATGATCCTGATGTAATTAACAGTTACAAGGGATGAAAACATTGTTCTGTTGTAGGGAAATGTTGTCAAAAACGTTTCACCGTATCACAGGGACAAGCTGTCAGTGCAATCATGTTTTGTCATCAAGAGCTATCCAATATAAAGTTGCAATAGACAAAGTCAGTGCACACTATGAAATTCATTTTTAGTTTTTTTTTTGTTAACTTAGGGAAAACTTTAATCTTGGTAAGTAATACTGTGTCTGCACACCACCTCAGAAGTGTTTCAGTCTTCAAGCCCTGCATGCTTTAGATGCCCCTGCACCACAGGATTCAAATGACTGAATGAATTACAACCTCAACATGTCATCAAGCTCAGCAGAAACTTGTTAATGACCCATTAATTTAAATTAGGTGTGTCGAGGCAAGGAAACATTTAAAACATGCAGGACAGTGTCCCTGAGGACAAAGATTTAAAATATTATATTCCACAGCAACTAGATTTAGTGATGCATCACTGACAGTAGCGGAAAGACTGCTCCCGATTTGTTCTCTAGAAAAATTAAGTCTTTATGAATAAGCTCATTAAGTCACCCAGGCTAGAAGCTGAAGGCAAGGCCAGTGTATTTGTATAGCACATTTCAGTACAAAGACAATGCAAAGAGCTTTATATGATTAAAATATAGGAAAATAAAACAGAATAAAAGCAAGTTGGAATAAAATGTAGAAAAAATGTGAAAATAGAAACTAAAAGCAAATATTAAAAACAGTTGGACTACAAACTTGAAGTAATGATGTTTCAGTAAAACAGTTTAACTAGAACAGTCAAATGCAATCCTAAACAAATATGTTTTTAATCTTAATTTAAAAGAACTCAGGCTTTCATCACTTTTACAGTTTTCTGGAAGTTTGTTCCAGATAAGTGGAACATAGGAACTAAATGCTGCTTCTCCTTGTTAAGTTCTGATTTTAGGTATGCAGAGTAGGCTGGAGCCAGAAGACCTTAGTGGTCTGGACGGTTGATACACTGATAACAAGTCTGTGATGTTTAGGTGCTAAGAAATTCAGTGATTTATAGACTAACAGAAGTATTTTAAAGTATATTCTTTGAGATACAGGGAGCCAGTGTAAGGACTTTAGAACTGGGGTGATGTGCTCTACTTTCTTAGTCTTAGTGAGGACGCGGGCAGCAGTGTTCTGGATCAGCTGCAGCTGTCTGATCCACTTTTTAGGCAGACCTGTGAAAACACCATTGCAGTAATCAATTCTACTAAAAATAAACACATGGATTAGTTTTTCCAGATCCTGCTGAGACATTAGTCCTTTAATCCTGGAACTGTTCTTCAGGTGACAGAAGTACAACTTTGGATGCTTTTGGAGGTTCAGGTCTGAGTCCATCACTACTCCCAGATTCCAGGCCTGATCAGTGGTTTCTAACTGAAGTGACTGAAGCTGTGTGCTAACTTTTGATCTTCCCTCTATTGGTCCGAAAATTATTACTTGAGTTTTGTTTTTATTAAATTTTGGCACATCTATTCATTGATTTCTTCTAAACAATTGCTTAACAAAAGCAACCCAGTGCCTGAACTGGTTTATAGTCACATGGTGACATGGTGATGTAGAGCTGTGTGTCGACTGCATAGTTATGGTAACTGATGTTGTTTTTGATGATATGAGCTAGAGGGAGCATGTAGATGTTGAATAGGAGGGGACTCAGAATGGACCCTTGGAGAACCCCACATGTCATTTTATGTCATCTCTGATGTAAAGTTACCTACTGAGACAAAGAAGTCCTTGTCCTTTAAGTAGGATTTAGCAATTAATTGCTCTTTATGTAGTTCTTTATGTAGTTGACTACAGCATTAAATAAAGCTGAAATTATCCCTCATGACCAATTCATCAATGACTATAAACCATTGTGGATATTTAACTTCCATCCATTTTCTAACACGTCTGGATAGATGTGTTAGAAAATGCTAGGGTCACGAGGGGTTGCTGGTGCCTATCTCCAGCTGGCAATGGGCGAGAGGTGGGGTACACCCTGGACAGGTCGCCAGTGTATCGCAGGGCAACACAGAGACAAACAAGACAAACAACCATTCACGCACACACTCACACTAAGGAGAATTTAGAGATGCCAATTAATCTAACAGTCATACTGTCAGACTGTGGGAGGAAGCCAAAGTACTCAGAGAGAACCCACGCATGCACAAGGAGAACTTGCAAACTCCATGCAGAAAGACCCAGGATAAGGGTAGGAGTCAAACCCAGGCAACAGCGTTACCCACTGCATCACTGTGCAGCCCCGATTTTTAACTTTCCTGCTCTGTTCTACTGTAAATCGGTAATATGCATTTAGAGATTCATTTCCTACATTTGCTTTTATTATCATCTTTGAATATGTCAGAATTTTTTTATTGTAGGGGGGTTAGGCATATGTCTGTCTTTACTAGCTTTATCGCAAAAAACTGTCATGGTTCAGTTTTGGTCTGGCCTTTTTTGCCCTGTTGTTTTTCAGTTCCTCCTCTCACTCAGCTCACCCTTCACTCCCTCTGCAATCAGTTGCACCTGTTGGACACTAATTAGTCAGCACTCACTCCACCTGCCAGCCTCCCTACAAAAGCCTCCGTCAGTCTTCTCTTCCCTGCCGGTTCGTCATCAGTCTCCACTCACTTCACGTCTGTTAGCTGTTGGATTTTCTTGCTTTAATCTGTGCCTCAAGTCAAGCTTCTGCCAGCTGCTGGGTTTCCTGTCTCCTCTGTGCCTCAAGTCAAGCATCTGCCAGCTGCTGGGTTTCCTGTCTCATCTGTGCCTCAAGTCAAGCCTCTGCCAGCTGCTGGGTTTCCTGTCTCCTCTGTGCCTCAGGTCAAGCCTCTGCCAGCTGCTGGTTTTCCTGCCTCCTCTGTGCTCCAGCAGCCCTGCTCTCAAGAACTCTTTACAGTCCGTCAGTTCCTGCTCACATCTTCACCCCTGTTCTAGTCCAGTCCTGCCTCTCTGGTTTCATCATCCACTACTCATCTTTCTGTCAATAAACTCTCAGTAAATACCCCCGTGTGTGGTGTCCATTCCGGGTTCATCTAAGAAAAATCATGACAAAAACAAATTCCTCAACTTAAAAAGCTATATCGTGAGAAGAAAAACAAATCCTGATAGATTATATATATATATATATATATATAGATATATATATATATAGATAGATAGACAGACAGACAGACAGACAGACAGACAGACAGACAGACAGACAGACAGACAGACAGACAGACAGACAGACAGACAGACAGACAGACAGACAGACAGACAGACAGACAGACAGACAGACAGACAGACAGACAGACAGACAGACAGACAGACAGACAGACAGACAGACAGACAGACAGACAGACAGACAGACAGACAGATAGATAGATAGATAGATAGATAGATAGATAGATAGATAGATAGATAGATAGATAGATAGATAGATAGATAGATAGATAGATAGATAGATAGATAGATAGATAGATAGATAGATAGATAGATAGATAGATAGATATTTATAATGTAAAGGCTCATGGAGCCCTGACCCTGATTAGCAATTTGCTTTTTCATTGTGTAGTTGGAGACAGAAAGGCTGTTAAATACCCTCTTCCACCTGTATCTCAACAAAGAGGCAGAACTGTGGAGATCCTGTTCTTTGATTTACCCAGTGCATTTAACACAAACAAGTCTGATTTCCTTTGTTAGAAACTCTGAATAGCATAATTGGAAGCCTCAAGAATTGTCTGTATTGATTATGACCATGACAAATTGACTACAGTCTGTTGGACTGAAGGATTGTGTGGCTGACCAGCAATACAGGAGAACCAAAAAGTGCCATACTTTTACCACTCCTTTTTACTCACTAACAACTCAACATTTCAGTCAGAGTCCTGTCATCTGCGGGAATACTCAGATGACTGTAGTTGTTTGTTTTTAGAGATGGTAAAGAGACTGAGCACAGAGAACTGAAGAACCGCTTTAATGATATGGTGTGCTAACAATCATCTCATATTGATGTCCTGATGCATCTCAATAATCCAGGTAGACAAAAAGTTGAGTAGGTCCTCTGGATGGGTGGTTCTTTGTTGAATTAGTTTGTCTTTTCTCCAACAGAATTTGTCTTATTTTCTTAAAATAGCTTCCTTTACTACACTCTCAAACCAATGTTCCTCACTATCAAGGATGAGAACATCATCCCTAAATGAGTGGCCACTGGCCTGCAGATATGTGTAAACCGCTGAATTTTGGCCTGATGATCATGCTCTTCTGTAATGGGGGATTCATTTGGCCAGTGGCTACCCAATGTATAACTGACCACAGTCCTCCTGGCACTCAACAGTATACACAGCATTAGTCTGATTGTGGCGGGGGACCGGATCTTTGAGGTCAACCAGTCTTTGCCATAATGTGTTTTAGGGTTTGAAAGCACTAGGACGTCATGTTTAGGATATAGACGTCTCATTTTCTCTGAAATGGAAGGACTACTGGTCTGGTCTGGATAGGACCAGGACTCCAGCCAGCCATTGGGTGAAAAGGAGGACCCCCAAACACAGAACCATCTGCAGGCCAGCAGTCACTCTTTCACGGATGACGATGGATAGAGAGGAACATTGGTTTAAGAGAGGAGTAAAGGAGGCCATTATTGTGAAGATAAACCACTGTTGTTAAACAGGGGTGGTGGCCTCCTGGTCCAATTGTCCCCCTCTGACAATCCTGTTATTACAAGTATGACTCACCCCCTGTGAACAATAAATGGCCATCAGAGTACTAGCAATCGGTTGTTAGGCTGATTGTCCTCTTTTGCGTATAAACAACTAGTTTTAACAGTCACAGTTCAGCTTGCTGATTCATCAGAGTAATGATTATGCAATCTACAATGCAAAGGTTATGCTCATAAGGCTGAGTTTACCTATAACACCTCAGACTGAAGAAGTCTCTTGGAGAAGAGACAAAACGTTTGAACAAAGAACCCATCCAAAAGACCTACACAACTTTTTTTTTTTGTCATATCATCTTAAATGTGAATAAGACAAAGAGGTGATTATACATTGCAGGAGAAACAGGAATATGTAAAACACCATATCCATCTGGGGAAAACAAATGGTAGCATAAACATCTCTGTGTTTACCTAGACAACAGACTAGACTGGAGATGCAACACTGAAGTCATCTAAGAAAAAGGGACGAAGCAGGCTGTATTTCTTGAGGGAGCTTCAGTCTTTCAGCATTTGCAGAAAGATGCAGCTACTTTTCTAATGCTCTGTTGTGAAAAGTGCAGTCTCTTCATCATATTTTGGGGTTCCAGCATCAGAGCCAGTGACTTAAAAAAGCTCAATGAGCAGATAAAAAAAAGGCCGACTCGGTTCTGGAGACTCCTCTGGAGCCTCTAAAGATGAATGTGCGAGGAAGGATTTTTCTTAAAATGAAGAACATTATGCATAACACCAAAAGTCCTTTTAATATGAGTGTGATACAGAAACAGATTTCCTTCTGTCAAAGGCTTCTTCAGATCCACTGTACTACAAAACACTGCAGGAGATCCTTCCTGCCCACAGCATCACCATCTACAGTCATTAAATGGATTAGGAAATTTCTTTAATTACCTGTAAGCAGAAAATCAGAAATAAAGATTTTAAAACATCATAATGTGTAATTAATTGTTATAATGTGTTTCACTTGAGTTCCTAAAATAAATTAACTTTTCAATATTATTTCAATTATACAAAAAAAAAAAAAAAACAGGAGACCATAAAGTTCAGCCAGCAGGAGTGCCTTTAAACAAGTTTGATTTGAAAGGTAAACTGGTGGGAGATGGGAAACCACTGGAGGCTTGGGCAGTAACTAGTGAAAGGGGAAAGAAGAGGTTAGTGGCTGTGGAAGAGTTAGGGATTGCATAGAGAATCAGAAAAAAAATCCACTAACCTTCTTAGAATCCAGACAGCTTTCTTGGTTCTGGGATGTGAGTTCTCAGATCCATGGAGAAGACGGTGGACAGCATTTAGCGTTAGGTTAGGGATGATGTCACTAAAGGCTGCAGCTTGTAACAGATGTGCTCTGGCTTGAAGCGCTGTTCAAGTTGGCAGAGGCTTGATTAGTGGCTGAAGAACAGGCTTGGTTCATAAACGAGTGATCAGAGATAGGTAGGAACATCGGGAAATCAGACAAAGCTTATAGGTCATGATACAGAAACGGGGTTTTGGTCCAGAGATCAGAAGCTTAGTAGAAATCTGACATGGGCAAGGCAAAGCAGGGAAATCCAGACAATTTGTTGTTACATTGAGAAGTGTAGTGTGGAAAAGAGGAAGCATCGCTCTGACTTTGCTGAACAGCAAAAGTAATCAGTTTATATTCTTCCAGTTTTTACACCAACCCGCAGCTGGCAAAACATCAGCACATCCATCTCTGTCCTGCCACACCACCTATATATACCTTCAGACCTCAACTTCTCAATTCAAATTAGTCTATCACATCACATGAAGGGAAAAGAAAGAAAAGTAGTTTAAATAACAGACAAATAAGTACAACAATAACAATCCTTCATCAATAATGAAATATAAAGTCAATTTAAAAATAATTTCAGTTTGTACATGTTTTTAATGATACTCAGTTGAACCTGATGGTGCTTTTTTAATCTAATTGTACAGTATTTTTCTTGTGTTGTAAATTTACCCTTACTGTACAGTCCCAATTGTATTTTTTGTGATATTTTACCTTGTGTGACTCTTCATACTTACATTTCCCTTTAGCTTCATTGCTGGTGCACCTGAATGTCCCCACTGAAAGACAATAAAGGATATTTATATTCTAATTAAAACTGGTCCTAGAAGCACAAGGTTATAGATCAGAACATAACAACAAAGCTACAGACTAGCAGAGTCCTGAAACTGGATCATATTACATCAGTCATTAAATCACTGCACTAGCTCCCTGATTGTAAAAGGACAGAGTTTGAAATCTTGTTTATGGTCTATAAGGCACCGAATGGTCTTGAACCTAAATACATCTCAGATTTTTTTTCAAGTATAAACTATGTACATCCATCAGGTCATCAAAGACCTGCTCACTTACGGCTCCAATACTCCTCAGCTCTGGAATAAACTCAGCTTAATCAGTTGACTTCTTTAAAGGTATATAGCCCCATTATACCAAAAAAAAAAAAAATCCAGTTGATTATGATAAAATAAGGCTATATACTCCAACCATCCAGACAGTGTTTTGATAGTCCTTTTTGAACCTCTTTGAACCCCGGCAATGGCCATGGGGCCATCTATTGGCAGTGCCGCAGAACTATTAGTAAGCCAGATGGTGGCCATTAACGCAGCTACTAAATAAGACCCTACCGAGCCGACCGAGCTGTAATGCCTTGGGAAAATCGACAGCTCGGCGTGGTCGAAGACCAACCCAACCTACTCCTATTTCAAATTCCAGTGTGTCCTCACCTGAGCTACCTTCCACAAAATCGAGAAAATGTACAGCTCCTACCATACGCAAAAAAGACACAGCATCGTGGTAAGAATTTCTTTCAATTACATAAATAAAAGTCAAAGGCTAAACCTTTTCATTGGAATCAACAAAAACTGAACACTTTAGAATGATATTTCCCCAATAAGTAAATTGTAAACCAGTTCTTACACTGTAGCCTGTGTTCCACAGATGTGGTAAGAGACTTTACAGTGTGTTGCTGCCCTCATTGTTCAATCACCCTTACATCATTCTACTTTCCTGATGAGTTTTTTTTTTGTATTTTATACTGGTGTCAGTTGACAATACAACAACTAATAACAGATTCAAATCTTTATTTCAGAATTAATAAGAGACATGTTGATATTCAATGTTCTGTCTTTGAAGCTTATAGCAGCAACTGCTAACAAGACAAACCACAAATGTAGCTGACTAAATCCTGTAATAACTTTTACACACAACATAATCACTGAGCATTAGACAGACACTTTATTGGATAAGAAAATGGCATCAATGAGGGCAGTAACGGGTAACCTTTGTTTTAGCAACATCTGGGATAGCTTGTAGCAGTCACCAACACAACCAACACAAGTTAGAAAAACACATTAATCCATAACACTGACCATTTTTTTGTGTCCACTGGGGCTTCAAGAGGGTTTCTTTGTGCTCTACATCCCATGTGCCAAAAGCTGTCACCTGTCACCATAGCCAGTCCAAATATGGCAAATAAAACTATTTTATAAGTTCTCCATATGCTTTGTGTTTTTATAGTTTTATCGTTTTTAAGTTTAGCAAAATTAAGTTATGTTAGAGTTCCAGAGCTATGAGTCGCCTACAAATATTTCTGCATAAATGTTCTAGTTTATTGAATATGACTATATAATGGTTCTTTGAAAAATGGAACATTATTAAAGTATACATGTATACTTTAATCTTGTCGATTGTTTTTCAATTGACAAGATTTCGTTCAAAAATTCTTCATACATGAAGAATTTTTGAACGAAATCTTGTAGATTTTTAATTCTTTCCACGCTTTCAATATTCTAACCATTAATTATATTTTGATGGGTTTTTTTGTTTTGTTTTTTCTTATATAAAATAACAAGTTTCTCGCCAGTGGATGTATGCAAAACGGGTCATTATGACGTCAGTTGTCAAGATTAAGCTGTGATTAGTCCATTATGCAGTCTGTCAAGCTGCGTAAAATGTGTTGTTGAACATATTTGCCTGCTAACTTGCACTTGTACATGAGAAACCTATCTGTTGGAGAACCTCAAGTCACTGCTATGAAAATGTGTTATTTTGGAGAACAACCAAAAGAAACCATGCAACCCTCGTTATAGACAAGATAAACACTAAATTGTTTGTCAGACAATCTTTCCCAGGCAGACAGACAAAAAAAAATTAAATGCTTAACAGTGCCACATACTCAGCTAATAGTATGACACAGATGTTTGAGAGCAACATAAAAAGGTTAGTAAAGCTCCTGTATCCGAGCCAGTGAAATTGTGAACCTCCCTGATAACATAAGCTAATGCTAGCTGTTATTAGCTTGACGTACAGCCAAATGTGACAAATGTGGGTTCTGTTATTCTGAGCTCCCACTTCGAGCTACAATTCTTTACTGTGTGGTATTTTTTCAAGCATGCAGCTGAGTACCAACCCCCCAATGACATTTACTGTCACAGTGTCATAAAATCCTGGTCAGAACCCCTGGCATAAGTTACTTTTTTTATTTTAACCTTGTTTTAGTACCAACTAGCACATGATTATTTCCTAAATAATTGCTAAGGAAGAATAATGTTTTATTCTTATTTTACCATATGGTGGAATTGTGATTTCTCACGAACGCATCAAATATCACAAGTAAGATAAAAAAAAAAGGCATACATGTTTTGGTCATTAAATTACATACTTTAACTGATATTACCTTGTTTTAAATATACCTTAAGAAAAATCTTGAGTTCTTTGGGGGTTGTTTTTCATATTGTTCACACAATTTCTAGGATTTTATGCATTTCATAAAGGAAATAAGGCATGTGAACCAAGGGCAAGGAAGATTTACGTTATTGCAAAATACATATTGTGAAGTCTGTTCATTGGTGTCAGGAAGCCCTATTGTTTTGTACGTAAATATGCATTTTGCAGTCCCTCTTTCTTTCTTTCTACTTTTTTGCATGTGTAGGTGTACAGGTGCAGCTTTCAGGAATGGTTAGGTGCTTCGAAAGCCTGCAGTAAACCTGACTGCCTCGTTATGTTGCTTACAGTAACATTTATTTTATGTGTGGGGTTATTTTATATTTTCAGAGAGTTTTTGTTTGTTTGTTTGTTTTTTCAAAAATGTTGAATCTGAGCACTTTTTCCAACTTGTCAAAACAGATGAGAAGTTGGTGTAACTTTTATGACAGCACAAATCCCTAATGCCCATATTTTTTAGAAAGATTTTATAAAAAGATATTCAAAACACATGTTAATCCTTAGCTAAAATGTTGAATAGAAAGTGTCATCACAATGCCTTTTCAAGATCAGTTCCCCTTCCTCTCTTCCAATTACTGAAATCATGCCTAGATGCTTTAGACTTTGAGAGATGAAGACAACAGTTTCAGCAGGTATGGGAGGAAGGCAGCACTTAGTCATAATTGGCAGCATTTATGTTTTTTCACTTTGTCTGACTGTTTTTGTTTTCTCTGTATTAAGCAGGTGAACTGAAACAAAGCTGTGAAGACCAAACATATTTTGACAATGAGCCCAGACAAACAGGAAACTGCCAATATTTCCTAGTAACATTTTGTTGCAAAAACAAGTCTAAATGCCTCTTTTCGGATGTTGCTCCAACAGCGCAGCAGCAAGCACAGCAGGTGCTGTTGATGCATCAGAAGTGACACCCATTCCAAAATTGTTTCTCTGGAATGTTGCAGAAACCTTATAACATGTATTTTAATAGAATTTGTTAAGTTTGTGTCTTCTACAAAGACTGTAAATGTAGCTAAAGCAGTTTAATTAATTGTTTTTTCTTTAACCAAACCAGAGCGTCTAAATGTTGAAAAGTGCCATTATTTCCTCACAGTCTAATTTCTTAACAGTTGCTCCAGAATATTTGGTATTAAAGCACGGTTATGATAAAGCATGCCAACATATTTACAATAGTAAGAGCAGTCTAGCTTTTTTTCTAGGTTTTAGACTAAATTAACCACTTCAAATGAAAATGATGGGTACAACAGTGTCAAAATGTAATAATGTTTTTAAAGTGTTTTGTTAACTTCTAATTAATTTTGTGGCATGTTTCCCAAAAAAATACGATCTAATTAGAAATTTCTCAGTACAAATATGATTCAAAAAATGTTTTTTCTGCTGCATTAATTATATTAATATCTTAGTGTAAACAAGATACATTTTAACACTGGCATCTTTTAACATTTTAAAAGTACACAAATATAGATTTTTTTATTGCTTCCCTTTTTAATCTAAATTATTTTCCCTTAAGCCTTGTTAAGATATTGGTACATCCTAATGCTACAAGCTGACACTACAACCCTAATGTTTGAGGGTAACATACAATTGTTGGTAATTCATTTCAATTCAATTTTATTTATATAGCGCCAATTCACTATACAGGTCATCTCAAGGAACTTTACAAAGTCAAATTCAATCAAATTATACAGATTGGTCAAAAGGCTTCCTATCTAACCCAGTAGATTGCATCAAGTCTTGACAAGCAGCATTCCCTCCTCCTAAAGGGCGTAGCGCCACAGTGGACAGTCGTCTGCATTGTCCATGGCTTTGCAGCAATCCCTCATACTGAGCAAGCATGAAGCGACAGGAGAGAGGAAAACTCCCTTTTAACTGAAAAGAAAAACCTCCAGCAGAAGCAGGCTCAGTATGAACGGTCATCTGCCTCGACCGACTGGGGGTTAGAGAATACAGAGCAGAGACACAAAAGCACAGACGCACACATTGATCCAGGAAACATTTCTACGTTATATGGTAATAGCGGATGATCTGTCTTCCCTGGACGATGTCACAGCTAACAGAATACCAGACCAGGAGTACCTACTATGAAGAAAAAAATGACAGAGAACAAAAAGTTAAAAGTTTAAATACAATAAACAATGTAAATTGGAAAACAGTAGGCAAACTCGGCAAAGTAAGAAAAATAGACCCTGACATCCTCCAGTAGCCTAAGCGTATAGCAGCATAACTATAGAGATAGCACAGCATAAGCTAAGTCACTCTAACTATAAACTTTGTCAAAAAGGAAAGTTTTAAGCCCAGTCTTAAAAGTAGACAGGGTGTCTGCCTCACGGACCAAAAGTGGGAGGCGATTCCCCAGAAGAGGAGCCTGATAACTAAACAATCTGCCTCCCGTCTACTTTTAGAGAAGCCAGGAACCACCAGTAGACCTGCAGTGTGAGAACATATGAGGTAATCAGATCTCTGATATATGATGGTGCTTGATTATTAAGGGCTTTATACATGAGAAGGAGAATTTTAAATTCTATTCTTGATTTAACCAGAAGCCAATGAAGGGAAGCTAAAATAGGAAAAATATTATTCCTCTTGTTGATTTTCATCAGAACTCTTGCTGCAGCATTTTGGATCAGCTGAATGCTTCAAACTGCATTTTGTGGACTTCCTGATAGTAAAGAATTACAATAGTCCAGCCTTGAAGTAACAAATGCATGGACTAGTATTTCAGTGTCACTCTTGGACAAAATATTTCTAACTTTGGCAATATTCTGGAGGTGAAAAAAGGAAACCCTGGAAACCTGTTTAATATGGGATTTAAATTACATGTCTTTGACAAAAATCAAACCTTTATCACCAGAGGTCAATTTAATGCCATCAAGATTAAGTGATTGATTAAGAAGTTTATATTTTGAGGACTCTGGTCCAAAGATTGCAACCTCTATCTTGTCAGTATTTAAAAGCAGGAAATTTAAAGTCATCCAGGTTTTGATGTCATCAAGACATGCCTATAGTCAAAGTAATTGATCGAATTCATCAGGATTTATGTATAAATAAAGCGCAATGTCATCAGTATAGCAGTGGAAATGAATACCATGCCGTCTGATAATTTTACCAATTGGAAGCATATATATATATATATATATATATATATATATATATATATATATATATATATATATATATATATATATATATATATATATATATATATATATATATATATATATATATATATATATATATATTGTATAGAGAATTGGTCCAAGGACTGAACCTCTGGTCCTCCACAAGTGACCCTAGAGTTCGAAGAAGATTCATTATTAACATGAACAAACTGGAATCTGTCAGACAGTGTTATGAACTTGGCACTAGTCCTGGTCTGATTCTCCATCTGACACACCTGTGCAGCTCCGCCCCGTTCTCATTAGCCTGCACCTGATCCACTTGCAACACTGACTATAAAACCAGCTCTCAGACCACTCACTAGTGCCAGATTATTACCAGCCATTGCCTACCAAGCCTGCCAGACCTGATTATTGTGCTGCGTGGATTTCTGACCTGCTCCTGTGCACTGACTCTGCCCACGAATTCTGCTTTGGACTGTCTCTGGATTTCTGATATCCCGGCTCTGGACCTGCTCTCAGATTTCGGTCTCTGGTTAATCCACCTGATCATCCTGCCTGACTCTGCTGTCACGGTTCTGACCCAGAGCCTGTTTTTCGACCACCGAGCACCTGCCAGTCCCATGAGTAAGATCATTCAAGCTGTTCTGATTCAGTTTCCACCTGCAGCAGTTTTCACCTCAATAAACTGTTTTCTTAACTACATCTGATCTTGTCTGGCTGAATTCTGGGTCCTCGGTTTCAAGTCATTACAGACAGATAAGATTTAAACCAGCCTAATGCTTTAACCTTAATCCCTACAGTATGTTCAAGTCTTTTTAGTAGAATATTGTGACCAACTGTATCAAATGCAGCACTGAGATCTAACAGGACAAGTACATTATCTGAGGCCATGAGAATATCATTAGTGACCTTCATCAGAGCTGTTTTGGTGCTATGATGAGCTCTGAAGCTTGACTGGCCTGGCATTTGAGTATGGTCCCTAGTGTCTCTAATGCTCGTTTCTGACTATGGAGCTTCCAATTACCAGAGTCAGCTTCTCAACGGTGTGTCGCTGAGTAGGGAAAATCTGTTAGAAATGCAGATGGGATGGTGGTGACCTTGGAGCTGAATCCTGAGCCATGCAACCTGCATATTTTCACCCAGCCAACCTAGTTACCCAGCTGCTCGGGTGGTTTTGGGGGACGACTACGTAAAGCAAATCTTTGTGGCTCCGTGCTAAGGGGCCTCGGCTGTCTGCTGTTTTTTCAAAAGCACACAGCCAGGATTCCAATTCTGACACCTTTGCCTTGAGAGCTATAGAAACACTACATTTATTACACGTACTGTTATCACTAAAAGAGGAATAACTAAACATCAAACACAAAGAGCAGGAGAGAGGGGGAGACTTAAACAGAGACAGAGAAGCTGATGGAAGGCTAGGGGATGAAGCCATTGTGAGGCTAAAGCTAAGCTAGGCTAGCAACCTCTTACAACGCCAGGAAAAGCAAACCGTGTGTAACACGAGGAGTTCCCAAACGTGAAGTGCAGCAACAGAGAATGTGTCAATTAATATAACACACTAAAAAACAACAAGAGGTGACCAAAGTGCTTCGCAGTTACACAATAATACAACAACCATGTAATAATAAATGTTATTAAGTTGTAATAAGGATCACTAAAACAAAATAGAATTAAAGGCCAAATGCTTGCTTTTAAATCCTTCCTTTTCACATTCAAATATTTCAGTTGTGGTCTATATGAAGTGGAACTGCAACGCTTTGGTCTGAATTCTTCATCAGTGAAGTTCAAGAGACCCCTCTTGTAACCCTTTATCAGCAGCTTATAAGACTGTGTGTTTTTCATGCCGTTTTGATGCAGCTCTTCGCCCACACCTTCTACCATCTCCCACAGCTTTCCACTCCAACCCCTTCAAGATTTTTTGTAGTTTAATGGCAAGATACTATTACCTAGCTCAAGAGAAACTTTTTATTCCCAAATGCATTAAAAATGTCAGGGGAAGATGTTTCTATTCCGTCTTACATGTTCGAGTCAGAGTCTGACCCAGAGCAAGAGGAAACAATGCTGCTTCTATCACAATGCTACTCGAAATAGGTACTACGGTTGTGCTCTCAAACTATAAACGAGCACACTGCTAGTGCTATGATATCTGAAATAAAGTCTTTTCAAATTTCTTTTGAAAGTCTTTTCAAATTTCAGTTTTATCAGCAGCTTACTGCTTTGCGGCGTACTGGTTAAAGAGATCATGTAGATCAGAAGTCTTTAACCCTGGTCTTTAACCCTGCATCTTTTAGATGTCTCTACTCCACCACACCTGAATCAACTGATTGCATGATCTCTTCAGCAGTCAACAAGGGCTGCAGAGGCTTGTCAATCACCCCTTAATTTAACTAAGGTGTGTGGAGGCAGGGAAGCCTAAATCAGAACTTTCTAAACTCAATAACCCCAGTCTTCTTTTTATTACGGTTAAGCAAATTTAAACTTACCCAGATTTTAATTTCAGCCAGATAATTTAAAAAGGGTGTCAGAGCAGCACTGTTGATTAGTTTAACTAGCATATAGGCCTGATTTTCATTTAAAAAACATGTTTTGCTTCCTAAAGATAGACCATAGTGGCAACATATGCAAAGCCAACAGCAATGTTCCCAATATGGACGCCAGGGGAACCCTAAAATGGTGAGGGCTCCTGAAGAAAAATAAGTCCCTCGATTGATAGAAAAGCATCTGCCTGTGAGGTATGACTCGAACCGGGTGATAGCTGTACCTTTAATACCCACTACATGTTCCAACTGGGATAACAGAATATTGCGCTGTACGATATCAAAGGCTACTGAGCCTTTGTATTAAAGCAGAGAACATTGCAGGCTTAAATTGCTGAAGAACAATTATACTTAAGGGAGAAGACGAGCGATCTTTATCCTGATGAGATGAGATTGAGAGCAGAAATCTTTTCAACAAAAAAAAATTAAAAACTTCTAACACAGAGTGGAGGACACCACAGAATGGTTGAAAGCACACATTTGTGATGTGACACCACCTGTTGATCAATCTTGGAGGCTAGTTTGTCACTGACCAATCAACAATCACAGCTTGTCCCATAGTGAAATGCCTCTTGCCAGCAGAAGCCCCCCACTCTTTTCTTCAAGCAACTTTCTGGGATGTTACATTACGGTCAGAGGGATTTTGTTAAAAAACAAACTTCATGCCATCTAACCTCCAATATAAATGCTGCACATTATGCTTTACAGTACTTAATAAAACCAGTTTATTTTACAACCTTCTATTGTTTTGTTTTTGTATGAAATACATTGTTCATTATTTACATAAGTACATAAAATAATTGCAGTGTTTTCTTTTCTCTTTTTTGGGGGGGGCAGAACTGATTAATGGCCGTTCAATATATTTCTATGGGGAAAGTTGATTTGACATACAAGTAATTTGAATTTTGAGCTCCGATACAGAAGCAATTAAATCCATAAGTCAAGGCACCACTCTACAGTATATACAGCACAAGGTCACAAAGGCTTACAAGAATGGCAAGTTATGCAGGGAATGTTTGCTTATGTAGCATTTAAAAAAACACTACAAAGTAGCCATCAAAATATATGTAAAATAAGAAAAACAAAAAAGCAAGTTTGAATTAAAAGCGCTGCATTGACACAGTTGATATAACAAGTTTGATAGCATTACACACAAACCCTATAACAGTAAATCACCATAGAAGGAGACCTTTAGCATCAGATTTCAACTAAGCTAGAAAATCATTTAAATGGTTTTGGAGCACCACTGTCCGGGTTGACAATTCTAGATTAATAAATATGCTGTTTCTGTTAGGCTCAGAACAGACGGACCCAATGTTTGAATTGAACAAACAGTTCAAGTTTAGGAACAGTTTATCTAAAACTGAAATGTGGCAAGCGCCGTTGGCGTCTATGGTAGGAACCTCTGGGGACAGAGACAGCAGGTTAGTGACCACATTTAACTGGGAGTGATTATTCACAAACGTGATGGTCACTAACCTCTTCTCAATGTTCAGTCAGGGACCAGTGATGAGTGTCAGTTCCAGCCAGCTGGCTGACAACGCGGTGCGGTGGTCGTCGCTCAGAGAGTCCCAGGGCAGAACTCTTCTAGATGGTCGGTGGTCGGAGGACAGGCGGATGGTCAGAACCGTGAGGATGAATGTAGGCAGGAGGATCAGAAGGACGAACCAGAAGCCGATGTTGCGGACGAGATCCGAGGTCAGAGCCAGGTGGTCAGATGTCCGATGAGGTGCCAGAGGGAGATTCAAGATGAGGTCGGGGCACAGTACCAGGTTCGGTACACGATCAGACTAACAGGCAGGCTCGGATCAGGCAGGTTCGGTGGTCAGGTAGCATGTCCGGTCGGTACACACAAAGGCAGGGATAAGGCAGTTGGTCAGGTCAGGCAGAAGTCAGAAAGATGGATCAGGCAATCAGGTCAGGCGGGGGTCAGGCGGGGGTCAGGCAGGCTCAGAGGTCGAGAGGCAGAACAGGTCAGGATCAGGCAATCAGAATAAGGAACGCTGGAATAAGTCTCACCAATGGCTCGAAATAATCTGGCACCGATGACTGGTCTGAAGGCTGGTTACATACTGACAGATGCAGGTGGATCAGGTGAGTGGTAATGAGGAACGGGTCGGAGCTAAGTAGGTGTGTGAAATGAGTAATCAGACCAGCATCAGTGCCGAGATCATTTCAATCTGAAAAACTCACACAGAAAGAAAAGGCAATTAGAAGATTTTATTGATACAATATTTTAAGAGTTTGGCGCTCAGACCTCGGTAGGAAAAATTCACGCTGAATTATACTTCAATATGCATAAGCAGGTGTATGAGAATAGGGATATTTCCCCCCAGGTCTGAAACTGGTGGTGGAGTGGAGATAAATAAAGTTTGTTCAGTCCATATGCTGAACTGTTTGATCTCGATATCCAACTTGATAAACACAGGTTTCCATGAACTGTCCATGATGAGCAAGCATGAAGCGACTGTGGAGAGGAAAAACTCCCCTTTGGGAAGAAACCTCTGGCAGAACCAGGCTCAGCATGGCGGTCTTCTGCCGGACCGTTTTAAGGAGTGACTGGGAATTCCATAAGAGTCCAGGAGGAATTACACTCTGATAGGGAAGAGGTTGAAGGAGGACCGTAGGAAAGCCAGGCGGAGCTTAGCTACGATGGTGGAGAAGGGGATGGAGGTGGGTTGAAACCAGTCAACAGAGTCCAAACTGGACACGGCGCAGCCACTGCTTGCTCGCTGAGCAGAAGGCCGAGACGAGGATGTGGAGTTCTTTTTAAGATGAACCCAGGATGCTGATTGGCTTCGAGGAGGAGCAGTTCAAAGCTGATAGGCTTGCGTCGGAGGCGGATGAGTCTCTGATTGATGGAGGTAGGCAATAGAGATTCTTCAGTTTGAATTTTCGCTTAAGCTGCATAACAGTTTCTTCGTACCATGTGTTGGTTATTTGAAGGTACAGGGTTTCTCCGAGGTTTCCAGTGGTTCCACCACCATTCTAAATGGTCCAAAACAGTGCACAAACAGAAATGTTAAGAAAATTGACTCCAGATTGACCTACAGAGTCAGCGTGAGCATTTATGGTTGCTTATCCAGAGAGTCTTTGTGTTGTTTCTGCAATGAATTGGTAGCCTGGCCAGGTTGTAAGACTCTTGCATCAAAATGACCCTAAACGGAATAAAGAACGTTTGTTTGAAGACAAATTGGGTTACCAACAGATGCTTCAATTAAAATCTAATTTTTGATGACTTTTAAATGCAAACAGCGATTACGCTAAGATACGCCTTGCATTTAACAGCAATTACTAAAGCAAAGGTGCCCAAGTTCAGTCCTTAAGGACTTGGGCATCACAATCAAATGAATGGCTTGTCATTCTGCACTGCTGAATGACATGCTGACAAGAGAAATTAGCCCTTTGATTCTGATCTGTTGAAGCAGGGATAAATCTTTAGTTTGTAGCACAGTAACTCTTGAGGATTGGACTTGGGCACCTGACATACAGTCTATCTTTGGGAATTAAGCTGACAAAAACTACTTCCCTTTCGATTTACACTGTATTGAAAGTTTGGTGTCTCAAAGGTCTCTCATATTTAAATGAAAATGTGTAAATGTTTACTAGCACTCCTAGTTAATAGATGCAGAGAGAGTATAAAGTAACTATTTTTGTAGAAACCTGGTAATATCAAGAGGCCACAGATTACTGTATTTCTCATCAAGTTTGGAGTTTTGCTGTTTTATCCTCATTACTGTGCTCATCACCGTGGATGTTGCAAAGAAAATCTTGGGACATGGCTCAGCCTTGTTAGTCACAGTTCCAGTTTTTCAAAAGTTTTTAATTATTGCTCTGACATAAAAAAGAATCATATAGAAAGACTCTTGTAGCCTATAGATATAAACATTTCTAGTGTTATAAAACATGTCGGTTACGTGTAAGGCATTTATTACTGATCTTAACTTCACAAAACCTCTCTTTAAAAAGTGAGATTTATCTTTTTAATGTTCTGTAATGGCGGGACGACCTGTATGTGGTGAACCTTAATTCCAGCTTCTTGACTGTAGTAAAAGGCTCCAATGCCTCAAACAATTCTTGAACAAGACAAAAGTTAGAAAATGTATGGAGGACTTAATTAAAGGTGAAACTTTAAAGATTAAACTTTCTCTGTTTCAGCAGCAGTGAGTGAGTGAGATGTGTTATCGCACACAATGTCCACATTACTACCAGATCCTGCAGAGACATGTAATTAGGAGAGATAAGTGTGGGTGTTTTATGAGTGTGCAGAGGTCTAAAAACACACTTTTTTTACTGCAGACCGTTTGTCAGGCAAAGACATAATTAATAATGTTAAAAATCATTGTATCCAATTTTAGTGTCTCTCCCAGCAATCTGGTTTTGTGTATATGTTTGCTCACTGGTAATGGCCCATTGGGACACACGCATGGAACAGAGACATTAATAATATCATTAGCGTAGCCTGCGGTTTTCCAGCCACAAGAAATCAAAATGTTTAATGTGAGCAACGTCTAGTGCATCACTCATTACTTTTACTGTGGAGGCTTTAAACATACTTTTTTATTAAAGTATAATCTATTGAAACTGATCTCTTTATTCAAGGGATTACTTTATTTGGAAGAGAATAATGTCACATGGAGATCAGGAGCTTCTTGTTATACAGCAGGATTTAAAGGTATCCTCTGAGAATTTGTTTAGCATTAATAATCAGCACATCGTAACATCTGTAAGCTAGGTTATTATCTTTTCATTTATGTATTATTCCATTACAGATTGTTTTGTTTTTTTGGGGTTTTTTTTACAAATGCTCTTCACACCTAAACTGTGAACGCTCCTATTATTTAGTCTCAGTATTTTACAAGAATTCATGTCTGAGTAAAAGGTTTTAAAATGATTGTGACAAACCACATTTCCCAAGTAGAAAAATTTTGGAAAATGGAGTGATTTGATTTCAACAATTTTACCTGGATATTGAAAAACAAAATGACAGGAAGAAAGAAAAGAACTAGTATTGCCAGTATTGTTACTATTGTCACAGCCTTCTATCTTTTATTTCTTCTCCTATACTGCTTTCCTACTTTCTTGTCTCCTGTACTTCTTTCCCATTTTTCTTTTCTCCTATCCTTTTCCTAGCTTTTCATTTCTCCTATCCTTCTTTCTTTCCCTCTTCTGTGTTGTACCTTCTTCCCTTGTGTCTAACCTCATGTTCTATATCTTTCTTCTTACCACATCTTCTTACTTCCTTCCTTCCTTCCTTCCTGCACTGTGGTTTTCCTTTGTTCCTACCTCATTTCTGTCTGTCTGTCTTTTCTTGTTTCCATATTTAATGCCTGTCCAGTATAACAGTGTATGTAATCTAAGCCCTGAAGGGATGCATTGGTGTTTTATTTTAAAGAATTATGTATATCCAACAGGAAGAAATCACCAGACCACTAGCACAGAAATGTTACAAAACCTTCAAACTACTGATGATCCGACAAGTGCTTTCATTCTCAGTGCCTCACAAGAGTAAACACTCATAATCATTGACCTGAAACCACCCTGGAACAACAAAGGCACTTCCTTTGCTTGCTTGTTCAGACTGCTCTATTGATCCTGACAAACAACCCATCCAGAGTGTGTTGCAGTCATTCAAGACATCTCTCTTCTTATGTTAGCTCCAAGTTACCTCTATCAACACATCCATGCTTTTCGATGCAGCGCAAACACTCGGCGGAGTTCAGTGAGAGAACCCGTAACAAGTCGCTGTTTGTTCAAGCAGAAGGTGGGGAGAAGTACAGCACAGAAGCAGGGAGCGAAAGGGGCGAGGGAGGCATTGATGATAAATCACCAGCGAGGACTATGTGACGCTGACAGTATTACATCCTTGGACTGTTTCTCAGTAGGCAAGGTTAGACTGTCTATTGGTGGGCTGTAGCTCCCTCTGAGCCTGCAGGAAAGACAAAATTAGGCAATTACAGGCAAATAAATCTTATATCCCTTGACAGGAGCTTTCAGAGTCTGAGTGTAAAATGGTGTTAGGATTCAGATGGAGTGCCTCGGTGCAGCAGGACTTAGTGGATAAAGTACATCATGCACATCTATGAAGAGAGGTGCTCCTTTGCTACAAAGGCCAGGTGGGACTAATTCTCCATGCTGCAGCCTAATAACGACATAAGAGTTTGGAAAGATATAAAAGCTTAATGCAATTCATGGTCAGAAACAGTGGATTCTGTGGTTTGATATTGGAAATTGACATATTTTGCTTTTTTTTTGTAACTGCTGGATGTCTCTGATGATGTTGACATTTTGTTGGTCTGTTTATGCCAAGTGTACGACCCTTTAGTTTTTAGCATGTGTTGTAAGTGATGAGCATATTGACTGAGTGTGGAAATGTCAAACTAATATCAAACTGATTAAGCTGGCCGGAAGCAGTGGGGTAGAAGCAAATGGTCTACATTTATGTAGTGTATTTTTAGTCTTACAGGATAATCAAAGTGCATACCCCGAGGCTTTTAGCTTATGTATAAAGCACCTATTTCTATCATGTACACTGTGAACATTGAGATATGCTTCAGTATGTCATCACAGAAACATAACATGTAGACGGTAACTGTAACCAGTAACTGACTGCAGTTTGGGGTTTTGGCATTGTTGAGGTGAAGGTAGTTGAAAAAACATTTTTTTTGTTTTGTTTTAGGGAAACTTGAACAACGAATCAAAGTTCCTGTTGAATGTATATTGATAGGCATTGATGTATTTTACCAAATAGAACAGTATTAGAATATTGCTATTACCATGAGGTTAAGCACTGTAGTGTTAACAGCTTAATGTTTATTTTTTTAAACAGGGCTCTTTTATTGTGGATTAATTACTTCTTAGAAGTGCTTCTATAAATGTGCACAGTTACAATCCAACACTGGCTGTGATACAGCCCTCCCAGGCAAGACTCAAATGAGCTGCATTTGTATAATATCTGCAGGCTTAATGATCTCTCCAAACCCTTCACATGCTGCATCCCTTTCATAAACAAGTAGCAGATTTTTCATACTCACACACCAATAAGCACATTAATAGAAATGTAGGGTCCAGTACCTTAGCCCGGAGCCCTTGAATATGTGGACTGGAGGAGTAACAAAGTTCTTACTCTCAAGCTATTGGACTGTCTCTCTATCTTTCAAAACCCCAACCACATCAGAAAGTTATGTATTAGTAAGATAGGTTTTACTTACTACAGGAAAAGACCAAACCTATTCAGCTTTAGCCATCGTGAGTAAACTCTGATTCAAACATTAATGTTTACTAGGGGTGGGTAGTAACTAGTTACATTTACTTGAGTAACCCTTTTGAACATAATGTACTTTTGTAGTAGTTTTACTGAACTGTACATTTTACATTTGCTTGAGCAATATTATTACTGAAGTATTGGCACTCTTACTTGAGGAAGATTTCTGGCTACTCTACCTACTGCGAGTTACTTGAATAAAGAACATACTTGTTTTAACCAAAAATGTATCGGAGACAAAAACTTGGAGTTTATGTTAAAGTGAGACTTCTTATTTGTACACAAGCTTTGTTATTTTGATAAGCTCATTGAGTCATTTGGAGGTCAATTTAAATGATAGATATTATCTTTGGATGTGCTTTGCGCTCTTCAAACATACTGTTTGCTGTAAGTATTGCTTTCAGGTTTAAGGTTGAAAAATATTATTTAGAAAAGTGTTTCTCCTGCCTGAATTTGTTGTTTTGTAACTATGTTATTCCTTGTTTATTTCTCATTTTTGTCAGTAAGACACTAGAATTTGCACATAACCTTATATTTTTGTCTGTCCGATTACATCCATCAGCTGTTCTGTTTAGTTACTCTATAATTGAATAGCCTTCTTAATTGTAATTGCTTGGGCTATTCAAGTACAAGTGCTCCTTTTAGTTACGCACAATTTTTGGCTACTTTATCCACTTCTGATGTTAACTTCTTACTTCATGTCCTCTTCTGTTTTAACAAAGAATTGTGACCAGTCCCATTTTTATAATTTGGTTTCATTACGGTTTTTTCACCAAATCAGTTTTGTTGTTGATAATATAATAATTACATATACATTTGCTTACATATACATTTACAATACCATACTTTAACTGTAATATGCAGTTATCTTCCACTGCACTTTAATTTAAATAGCTTCTGTCCAAAATTTATTTATTCATTTTATAGTAACAGCTACCTGTATATCATGCTCACAATTCTGCCTATGGTAATAGCCATCTGTACATATATTCATAGCACATGTAAACTCTCTTATAATAACAATCATCTGTATATTATGCTATTGTACATATCTGTAAAACTCTATTCATAGTAATATCCACCTGTATATTATATTCGGTACATATCCAGCTGTAAATTTAGTTCACAATACTAGTTATCTATATATTATACTCATGGGACAGATCTATCAGTAAAATTCTGTTTATAATAGTATACATTTCTATATTTATTCAGTAAAAACCCATGTCCTGTACTTATGGAACCATTGTATATCCTGCACTTGCTGCTATTGCACTTCTGGTTAGACCTAAACTGCATTTCGTTGCCTTGTACCTGTACCTGTGTAATGACAATAAAGTTGAATCTAATCTAATCTACTAGTGCTTGATTTGCTCCTCTTCCTTCTGTTTCCAGAGAAGAAAGTGCAGAAAAAGCTGTGCAAATGATGACTCTTAACTGGGTCCGAAGAAAGAAACATTTTCACATATTGCTGATTGTACTCTAAGTACAAGGAGACCAATGACCAAGACCAATTAACCCTTTTGACAAAACTATAAATGCCTATTAGAGGCCAGGAATGATCAGGGACCACCAACATGGTGCCCGCAGGCACCAGTTAGCCCCCCAAGACCATATGTGGTGCCCTAAAGCCTGTTCAAAGAACTAGCACAACCTTCCAGTGAGCTGCATTTAAAATGCTCTTGTATTCAGTTGCTCTTCCTTTTTAATCTTACAAGTATTTACATAGATTTAAAAATGACAAAATCAATAAAAAGAATATTTATATTACGCAAAGTTAAGGTGAGCTTGGACTCTTCATATGACACAGTACCAATGAAGTACATAGCTCTCAGTTGCAAAAAGGTTGGTGACCCCTGCTCTAGATGGTTCACAAACCATGAGTGATTTTAAAACTACATTTACAAATCAGGTAACAGGGATTAAGGCAGCCCCTTTGTAAAATAACCTCTATAACATGATGAGTATCTCTATGATCCCAAGGGATCTACTCTGTTTATAACTAACGGTTATGCGGTTTGTCTGTCTAAATATTAATGCAGCAGTCGCACAAGGGTGTAGAAAAAAACATACCAAGCATATTTGGGATATGTGACCTCGGTATTGTTCCAAACTATCTGTAGAGCAGTTCTTTTAGGCAAGGCAATTTTATCTGTATAACACATTTCAGTAACAAGACAATTCAAAGTGCTGTACATGAATAACCTTATCTGCAAGCTGAATTCTCCCTGTATTTGTGTGTTCACTGACACACGAGAATCCATCTTGTACCACTCCCGCTTCAACTGTTTGTGACCAAACCAAAACGGTTTGGGCCAATCACTTTGCAGTATTATAGTTTAAGGCGGGACATACAGCTGTGACAAAAGCAAGAGCTGCTGAGCTAAAATAAACATAGCAGCCCAGGAGGACGTACGGTTAGCTGCTGCTATCACATTTGTTTTGTCAGAAGCCATGATTTCATGTTTGAAAGAAGAACAGCAAGAAGTGCTTTGACTAGCTTATGCTCTGAGGTTTCTCATAGTTTCTGATACCGTGATTGGCTAAAATCAACCTTTTGGTAGGTGGGCACTGGGTGTTGCTTCACCCAATCAGCTCAGAGAGTTCTGCTGAATGTCCCTCCTTCCCCAAAACGGATTTGATAGGAGCAGTCCTATATTGACAATGTCCATATTGATACACATTATCAATATGGCTAGCCAGGTTAGTACATGAACAGAACATGACAAAAGAAAACATGCAGAGGAAAGTACACTGCAGTGGAATAGATGCAGCAAGTCAAGATATAAGACAAGTTGGACTAAAAACTTTGATATTAACATTTAAAGGCAACTCTAAAAAAAATAGGTTTTTAACCTTGATTTAAAGGAACTCGGGGTTTCAACATTTTTACAGTCTTCTGGGAGTTCCAGATAAGTGGAGCATAAAAACTAAATGCTGCTTCGTCGTGTTTGGTTCTGGGTATGCAGAGTAGATGTGACCCAGAAGACCTGAGTGGTCTGGATGGTTGATGCACTGATAAGAAGTCTGTAATTTATTTTGGTGCCAAACTATTCAGTGATTTATAAACTCACAGAAGTATTTTAAATTATATTTTGTGAGATACATGGAACCAATGTAAGGACTTTAGAACTGGTGTGATGTGCTCTACTTTCTTAGTCTTAGTGAGGACACAGGCAGCAGCGTTCTGGATCAGCTGCAGCTGTCTGATCCACTTTTTAGGCAGACCTGTGAAAACACCGTTGCAGTAATCAATTCTACTAAAAATAAACGCATGTATTAGTTTTTCCAGATCCTGCTGAGACATTAGTCCTTTAATCATGGAAATGTTCTTTGGGTGATTGTAGGGTGACCTTGTAACCTTCAAGATGTCTTTGAAGGTTTAGGTCTGAGGCCATTACTGCACCCAGATTTCAGGCCTGATTGGTGGTTACTAGCAGAAGCAGCTGACGCTGTGTGCTAACGTTTGCTCTCTCTTCAATTGGTCCAAAAGTTATTACTTAAGTTTTGCTTTTATTGAACAGTAGAAAATGTTGGCATATTCTTGCATTGATATATTCTACGTATTTACTCAGCACTCTAACAGGTTCATAGTCACCTGATGACAAGGTGATGTAGAGCTGTGTGTCGTCCGCATAGTTATGGTAACTGATGTTTTTTTATGATCTGATCTAAAGGGAGCATGTAGATATTGAATAGTGATGGACCCTTGGGGAACCCCACATGTGATTTTTGTGGCCTCTGATGTAAAGTTACCTACTGACACCAAAAAGTCCCAGTCCTTTAAGTATGATTTAAACCAATCAAGCGCTGTACCAGAAATGGCGACCCAGTTTTCCAGGTGCTATAACAGAATGAAAGATCAGCTGTATCAAATGCTGGACTCAGGTCCAATGATACCAGCACTGTAGTTCTTCCACAGTCTGCATTGATATGGATGTCAATTAACACCTTTTTATGGTGTGAATGTGATCTGATTTTGTTCAGTTATTGTTTTGCCGACTGCCACACACATAAGTAATGTGGCTGCTTTGGGAGTTACCCAGCTGTTACACAACAAAGGAGCCTCTGTGGAAGTGTGAAAGCAAAGCATAAAGGACAAGTAATTATGTGTTTGAATAAAAATTGTTGTTGCAAAACCTAAGTTTTTATTTCTTAATGAAGAGGAACCTAATGCATTTGGCCCAGATGTGCTGCTGATTAATTGCCTGACCAAAGAAAAAAGATCAATTCTAAAAACCAAGAATCCATATGAGGTCAAATGATTATTAGCTGAATTTATGAGTAAATAAACTCAGATCTCTTGCCATGTCACCAATCCAAGCAGTGCCACGGTAAATAATTTGTTGTCGGTACAAAGAGAGCGACTGTATAGCGTAATATAACGTAACGTTAGCATTAGGTTGTTGTGATGTGAGTGGAACTTGCATAAATTATGTTACAGTGATGCAAATTTGCAGCATATATGGTGTGTGAGAGCAAAAACTGGTTGGCAAAACAAAATTAAGGACCATTTTTACCCGCTCAATGTGTCTGCGTGTTGATCGTGCGCATTCATGACCAAATCTAAATTATTAATATGCTACCCTTATAGCTATTATTGCACTAGTTCTATGCTAATATGAGTTTAAAATTAATTATTGATTTAAACTATATTTATGTTAATTGCCAATTGTGGCCACATGCTATTATTGCTTGTGCCTGAATAGAGTTTGGTGGCTAATGCAGTTCCTGTTATCATACCGTTGCTTCCTGTGAGTATTGAAGGCACCACATTATAACCTGTTGATAAGCATAATGGTGGACTATATACATGTTATCGCGGTGTGTGCCATTGCTGTGAAAAATTTCTAATGTATTTTTCATAAGTGCAGACTGTTGCTCATTTAGTAATTAAAGTCACACATCTTATATTTATTATGTTTATTTTCTTCTTTTTACAGACCACACCGACATTTGCATTTACAGGTTCAGCGATAAATTGTTATATACATCCCTGTGCTAAGGACCGCTATAATGGATGGATTATCAGCTGCTAAATGGAGGCATTCAGTAAATGTTGGCATTTAGAAGAACTTTAGTCTCTGGCTCACTGACCGAATTATTCGGCTCATGTCAGCCACTTCCACCAGTGTGAATTTAACATGGGAGAGAAATTCTACAGCCATCGAGACTCCAGGGTCCTAAAAATGTTCAAATGACGGTCAGTATAGAACATGATCACCATAATACTTATGAAATATGTAAATATGTTAATATTTGAATCACTTCTATGCAACAAAATGAATCGATTATGAACCTGATTCAAAACACATATGAATGTATTTTACATGTGTCTTTATTTGACAAAATAAATACAATAAACAAGGTTTTAGAACTTAATTTTACATACAAATGTAAAAGTTATTTTTTAATGTTATAGGAAGAATGTTTTGCTTTGCTTTGCTCACATTCAAATGTGTTCATATTTATTCCAATTGAGATATCTTGCCAATGAATTATTTAAAAGTCATACATTGATTATAAGAGGTATAGTTGCATTCTATAGAAGAACAAGTGAACAAACAAAATTTAGAAAAAATAAAAAATACTGATCTCTTAGGGCCCTACTTAGGGGATCAGCACTAACTAAACAAGCTGAGTTTCTTGAAAGATGACCCTCGTCCTTTAGGTCATAGCAGTCCGTCAGATAACCTTTGCCCTGAAACCATGTGAGGAATGTTTAAACGCTGTTTTCCCACTTACTTACAACTAACTTAAGACTTGTTGTTTTGTTCTATTTAAGTGTCTGTGCTGTGGAGTCACGGAGGAGACATCCTTGGATTAAACTAATACACCTGAAAAGATGGTGCACCAGTTGATATTCACCACATGAAATCTCACCTCAATGCTCCTGACTTCACCAGAGTACGAGATGCAGCTAGAAATGGCAAAGATACATTTAATGATAGTGAAACACAGGTATAGTTAGTATTCATGAAGAGACACGCCACTCTGACACCCATTCTGCTATGAAGGGACATGGCTGGCCAAACACAGCAGCTTGAGGTAAATGCATAGAGGTAGTTTATAATGTTTGGGAGCCATAAACATTCTGCCCTTGGCTCTTCCCAAGCAGACGGACCATGGAGAATTTTACTACTGTCATAAAGCATGTTCATCTTCTGCCTCCCCCCTTGGTTCCCCTCAGTTAGAACACACACAGAAGCATGCACATATCCAAACACATCCGCACCACCCCATCCTTGTCATATTTCACACACACACACACACCTTGTGCATTAAAATGAAGAAGGTAAACATCTAAACAGACCGATATGCTGCTCTCCCCCACTGTTTAACTCACCAGTACTCAACACAACTACAGATGAATTCTCTTGAACTCTGCATGCAGAATTAAAATTAGCAAAGAGGTTGGTGTTTTAAAACTTTTTAGTTGTTGTAGGGGGGGGGGCTGTCTATGCATTCTTTTAAGAAATGGATAAGGGGGGTTTGCAATTTCTTTTTTAAGTTGCAGCAAATAATTACGAAAAAACTCTTGGTGACTGAGGAATAGACTAACCTAACAGTAACAGTAACAATAAAAGCTTGCACTTTTATAACTGGAAGACAAGAGCATAATAGTAAAATGAATGAATAATACAACTGAGACGAAATCTTCACTCGCATTTTTTATTTGTATGCAATCTAGTGTTACTCTGGAAAGATGGAACATTCCCAGGAGATCATGCTTCAAAGGTTTGGGATTGTTCATGTTCTGTTTGATGATTTTTGCAATATGGCAACAATTCTAATAAATCAAATAAATGTTCTTGAGCGTGTTCAGGAGTTTTAAATGTTGGTGTTTCTTTGATTGTAAAATAATCTGTGGCTTCAAATTTGGTGAGCGGGCCGATTCTCGTGCCTAGAGCCCCAGTTACTGAATGAGGCGCTGCTGACAACTCACAAAACTGAGCCTACCTACACATTTACCAGCTGATCCCACATAAGTGGAAAAAAGTCTATTTTTAACATGTTCCTCAAGCTACAGTTAAGTTAAAAAAATTGTAAGATGAACATATGATCTGTAGATTCTTTCACTCTTTTTGTTCTCTACCTGAAACAGCTGAGAACTGGTTCTAGACCAACTTATATGTTTCTAGACTGTATTTTTGCTGTAAGCAAACCAAAAACACAAAAAACTTCATATCAGTTAAAAAACAAAGTCGTTTCTTTAATTAATTTTAATTCAAATAGACTTGTTAAGTTTAAACAGAATCTACAGTAAGTCCCTCAGGCTATGTTCACACGCAGGTCTTGATGCTCAATTCCGATTTTTTGCTAAAATCCAATTTTTTGGGGTGGCCTTTCATACGACCACTAAATGTGACCACCAACAGACTTCAGTCTGAGCGGTTCAAGAATGCAAAGTGACCCTCATGCACAGATAACTGAAGGAGACGTCACACATCAGCACACTGTTTACTGAAGTAATGGTGAATGTAATTGTTTCCAGAAGTGTTCAATAAAGGTTATTTAAAAAAATGCTGATACTGGCCACCGTCTCTCATTATTAGAAAGCTGTTAAGCAATGGGAGCCGACAATATTAAGACCACATCACAGCGAGACGAAGTATGGTTAGACGAAAGCAGATTCATCACTTTGGAGATAGGCAATGGATCGATGGATCTAGGAGACAGCTTCTTGCAGTGCAGCTTGAAAGGGATATCTCTAGTAGATAGCCATACCCTCTGCCCAGCTATGTATTGTGGAGCAGCCAGTGGAGCGGTGGCAACTAGCGATCTTAGAGTAGATGCTGATGTGGCGAGAAGAATCTCCCAAATGTGTTGACAACAAAGAGCGGCTGCATGGGCAGAGGGTAAGAAGATGCTAAATAGTCTCACACAATACAGCCCAGTCCCAACATATGTCTTCTAGGTATCGAAGTAGAGCTTAACAAGTGAGACCTCCCAGCATACCATTAAAATAACACATTGTTTGCCATGTCATTCATATTATAAAGTGTTAAATTAAATATCACAGTTCCTTTTTGCAGACTATAATGTGAAACCACCATCTTCCTTTAGATATATAAGGTTTAGATAAGATCAAATGGCATTTGGAAGGTCAGCAACGCCTGTGACATCCCTTAATGCCCAAACATCAAGGCGACTTGCCTGAGAAATCACTGTGGCCTATTGGTTAGCAATGTCTCTCTATCAGCCAGTTTGAAGAATCTACAGGGAATCCAACTCCTGCAAAAGACAGGTAATGGCAGAAGTCTCCAGCACTTGGTTCAGAGATGAAGCAAAGATCAAGGACAGCTGTACATCCAATTATTGTACTTGAAAATAATCAGCACTGGAAATAATCCATCTTCTGGACTTGGCTCTGCTGCTCACTTTTATGCCAAAAACAGAGAACCCGGAAATTTCGCCGAACACAAGGAGCTCTTAAAAAGATTAATTTAAAATAATGTTCTGGTGGGAGACAGGAAACAGCCGGGAGCACACACAGGAACCACTGAAAGGGAAAGAGGCAGGTTAGTGGTTGTGGAGAACGACTAACCTGTCTCCATCTGGATCATGATAGTGATGATGGCAATGTCACAGAGAGCAGGACTAATTACTTGCTCCTTGGTAAAAGGCAACAGCACAGACGCAAAAGGGGAGCCCAATATCCAGCCGAGGGTCATCCACAGAAGACAGGTACAGGCAGAGGTATCCATAGGCCGGGATGCTTCTGAATACTCTTTTTTAAGTTTTTAAAACTTTTCTCTTTTCTTTTATTTATTTTTTTGACCAGCTCACAGAGTAGCATGCTCATGACCGCTAACACAAGGCCAGAGTAATGCACCTTTTTTTGTCAAACATGAAGCTTTTTCAAGGCAGTTTGAGCACTGTGTGGGCAAAACTGCATCACTCCTAAAGCTCTTGCTTTTCCAATAAATGGACACCATCATTCAGGAGGAAAGCTCTTCAATTTAAAAAAAATAAAAATTCCTTTTGCCTTACCAGGTCTTTTAAAAACAGCTCAAACGCAGCATACTCAGCAGCAAGACCACCTGCTGGGCGCTTTAAAAGCCTGTACAGAGCCTTAAGTAAATTTGAATGCAATCAGTCACAGTGATGACAATAATTTGGAAAATGAAAGCACATGATGGAAATAACTGTGATGATGGTAATGAATAGGTACGCGCAAGATATAATACAGAGAAAATATATGTACTTAACACACATTTGCTCTCAACACAGCCTTGAAGTGAATTACTGGATGCTCAGCCAGCACTCAGGGCTATAACAGCTTGATTGACATCTCATTGCAAACCAGAAAAGTTGCTTTGGGGCTTCATTTTCAAGATAAAGTGCAGCCTTGGTTCTCCCTTACAACAGATTAGTTTGTTATATTTTTCAACAAGTCCCTGAGAGCTACAGCATATACAGTGATAAAATCTGTTGGCAATTACGTTAAATCACTACTTCTCGGTTGTTTTCCTTTCAGCCATCCTCTCTACAGACAGTATGTGATCATTTTCTCCTTTGAGTGTTTGGATATAAGAGGTAAAAGGCAACCTGGTACATGTACATGAGTCCAAACGATTCGCTGACCCCTGATTTCTTCAGTTGCGTTTTCAAAGAAGATCTGTAAAAGTTCTGCTATTTTTATTTTTCTGGGATGAACTACCACTTTCTTTGAGAGCAGGCTGACATTCAACACAGTGCTGACGATTCTGCTCTCTATTTAAGCTGCAGCTTTATAAGGAGCACCTTTAGTAGATCAGTCTCCTATTGTACCCCTTACAAGTTTTTTATCTTCAGATCTAATGAGTCTGGACACCAAAATGGTCGGAACTTTATTGTCACGCTAAAAGTCACCGTTGGAAGGATATCCGGTGGTCCCAAGGGGATCAATGTAGTCAGAGGCCTAAATTGGGTGCAAGATCCCACACACTATTGCTCCAATAGCTTCCCGTATTCCTTCATGTTGTTCACACCAAACTGTACCAGCCTATCACAGACCAGTCTTTCTAGAAAACAGCTGGAACATCTGTCCCCACTTCTGAATAATCCCATTACAACCCATACTCATGGAAAGACTATAAAGAGAATGAATATTATAATAGTTGACACTGTATATTTAGTATACTGTGCATCCACTCCTACCTGTTAAAACCATCAGTGTCAGTCACAGTTCTGATAATAATACTTAATATTTGCTTAAAACAAATATATACAATTGTAGATCCAACATTTCTTCCACTGAAAACATTTTCTATCTTCATAAAATCTTGAATCTTGATTTTAGGGGCTTACCAAATGTGATCAGGATTTTTTTAAACAGTTTTGACTGGGATCAGGAAGACTTGGCAGTCTTAAGGAGATAGTTCAAACTACCTTTGTTTGTTAAAGTGGGGTTCTGTTTTGATGTTATGCTCAGTAAATAGGTTGCCTGCAATGCGTGTTTCTTTTAGCACTTCCTGCTTAATGTTGTATAGATTATTACTTTACTTGTTGGAGCAAGACCAATAAAAAAGGCAGACTGGTATGGTGGTAAAACAACTCTCTTTTATAAAGGTTTTATAGCGGTTCATTTGAATGTTTTACTAACCTTTAAACTGCTGTCAAGTTTTGCATTGAACACTTATTTAAAGGAGAAGTCCGGTCAAAATCAGAATTCAAACTGCTGAAAGTACTTTAAATATAAAACTACTACATACTGTGCAAAAAATTATACGTTTTTTTAATTATGAATAATTTTCATTTAATCATGTTTATGTGGAGGAATCCATCTTGGTCAAGAATAGTACTGTCACCTCCCATTTTTTGTCGTCACTCGGCGGACCCTCAGTTGAGCAAGTTTCAACGCTCTGTTTGTCACGGCGCACTATTTTCCAACATGGTGACAACTGGTGCTCTGTACGAAGCAGAGAGTGATGAAGTACTTAGTGACAGTGATGAGAGTTCCGTGGAGCTATCATCATCTGATAGCGATATGGATTTTTTTAGAAGAGTTTCTTGACAGAAACCGGACTTTTGACAGAATCCAGCGTACCTATTTCCAGTGCAAACTCAGTCGGGTCCTACAGTATATATGTATGCACGCGTGTGTGTGTGTGTGTGTGTGTGTGTGTGTGTGTGTGTGTGTGTGCGCGCGCTCCGCCGCAGCACGGCTTGCCGGCGCTGCAGTGGAGCGCGCGCACACACACAGCGGAGGAGAGATCGCTGAAGTGACTTAAGTTATACATTTGCCCTCTAGTAAAAAGGGCAGGTGGTCATTATTGTATAAATATTAAAATATAAAAGCGTTCCAGCACATGCTGGGGCGGAGGGATACCACATCACATGTGGTATCCCTCCGCCCCTCTGCTCGGTGACCATCCCCGCAAATTCTAAATAAAAAATTCTAAAATAAAAAATAACTTACCGAAAATCCTCGCTCTCATGTCATGTTCAAAACATTCTTCTTCAAAATGGTCGCTGCATATGACGTGTTTTCTCTCTGGCCAGGAGTTAGATGGCAAATCCGTTCTCTTCAAGTTGGCAATCCAGCACCGAGCCCGGTGGCTCATGAATCGGGAAGTTGAAATAAGCAATGTTTTTTCCACTTTTACCAGTTGTGTTGGAACATCCGATGGCCATGCACGTGGGCATTGTTGCTTCAGCAAAAGCTCTTGGGAATGTCAGCAGTGAAGTCCTCTGGAAATCCGAAAAAATTATTGATGATCGCAGCTGTGTAGAACGGCTCCTATTGACTTTGCATGGAAAGCGGAGAGAAATGCTGTCGCCGCTTCCGCTTTTCCACACCCCAGGATGTGATGTCAAACGCCCCTTACTGCCCAAATATGGGCAGTAATGTCAGCCCCCATACACAGTGATTCAGACGACAATTTATGTTTTTATTTTCTTATTGATTAAAGATAAGTTAATTAAATAACCACAAAGTATTAGTTTTAGTTATAGCTAATGATACCCTGATTTTTCCTTGTTGACCGGACTTCCCCTTTAAGTAAAAGTTTATATTTGCAAAGCTACATTGACTGTGTTTCTATCAACCCTTTTCAATACAATTTTTCAAATATCGTATTAGAAAAGGTTGACGGAGATGGCAAAATTCAAATTAACTTAAATTTCACAAAAAAAAGTTTTTACACCCACTTGAGGTTGTTTTTGACTTTTTCTAAAAATGTGCAAAAAATGAGATGGAAATCAACTTGCCGGATGTAGCGAACATTTACAGTACCTCACATGACTGATGAGCTGTTTCGGCTGCCGGCGTCTTCCTGAATATTCTCATAATGCTTGAAAACAGGACTGGAAGCAACAACAGGTACGTGTAGACCGACGAAGAGACTAGAGCATTTCTTAATCTCATCTGTGAAGAAAAATGGCAACACATTTGTTAAAACCTCACTTCATTACTGAACTGTGGTCCGTGCAAGTTTGCAACCTCTATGTCCTGTCTTACAGGGTAATATGACAACAGTACGCTTTGCGCCACAACTGTTAAAACTTAGCTCAAAAGTCGAATGAGAATTGGATGGAAACACGGTTACTGAAGATTTATGGGTCACACTCAGTTACTCATTACTCAAGGGCAGCGACCCACTATGGGCTTTTTTGTAAATAACAATTTTGCTGCTTATAACTTCTAAAAAGAAGACACTTAATACAGCCAAGTAGCCCATGATCGTAGATGCCTTTCCATTAACTCAACCTATGACACTGAGGCCCACATGGCATCACAAATCTTCAGATGCATGTCGATCAGGAAAGGAATAGTAAAAACCCTGTACGGTGGTCCTTTTTATGATTTTAGAGCGTTGTTGAAGACACTGTCAAATATTTTAGTGTAAAAACACAGTTATTACTGGTTCTTTTGTGAGATCATTTCAATCCTGTCAGTGTTGCTGCAGTATTACATGTTCAGGCTTGCTTTTAAATTGCCATCATGCAATTTTAGAGGGCTTGAACATACTGAAACCTCGGTCTCTGGGTCTTAACTGACAGGAGTTTGGTCTCCAGCTGCTGGGGCTCCATCTGCTTCAAGGTTCTGTAGACCTTGGTTCCAGCTAATTTGTTTGATATTTGATTTAAATAAGGCGTTTACCAGAGTTTACCAATCTCTATAATCATGTTTCCAATGTGTGTCCTTAAGAAAGATGGGTCTAGATGAAAACCAAAATATATCAGTGCGTTCAAGGTTTCCAATTTGCATTTATTATTTGATCAAGCAACTCTGTGTTCCTCTGCGTCAGTGTGAAATGTATTCTCTCTCTTCAGGGGACAAATTAATCCAAAATGATCTGACCTATGTCTTGCTTTGCCTTTTTGTTTGTTTTTACCAAGAATAATTCAAAATTAACATTTTTGGGTGATTTTACCACTCGGGATAATTTATAAGCAAGTTAATGGAGTAATCCCCAATTAAAGCCTTTGGTGATTGATCTCGTTTTATATAATATGCAACTCTTTAATTCATTCACTTCATGATACCACTTCAGCACGGCAGAAATAATGTATTTTGAATATTCATAATATGCACACCAAGAAGCTAGTTACGGCACCAAAAGCAGATGACTGTAAAAGTAACATCCCCCAATCCCTTTCTTCCAGCTGTGATTTTCTTCTTTTCAACACGGCTCAGTTTGAAGAAATATTGCTTTTCTGATATTGCACAAAGTGTGACCCTACTCCCAAATGCACACTCTCACCCACGCCTAACAAGAAATGGCATGTACGCACCCTCTCTCATTTTGCCTGGATGAATACACATGTCTGACTGTAATGTCACATATACAGGTTGTTCTCGTCGAGCTCCCCATCTAAATCAAAACTCCATTATTAGGATCATTTTATCATTGGTCATAATAAGAGCACATCAGGGACCGGTGCACCTGTGGATTTAATAAATGACTGGACCAATAAAGGTTGGTTGATGAGGTATGATTGTGGTTGTCATATTCTAGCCTGCCAAAAAGCATTTGCGTGACAGTGACATGGTTTTCTCTCTTTTTGCTGAAACTGAAAGACCAAGTCAGAATAAAGACTGATGTTTCTGTGTTTGTGGTGATTTTTTTTTTCTTTTTTTTGCTGAAACCAAAGGTGAGTGCGCCCAGAATGTCAGTAATAACCCCTCACTGCACAGAAAATCACAGACATGCTCAGCAAGAGTGGGCTGAAGGTAGCTGCAGATAATACTCTGCAGCTTTGTCACGATCAGCAACCTCTTTACTCACCGTCATTGGGTTTTATTATAAAAATGTGTCGGGAAATTATGCTTGAAATAATTCTGGCCTTCTATTGAGCTACCTTGGTAAAAAAAAAAAAAAAAAAAAAAATGACAGAGTCAAAGTCCGGATCTTAACGACTGCAGCAGTACTTTCTGCTTAAACAAGCTTCCACTGTTATTATGGCCTAGACCTTCCCTTGTATTATTCATTACCTGATAAAGTGTGGCACAGCTCCTGTCATATCTCACCTGTGCTCCATATTTATACTACAGTGTCAATGAGAAGTAAATTCCCATAAAGCTTATCTTCCACTACATTATACATAATGATTAAAAGGGACCGCGCAGGATGTGCAGCAGACTCTGATAAACATGATCAATTTGCTGAAACGACTCAGCTGTTGAGTGTATTTTAAGACTATCAAGGGTTTATGTTCAGTCCCATTATACGCTGAGTTCGCTGTTAGTGATTTGACCTTCAGTTCCTCTGTTGTGAGCCAGGGATGCAGAGTAAAAGTGACATCTAGCTGGCACCCTGTGACAGCAGATGAGGAGGAGGTTTAGACAAGTGCATGGGAAAGAGAAATTAAACCGGGAGAGCCCAGAGTGTGATTGACAGATCCTCAGCTCCCATGGTTTCCTGCTATTCTTCAGAGCTCATCTCTTCCCCTTGTTGTTTTTTTTTTCTTCCTTTTCTGTCGTCTCACAGTTAACTTCACAACAGGAAGCTTTTTACTGAAGAGCTCCGATTAGATTTCCTATTTTACAGTCCAATGCTCTGTTTATGTGAAACATATAGTATGTTGATACAAGCAGTCAACCATGGAAAAGACATTTCTTAGTATTCAGACCAGAGATTGCTTTGGGATGAGAGATCAAGTTAAGTTCAATTTTCTGTGCTTTTTTTTTTTTGTTGTTGTCCGTGTTTCTATAGAAGATGAAATGAAACTATTCTGGTGTCATGTTTTGCAGCGCAGAGTGAAAACGACTGTAGTCTTCAGAACAAACAGCTTCTTGTTTTGGAAAACTTTGCACAGCTAATTGAAATTCAACAGGCTTCGTTGTGATTTATTCAGTAACAGCTGGTCATAGACAGCGATGTAGTGCGGAATTAAATCTCTTAAATCTCCTTCATTTCTTTATAACCCAGAAAGTATATTTGTATCTTCCTAATTTACGGCCAAGATTCATCTCCATGAAAGTGCCACACACAAAACAAACAAGAACCTGAATCTGAAAAAAGCCAGAAAATCCACCTGCAGCCTGTGTGTCTTTACTTAATTTTTTTTTTTTCAAAGCCATTCTGATATAAAGGGAGATAAAAGTTCTAGACTCGTTCTGCCATGAAACAGCTTATGTGCTTGTGTTACATCATGCATCTCCTCCATATTTCTAATATTTCCACAAGTTGCTCTGAAGTACAATAGGCAGTAAAACACTTGCATGCTGTATCATGTCAGAGCAAGTTCATTGTTTTTTTTTTATTAAATCAACCAGTTGAAGGTTACTTAACGCCACTGCAGAACATGACCTGGCACAGCCCAATCTGTGGAAGTATTAAGGAGGCTTCCTCAAAATTACAGTGATTCAGAAAGACAGCTAGTGAAGTGTTTGACTCATTCACTCTTTTACGAGCACCGGTCTAGATGTGCCGTTTTGGCAAAAATTACTTCTTAAAAGTGCAGCTGACAGGAAACAGGAACTCAAAGGCGAAGGGAAAAAAAACAAAACCGGACCTTTAACAAAGTGAAAGGAAAGAGACAAGTCTTAATGTGTGTACGGCAAAAAAAAATATTAGTCCAGAGCTGAAGGTCCACTGGGAAATCATATGACTTAGTTATTGGACATTTCTTCATCTGCCAAGGACAAAATGTCATCCACTTCAGACAGAGGGAGTATAAAGTGTGCTCTCCTGTTCTGGTCAGCCACTGCTCTTCTTGCTGCATTACAAATCATATCTGCAGTTGTGTAGACATGAGCACTATGGGTATGCAGGACGGCTTAGCAAATCCCTTATCAAGAAATATGCAGAAGATCTGATGGCAAAATTTCCCGTTTTTTGTTCTCCTCTATACATCTCAATATTTAATTATAATGTTATGAAACAATAAAATATATTGTAGTTTTTATGGGCATAAAGAGGTATGGAACTCTTTACGGCGACACGCAAATTATTGACATACAAATGCATGTGAATAAAGTGAAATGCTTTTTAATAGTTCATTTCAAAAAGTGAAATTCATACATCCAATACATGGATCACGCACAGAGTGATGTATTCCAAGCATTTATTGCTGTTAAGTTTCTTTATTTGGGAAAACAAAAATTGTAATTCTGTTTCTCATAGAATTAGAATATTACATACATTTTTTACATATGAAAATGTTATGCTATGGTATGTGTTCTGAATTTTTTAAGCTGAGGAACAGAAAAACCTCAGCTCTGGGGGAAAAGGGGGATCAAATTTAGCAAAATAAAAAACAAAAGGTGTTATATTTTAAAGCCTCTACAAAGAAATCTAAAAAATAATAAAGCCTCACTGTGCCATAGCTACATTGACAACAAAGTGAAAAAGGTCACTGAACATTTAATAAAAAACATGACACTTCTATCAAATCTCTAATTAACGCCTACGATTCACTTTAACTTCTGCCCTCTCTGGCAACATCCATACTGTGTCAAGCAACAAATATTGTTACTCAGACAAGTCCACTGCCTGTGCCTTTTCATATGAGGAAGCCCTTTCCGCTCCATAACTACTGAGGGAATAAATTCCTTCCGCACTGCTCCGCGTTTGGTGCTGGCCGACTGGATAGGCTCACTTTGCGAGAGCCTGTCATCAACGCAGCTCTTGCAGTTACAGCAAGGTGCCTGCTCTGAGTCGTGCATCGTCCTGTCACCATGGAAACGCTCAATTGTTGAATGTGTAATGTGGAAACAAGTCCATGTGGCAACATTAGAAGACTATTAATTAGTTCCACTTGCCAACAAATACTAGATAATTATCTGGCATGTCCTCTCTGTCATAACAGAGCACTTTTCTCCAGTTTCGCTTTTTGAGTTGAATTATTGAAATTAATAGACTCTTCAATTTATTCTAACACCTGTTTCTATGCAACATTAACAAAGCTGACCATGAGAGTGGCGTATCTTGACATAACGACTATAGAGAATATATACAACCAAAACTTTAGACAGAAAGGGATGAATGACCGCTGACGAGACTAGATTAATTAAAGTCAAAAAGATACAAAATTGTTTGTTTACAGGTATGAATTAGGCAAAAAGGGGATTAATTGCCAGAATTCAGAACAACCGTGAGTGAGGCTCACTAAATGAACATTTCATTCATCGCATCACAGAGATCATCCGTCAGAATTTTCTGCTTGAGTACATTGTTAGTTTGTGGTCTAGATTCCATTTACGGTACTTTTAAAAAGAAAAACAATTCAAAAAATGGTGAGATTTCATCAACATTAAGAAACAGTTAGAAACAGGAGTTTTGTGCTACCAAGATGCAGAGATCCGAAATGAAAAAGCTGATTAAGTGTTTTCATCATAAGGAGAAGACTGGAAAATGAAGACATTATTTTAAATTTCTAACAATCTTGTTAATTACGCATTAGATGAATAAATATCTCAGTTTTTTATATTGTTTTAAGAGGGGGAAAACCCATAAAGTTAGGGGTTTTTTTTCAGCAGGATGGTATTTAGAAACCATGATAGGGTACAACGGATGAACTTTTTATCAGCGTGGAAATGTAAAATCCCTGCATGGATGTTCTGATTATCTTATATAATGCCCTAAAAAAGAGCCGTTTAAAAGTGAGCAAAGCTGTACAAAGCTGCAGATGGAGTGTTATGCTGCACTTCATTTCCATCCGTCCACCTCACTAAACCCACAGTACGATTTGACCAAATGATAAATCTCTGCAATCTCTTGCCGGCATATTACATATAGATTGAAGCTGTGGTGAGAATATTACTTTGTAAAGTCATGTCAGTTGGATTGAACAGTATATTTGTTTCTTTATTTTCTTACCTCACAAAGTGCCATTTGATAAAATGAATATTTGCATTGCATTTTCAGATATTCCACCGCCCGTGAAGCAAGGAGAATATGAGGTAGAGTTTGAAGCCGGCCATATACTATTTTGAGGTGATGGAAACATTTTTCTATTTAGTTTTTCATCTTTGAGCGTTTGACTCTGTGTGTGTGTGTGTGTGTGTGTGTGTGTGTGTGTGTGTGTGTGTGTGTGTGTGTGTGTGTGTGTGTGTGTGTGTGTGTGTGTGTGTGTGTGTGTGTGTGTGTGTGTGTGTGTGTGTGTGTGTGTTAAAAAATAGAAGAGGAATTGAATTTTAGGCTTTCTTTGGTCAAGGTAAAGAGCAACGCAGGGCAACTGCAGAGTTGAAGACTTAAAGGTGAGAAAAATGATTAATTGCAACGGTTGGAGGAGGCGAGCACAAAAGTCAAGACTATTAAAATAAGAATTAAAACAGTTATAACAATGTCCCCAAAAATGCCCTTTAAATAAAAGTCAGGAAACTGTTTCTTTTGTTCTTTTTTTTACAGGCTAAAAGAATGAAACTCCATTTGCAGGAGTGTACACGCACTACTGTGCTGCCTGGTGGTCTGAAGGGATGAGAACTATCTTTGAACTGGCAGTTTTCAGTGGAAACATGGAGAGGTACTGCTCTGGCAATACTGCCAAGGCTAATTCAGAATCACAATTTGACATAATACCCATGTTATTAGACTTTGGGAGGAGTACCAAAGGAAGCAGGAGAAAACCCAGACTTGCAGTGGCCAGGATTAGGTGGCACGGCTCTCTGCCCATGGTGGCACCACAAGACATGAAAAAATTTAATTTTCACCAGTAACAATTTTACTTTCTTGTTTAAATTTGAGTTTTTCATCAGAGAAACCTTTGCTTTAATTTTGAAAACAAACAAAGTGACCCATCTTCAGTGAGGGTGATGGCTGGTTCAGGGCACGAATCCTGCAAAGACCATAAATGAGCAGCGAAAACATGCAAGCTACACAGCAAAACTGCAGCTCAGTGTTTAACCGAAGACCTTCTGACTGTGTTCACCACTACACTGTGCAGCTCCGTTTTATTACTTCTTTCACGTCAAAGACTTCTAAAAGAGATCTCGACAGGCAGACTAGAGCAGCAAATAGCTGCGATAAACAATAATTGACTCCTGACAGCTTTGCATGTACTTATTTGGTCAGGTTGTGATGGATGTTAGATGTCTGCTCAGTTCTTTCAAACAACAAAAGTGCTTAGGGAGGTATTTTATGTACTATTTTTACTGTTATTATTAGCAGAGTACTTCTGAGGGCCTTCTAAAAACAAGTTGAAGAATCACAAGCTTTATCTGAAAACAACACAATCAGCTCTGGCAGATGAACACGACACAGCCATCCCCAAAGGAATCCACAGGTCACTCTCTTTCTCTCTGCCGCAACCTCTCTCCCCTTCCTCATCCTTTTCTTTCTCCTCAGCGCATGTTCCCCACGCTCATCAGTCCTGCTTCCTCGCTTCTTTTATGTTCCTCGTGTTTCTACTACGAGCTGCGTTACTCTTCACTTTGTGTAAATATATTAACTGGATCAAATCAGGGAAGACGTGGCAACGGATTTCAACACGAATCAGAGGTGCTTTTAACATGAACAAGCCTTTTTAATATGTCTCAGTGGGGGGGCTGCGTACAAAAAAGGTGTGGAAGCTTCTTTTTCACAGCATTTCTGGGAAACATGAGGTCCCATTGCTTTTCAAGAAACAAACCCCAAGGTGCAGGTAATACAGTCACAGGCACAGCCAGAAAGCAGACATTAATACAAGCTTAGACAAGAGCCACATTTCAAACTAAGAGCATGTAAATAAAACCAAGCACGGCTATATGAGCGATCTAAAACGCGTCATAAAACTGAGCAGTAAAAACAGCAACATCAAAACAAAGATATAAATACAGGGAAACAAATGAAATCAATAATTCAGTGGGGTAGCCGAGCACCTAAATCTGCACATTAGTGCATCTCCGTGTGTGCGCGTGTGTGCTTGCGTGTGTGCTTGCATGTGTGAATGATGACATCACTTCTGTGCAAGCATTTTTTTTTTTTTTCCCAACAAGCACACAGATACTCCCTATTTGGCCCGCCACAAAAACCTTCACACTTCAAAGGCGTGGGGTTTGGATCAAACGCGGCGGTTGCAGGTACACAGCTCTCCCTGCATGACTCCGCTCCCTTCATCTGTGGCCCTTTTCATGTCCGTGCCCGCAGAAGCCACATTTCACTACAACACTTGAATCCTAATGTGGATTAATGAGCTCAAATCAAATGAAATTGCAGTTCAAATAAATGAGATGTTGGAACCAGAGTCTAAAGCATTACTTGACCACGTGCCTTTGGCGCGGGGGGGAAAAAAATTAAATAAAATCATTTGATTTCAAGCCTTGAGTTGGATAAAGAGTGTGAAAACTCAGTGGACCTTCAAAGCTGGCAGCCTTTCAGAACAGTCTCCTATACAACTACAGCAGTGCCTCTTCACTCCAGGCACCTCAAATCAGTTTGCTTCACATCAGAGGAGAACATTTTTATCAGTGATGATGAGAGATTTGCACAATACTTGAAACTGTTACGTAAAATTTAAATTCCAATGACGTATATTGTTATTTTGAGACCTAATAGAAGCCCCTACGTACAGGAGGCTTGTTGCATTGAAAAGTCTGTTGCTGCTCTGCTGTGAAAGTCACACAGTCCTTCAACTTTATTCTTCAAGTTGGACTCGTGTCCCCTTGGGACCTGGAGGTCGCAGGCTGCAGGGTGACCGTCCCCTCTGGCTTCCTTTTCTCTTGCTCCTGTCTCATCACTTCACCCATGGGACACAGGCAAAGGTGAAGGAGGGTCAATAAACCAAAAACGCATGGTCAACTCTGTGCCTGTGCTTTTATATCAAAATCTACATTCTCACTGAGGCTTTCAATGCAAGCACAACTATTGTCCCGAAGTCTTGAGTCACTTTTCATTTCATTATCTGTGAGGTTTTTTTTAATCTTTTAATAAATCTCTAAGATTACTGCAGTGGTTTTGAAAAGTGTATACACATTCCCTGTTAAAATGGCTTTTGTCATATAAAAAATTTGTGATAAATAATTGTCCATGTACAATGTAGTGATAATCCTTCACAAATCAAAAGGATATACAAAAACACTTTTTTAATGCAATAGCCACGTCACTTAAATCTACACACTATATTGCTGTATTACTTAAAGCAACTTCTGATTCCATTTCAGCATTCAGTCTTGTTAAAGATGCTACATCTGGACTTGGTACCATTTGTTGTCTCTACTTTGAAGTTGAAAATTGAAAATCTGTTGTATTCTTCAGCTTTCCATCAGCAACCTGAGGTTTTGGGTCCTTGGACTGGTTACTAAAGAAAAGTAACAATGTGTTTCACGATCGGTATGATGTTCTGTTGGTATAAATGTTGTTTTCGTCACACTATTACACAGTCTTTGAGATTTTAGGAGGCTTGATGAGACCAGGTTATTCAAATACTGCTGTGGACATTGATTTACTGTTCTGTTACTGCCGCATTTAAACAATGAGATCCTTGCTATCTTTTTTTGACCTCACAAAATATTGATTTAGCAAAAACATGCAACTGTTGAAAAGACAGAAAAATCCAACTAGGATATTTCAGGTAAATCAAATGTAATGTAGCAGATGGTAGATTCAAGTAGGCTGTAAGCTGAAACTGAATCAACAAAGCATTGGTTTAAAGTTGTGAACACTAATGCAGCCAACATTAAAAGTTTAGTGGTTTCTTGGAAACAATGTCAGGAAACACTTCTATAGCACCATAGATATAAAATGACATACGACGAAGGAACAATATCGGCTGAAATAAACTGCATAACAACCAAAGTTTTTAAAGTTTTATTTTTGATTACATTTTTGCCAGTTCTCTGAAAAATCTTAATAACTCAAAGTTTTCTTGGACAGATTTAGACTTGAATCTATAAAAAACAGTATTGTGTAAAAATATTACATCAATTAGCTAAGTTGAATAGCTTTTTATGATTTTTTTTTTGCTTACTGTGATTACACAATTGTGGTCTGTAACAAGACAACTGCATTCATGTCTTTATAAAGGAGTGACATTAATCACTGTGAACCTGATGATATTTATAAACCCATCTTCCCAACCCTGCAGATTCCTCCAGATGCATCACCTCAGATTCTGTCTCTGTCTTATTAAAGTCCTAATGGAAAGTGATTGATGACAAAATTTCCTTGTGATTAAAAAGAGCTGTGACAGAAATAGTTATGTTGCAGGAAGAGCGTGTAGAAATGTCACAGTGACGTCGTTAATGGGTTCTTTTCAAATCACCTCAGAGATTTACAGGATTGCAAATAATTTAATATGCCAGGCCAGTAACGTTGTTGTAATAAGCCATCTAAAACAATTTATTGGATGTTCTCACACAATAAATCACAAGGGTCATGCATGTTTTATGAACAATCAGTCAAACTCAAGCATCAGCAGGCTGGATAATAATGAACTATTGGGAGCAATGGGCTTATTTAAGCTCAGAGATGGAGTAGGACAAATATCATTCTCAACGGGCAATCTTTAAAAGCTGCTTTTTAGTTTTTTATGAAGGTGTCTGTTTGCTGGCTGCTATCCATCTGTCTATGACAGTGCAGAGTGACAGTGAATTTCAATGAGTCTATTTCTTCTAAATATTCACTGCTCTCGCTGACATTTTTATTTTTCTGTTATTTCACCCCAGACAGTCTCGCCTATACAGATCCTGTTCCATCATGGATTATTAAAAAGGTACAAAAGAAAGTTTTATAAGCCATGTATGACTGTGCTAAAGCTCCTTTGGGTTATATGTAACTGTCACAAGCTGTATGACCGAGTTTGATGGAAATATTACAATTTTGTTGGTTTTGACATGTCAAAGAGGGAAGCAGATCAATTTCATGAAGTGTGGATATAATATTTTGATTTTCATATGACTTAAAGATATACATATACACCACCAGTCAAAAGTTTGGACACACTTTCTCCTTCAATTCAAAGAGAAAGTGTGTCCAAACCTATGACTGTTTGTGTAATTAGTAAGATGCTCATTCATTTCTTTATCTGGGTCGCATTTCAACAGATGTCAAAATATTTGGATAGGTTTAAGTAATGTGGCTTTTTAGTTGTATGTAGTCTGAAAATTTAGCTCAACTAACTTGAATTCCATTGAGTGTGTGCAGCAGATTGCACTTTTAGATAAAAGATAAAATTGGACTTTGTTCATCTCCGAAGGAGGAATTGAATTGTCACAGCAGCAGACAGAGTAAAAGGAGCATAATTTAAAGGAAATTATTGCTGAAAACAAACACTGCAAGCAAAAATAGAAAATAAATGCTGTTATCTAAAGTTACAACAAATATGAACACTGTAAACATGGAAAGAAAAGATATAAAGAGAGCTTCCAAAACCATATGCAGAATCAAACCTCAGGACTCAGAACAAGCTGAATTAAAGTTTTATTGGAGCTGGAAAGGGTGCCGCAGCGGGGCAACTCCAGGAGGCTTTGGTGACGTCCGGGAAAAGAGATGTAAGGTTAAATGGAGCAGAAGAAGGGATGACTAGTGTTTTCTGTAGATTGAATAGAAAAGGCTTACTGAGCTGTCGCTGGAGAAAAATCGGAAGAAGAAAGCCAAGATACTGGTGTGAGCTGTCCTTTGCAGAGGTCAAGGTCTGAGATGAGTTTCAGTTTGAGAGGAGTGGACCGAGGTAATGACAGGACTTGATGGCAAGGTGAGCGGGCAGGCAGGTGACTGCTGAGGCTGGATCCAGATCCAGAAGAGGATACCCTGGGTCGACTTTATGTTACTGCTTCATTACGTTCCCGGATCATCCAGTGGGCCCATGCCTCCAACCTTTCTGGTAATCCCAGGGGCTGCTGCATTGTGGGACTCCTTAGCAGATACTTCTGGTGGCCCTCTCTCAATGAAGATGTCTACAAATTTGTCTCTGCCTGCTCCATCTGCACCAGAAATAAAAAGCTCCCACTGACCGCATCCTGACCTACTCCAGCCCCTCTCCGTCCAGAGCCACCCAAGGTCTCACATTGCTATAAACTTTGTTACTGGGTTGTTTCCAATAAGACAACTCTTCTCATGATCATTGATGGTTTCTCCATCTCTAATATCTCCATAACTAAATTACCTTTGGTCGATACCACAGTCAAACTCCTCCCCCATCATGTTTCCCTACTCTGTGGGATCCCCAGCGAAATCGTGCTGTAAAGAGAAAACAACTCACCACTCAGGTTTGGAAGGACTTTTGTTTCTCGCTCAGAACTTAATACCTGATTGGATTCTGGGTGTCATCCTTAAATGAGCGGGCAGTGTAAATGATTAGATCAAGGAATAGAAAACATCCTCTGCTGCTTTTGTGTCAGTAATCCCACCACCTCGAGTGATTATCTACTGTTGATTGAGTATACTCATAATTCCCTCATCTCTGCTGCCCCCCTCATCCCACATCCTTCCTTGATGCAGTCATTCCTTCTGTCTGAGCTTACCTCATCTGCTGCCACATGATTTAAGACCAGACTTGAGCCACTATCCAGCACACATCCATCCAGAACAATATACCTATTAGATTTTTTTGTACAGCAGGAATAAACCAATTTGGAGATATTCATGTGAAATTAAATTTGTCCAGAGTTGCACATTGGCAGTAGAGTAAACGCAAAGAACATTTTATCCTCCAATTCCAAGACATATCCACAAAGATTATGATTATTTCACATCAGTTACACAAGATCAAAAATAATCATAAACCTTAAAATGTTTCACATTTTGGAACTTTGGAACTGCAAACTTTAATGTAACTTGATGGGGTTTTGTGTGATGGACCAACACTAAGTAGAATCTCTTGAAGTTCACCATAATCTCCACTGTCTTTAGCAGGTTTAGTTCCAGGTGGTTCTGGGCGTCCCAGGCGATCCACCTCCTGTCTGTATGACCTCAGAACCATCCTGGATCAGACTAGTGACAGTGGTGTCATCTGCAAACTTTAGGAGTTTCACATGTCCGCAAATGTGTAATCATTAGTTTACAGAGAGGACAGGGGAGAGAACACTCTCCTGAGGGTTGCCGGTGTAGATTGTTCTTCAGTGGGAGAGTATGCTTTGCAGCCTCACCTACTGCTGGTGGTCAGTCAGGAAGCTGGTTATCCACTGACAAGTGGAGGGCAGCACTGAGAGCTGTGGGCCTGTGATGTCTTTTAGATGTTTCAGCACCAGACCGTCAATTGGAGTGATGGCTTGTGGGAAGAACCTGTTTGTCTTGTTGGTCTTGGTGTATAGTGTTCTTTAGCATCTACTAGATGGGAGAAGTTGGAACATGTTGTGCCGAGGATGAAATGTATCTGCTGTGATGTTTCTTGTCCATTTCCGGACTTGAGGAGCTGACTTTTGTCAGTGTTAAGCTCCAGATTGTTCTGCCCACACCAGAGACCCAGCTGATCAACCTCCCTTCCATAGTCTGACTCATTGTCGTCCCCGCCGAGGCCAGTGACTGTTGTGTCAACAGCAAACTGATGAACTGATGGGATGATGATCTTGACTGCAGTGATGGGTCGAGGCAGCAGCGCAGGTGCAGTGAATCAGTGATTGTACAGAGCAGGAATGTGAGTGAAGTAGAATGCAGACAGACACCAGAATCATAACCGTTTGTTTCCCAGTGTTCTTAATTAAGGTCCTTAAATAACAGCTGCATCTATGCTAAGATTTAACTATGCATTTTGTCACGTGACTTCTGAACGCAATTAGTTAACTGAGTTTTATTTAAAGTGGACATATGCTTTCAAAATCTTCCTTATCACATTCAAGGTCCAGCTGCTGACTTCTAGGCTGGTTAAACCTCAAAACAAGGCTGGACATAGGGCCTGACATGGGCCACGTGGAATGTCGACTGAATCCTCATGGTATAAGGAACCTGCAGACGCACCCCCACCAGGTTCACCACCTTGGAAATAGAAAAAGGCCCAATGAAGCATGGAGCCCACTTCCAGCTCTCTACTTGGAGATTCTGGACCGCCAGGCACCCCAGGGCAGTGGCTCTACAACGATTGGCAGACTTGGAATAGATCTGGGACATCCTGAGTAGAGCTCTTCTGGCCCTCGTCCAAGCACATCTGCAACGAAGCAGCAACATGAGCAGAAGGAACCCTTGGCCTCACGTTCTTGAATAGTGGCTGGTAACCATAGACTACAGAGAAGGGAGATAGACCAGTGGATCAAGAGGGAAAGGAGTTCATGGCATGTTCAACCCGTGGAGGGTGCTGCGACCACTTAGTGGGCTCATGATCACAAAGTATGTGTAGCTTGGTCTTAATCTCTTGGTTTCCCCTCTCCGATTGCCCATCCATTTGAAAATGGAACCAGGATGACAAGCTGACTGAAACCCCCAACAAAGCAGAGCTCCCTCCAGAACCAGGAGACAAGCTATTAGCCCCAAGTGTCAGAGGGGAAACCTTAGAGATAAAAAAAATAAATAAAACACTCTCGAATCAGGATCTCACCCGGTTCCCTGGCAGATGGGAGCTTTGTAAGGGGGCCCAGGTGAACCATCTTGGAAAACTTGTCAACAATTGTAAAGATGATTGTGAATCCATTCGAAGAGGACAAACCTGTGATGAAATCCATGACAAGATGAGACCAAGGGAGAAGTGGGTCAGGAAGTGGTCACAGGAGACCAGTAGGATGATGTTGTGAAGGTTTAACTACATTGAGGACGATGTTGTGAAGGTTTAACTACATTGAGGACAGGCTGCAGCAAAGTCCTTGATATCCTTGATAAGGGTTTCTCACCAGAACTGGGAACAAACTTCTTCTTGAGCCCTGGATGACAAAACAGATGTGACATGTGACTAAAGAATAAGTCTCCGTCATCTCAGAAAAAAGGAGATAAGGAGTTTCCAGGAAACATGAGAACAGCCCAAAACATCCCCCCTCTTACAGTCTATATGGGGGTTATGTCTCTTAAGCCACCTAGAACCCAAAACAATAGGCAACTGAATGGACTTAATGACTAAAATCTTTATGTCCTCTTGATTGTTCCCACTTAGACTTGGACAAACTTTATTGTCATTTTGTTGCATACAGCTTACGACAATGTAATGAGATTGCATTTGAAATAAAATAAACTTAATGAAAGGTGTATGGTTTCTGTCTTAGAAGCACAGTGCTTAAGAGAATGACCATCAAGTGCAAGAACTTTATGTTTCTCTTGTGTGGGAACTAATCTAATGCCCAGGATCCTGGCAAATCCATAATCAATAAAATGTGTCAACCCCAGAGTCAACAAAAGTAGACACAGGATAGACCTGACACTGGACCATGATCTTTCGCAGGGAAGGATAATAGTGAGGAGGTCCTTGAAAAAGAACTTCTGGCTCAGTGGTAACCTCCTGTCAACTACGGAGCCCGATCTTTTAACGGGCACTTGGAAATAATGTGGCCCTTTTCCCCACAATAGAATCAAAGGTTAACTCTCCTCCTCTCCCTCTCTCTATGGGTGAGCTTGGTCCTACCCAGCTGCATGAGCTCCAGACTGTGTGGAGACTGAAATGGCCCAAAAACTTGCATCTAAAGTGCTGCAGGGGCAGTGGGGTTGGTAAACCATAATGACCTCTCATCATTCTCCTCTCAACCAAACACAAATCAAAGTGTGTAGCTCTCATGTGTAGCTTAGAAGCGAGCTCATCCTTAATCTCCTCAGACAGGCCTTACATGAATGCATTCATGAGAGCCTCTTGGTTCCAATAACTATCAGCTGCCAATTTATGGAAATCAATGATGAACTCAGTTACACTGTGATGATTCTGCTTAGCAGTGCGATGAACATCAGCGTCTGCCATTGTTTCCTGCGTCTTTAAGCCCTGATTAGACGTTTGTTTGTCTTATTCAAGTCCCAAAAGCTGACTCTGTGAAGTAAATTCACCAAAGGTTGCCTTCTTTGCCTGACTCTCCGCAAAAAGCAATTAGAACCAAGCATAACTTCCTGAATGTTACGGGTGCCGCCATTTTGATTTGCTTGATTCCCTCCTTCAATCCTAGAGAGCAGTAGTACCGCAGATCATCACTAGGAGGCGAGGAACCCTGCTAGTATGATGTGTAAATGGTCGTCAGAACCAAGCTCGGCATGGTTAACTGATCCAAGCTCGGTCCGAGCTCAGCATGAATCAGTTAAAAAAGGGTAGTGTAAATGGGGCTTTAGACACACTTAGATTTTATTGTCATTCAGCTCCACATTTGCAATGTACATTTAAATGCAATTTTGTTGCAACGCTCCAAGTAAAAACATAAGACAGAAGAGAAACATTATAAATAATGTCTTTACTTTGGATAAACTACCAGCAATGTTCACTAATCAAGTCAAGAGTTATTGACATACTGGTAGAGTGAGACATTTTTTAACCAGACCTAAATCAAATCTCATGTGTACACATGCTGAATGTACGTAAGCTTCTCTAACTGCATTTTGCGTTAACGTTCGTTTTACAGCACACTCCGTTGACATTCTTGTTGGTATTCTCCTGTCTTTAACTTAATATGGAACATGAGGCATTAATCCTCCCCAAGGGTATCCAGCCACTGCTCTATTACCTGCCCATTATTGGGCATTCTTCCAAATGTTTGTGACCATGCTGTGGATAGAACTAATCCTGTAATGACACAGACAGTTAATTGATTGCAGTCTGATCTCTGTACAAGGCTCTCTTGCAAGATGGGAATGGTGGCTTGTGAGGAAGGAGCCCACCCTTTCTACAATGAATTGGTTCAAGACAGTGACAGAACATGGAACCCTGGAAGCCCATTAATTAATGACTTTGTCACCAATTGCTGTATGGGCATGGGAGGTGTGCCAACAACACACACTCCTTTCTCAGAACAACATCGTTTATTATTTCAGTGTATTGCATGGAATTTATGCCCCATCTAGTAACATGCATGATGCAAGATGGTGTAATGCTTGGCTTTAAACTAATAAACACTATTCATTATCCTAAAAACCTGATTAATCCTCGCTTTAAGTTTCAAGACGTTTGGATAAATCAAGACAATCACTTGTGAAACAGGTTGGACTCCCTCTGAACTGCTGCAGTTTGACAGGGAGAACATAATCCATCATTGAAGAGCTCAAATTGAAAAAGCATTTTATAAAACTATAAATTTTAAGAGTCTAGAAATTTGACGGGAGCTGAAATAAAGATGTCAGAGTAATTTTATAAGTTTATGCTACAGAGGAGTCGTAGACTGCCTAATTTCAAATGCATTCAATCAAAAACTGATTTGAGTACAATTGAATGTAGTGATATGTCATACATTTATAAACTGACACTGAAAGTCCCATTAGCTTTCAAATTGGTTTATTCAATGCCTCGACATGAAAGCTTGTTTCATGAAAGATTTCAATCTGCTCTAAATTAACTAGTCCAACAGTTTTTTGTTTTTTATAACACACCTAAACTTTTAATTTCTGTTCTGAATTCAACATCCTTCTGCTCCCTAGTCTCTTGTATGCCATTTCACAATGGCTTGTTGGAAGGTGGACAAAGATTCCCTAAGGAGTCCTTTCTAAAATGAAACTCATGGTGTTGTTCTCAGCGGAACCCCCCTGAAGTGAAAAGTTGAGTGCGGATACTAAAGGTGCTTCAGACGACGAGAATCCAACACACGGGGGATTTCCTCACCTCTGCAAACACCGTTGATGCTTTTCAAATTTCCAATGTCAAATATTTACAGAAATTGTCAAACAGCAGCCTCCCCAATCTCACCAGTTGTTAGATGCACCAGCTAGCACCACTTCTGAAGCTTAGAGATACCATTAAATGAAGAAGTACACGCTGAACAGGAGGAATAGGGGAACAAGCTTTTAACAGAAACACGCTCAGAGGAAGTCCTGAAACATCCTGGGATTTTAGGCTGGAAATGTTTTATTTTGTATCTAAAGGTGACCTCAAATTGCTTATTGGCCATCTACAGTGACAGCAAAAAACAACCTTCTTTAAATTCAACAGTTCTACACATTTCATATATATATATATATATATATATATATATATACACATATACATATATACATATATATATATATATATATATATATATATATATATATATATATATACACATATACATATATACATATATATATATATATATAGGGATTTTAGGGTGTATCTAGTTCTACACCCTCACCCGAGAGTTTATTAGGTACCAGGTTGAGTCCACTTTTGCCTTCAGAACTGCTTTTATTCTTTTTAGCATATATTTAAGAAGAGGTCAGAAACACTCTTTGCAGATTTTACTTCTTAATGACTTGATACCATAGTGCAATTCCAACATATTTGTCAGAAATACACCCATGTAGTGGAAAGTGGCCTTTCCACTACATCCCAAAGATGTTCTGTTGGATTGAGATGTGGGGCCTCATGCACAGGAGAGTGTGAAACTTTCCTACTAAAAGTCAGCTTTAAGGAGAAATCTTGAAACTTAGGGTGCACAAAAAAATTCAGTTGTATGAAACTGTGCATGCATATGCTATTGCATACCTTTCCTTCACACATCCTAGTCTTCGTGAATTTATAGCAGCTGCACATAGAGTGTGGACCGTCCCATCCCCGCCTACATATGAATATGCTATGTGCTATAAATACCTGAAAGGCTCCCACTGCATGTCCAAAACACAAAACATTGCAATGGCTGGTGGTCAGTAAAGCAAGAAAGAGGAAATGCACTGATGTGACATAGAGGCCTTAGTATCGGCAGTGGAGGCCAGACCTACAACCTTATTTGGCCTTCATTCCACTGCTATCAGTAATGACATAAAACAATTGGAGAGGCAGAAGGTGGCAAATGCTGTAAACATGGCAGTAGCAGAAAACAGATCGCTGGCCAATATCTTTTTTTTTTACGAAGCGAGAACGAAAGGGCAACTTAATACGCATTTACACCTGCACATGACAAACAAACAGAACAATTTAAGGTTTACAATCGGACTGAGTTTTATTCATCATTTTTTGAGGTGTCTAACATTATTGCATGGGACAAAATTTGATTCAGCTTAATTGTATGAGTTTAAACCTTAAAAGCTCAAACTTGTGCATACACACATTTTGTTCATGAGGCCCCTGATGACTGTGATTGCAGCAGGTGTGCTCTCACACACCTGCTGCAATCAGTGCACCCAGCCGTGCTCCCTGTCGCCATCTGGTGCAGAACTCAAAGAACTGATGAACACAACAATCAGTTTCTGTAACACTTAGACCAGTTGGTCTGTCAGCAATAGTCAACATTCAAAGTTGCTTAAATCCCATTGCTTCCTCACTCTGATGCCTGTTTTAGACTTCAGTAAGCCATTTTCAATATTTCTATGTGTCTAAATGCCTAAAGAAGTCATTTAAATATTGTAAGTGTCTGGTGACTATGAACATACAAGTTTTAAAAAGAAGTTAAGCCATGACGTACAGTCTTAATCTGCTGTATGCCTCAAACAGGTGTAACCTTTAGCTATAAGAGGAATTTGTTTTTATTAACAATTATTTCAATTCTGGCCTATTAACGTCTTGAGCCATCAATCATGTCTTTATGTTTTATTTCCAGCTAGTCAGACTTTTTTGTAAAGTTGTTTGTTTTATATTAGACCTTGAGCCACTTTGTTTACTGCAGCCTTTGAAAAAGACTTTAGAGATTAATCTACCAAAGATCATGGTTTAACAAACTTGGTTTTTCATCAACAAAGTAATTTCTGAAGAGTCGTTAGCTGAAAACATGGCATATAACGGATGAGATAATAGGACACTCCAGTAAATATTTAACATAACTATGTATGAACATTTTTCTATCTCAGAAAAGTCATTTAATTACAAGTAATTAAATGACTTGTTTGGTATTATTTTAATTACCAAACAAAATGTATAAACAAAAATGTGTATTCTAACAGAGAAAAACGTTGGTCCCCCAAAATTTTTATAGCTAATTTTACCTCCTTTGTTTGAAATAATTTTAGTGAAACACTTCCACCAGTTGTGCTTAAACTCAAATTTTCTTACAGACAGTTTCACATTTTCCGTAAGCACCATCTGACATACAGTTGACGGTCGATTATATCATGCTGAGCTGGCCAGCTCCTGCTGTGGTAAAAGCAATTTCAAAGCATGACACTTTTGGCTCTATACTTCACAGTCTGTTTGAGATTCTTTTCCTTGAATGCTGCATTTGGTTTACAACAAACAAAGTTGTCACGGAGTATGTAATCGGCTTTAGACTTATTTTTTTGTTCTCAACTTCTTATTGCGTGTCATTTTTTTTAATAAAGACAAGTACAAGAGCAGGACAGAAAATGAGCAAAAAAAGGGAAAAAAGTTCAAGGGGCAATTCTTTGAAAGACCCAGAGATCAATTTAAAAGGTTACAATGAAGCTTGGGTTCTTGAAGGCAAAATACAAAGTATAAGGAACACGTGGCATCCGTTAAACCCTTTGCAGTGCGCTATGCAATCAAGATAGCAAAAAGGATTTGCAAGTAGAGCAAGATGAGGCATCTGTGTCTTGTTTTTCCAACCACTCTTTTAGCCACTGTGTCTTATCTGAAGTGTTTGCTGTGATTATTAATATCTCTGTAAAGGTTTAGCTCCGAAATAACAAGAAAGGGATGTTGGTTTGTTCTTGTTTAAACTCAGAGAGTTCGGTAGACGCTGAACTCGGTGTCCCGGCGTTGCTATGCTGCAATGAGCATGATTGACAGATGGATGTGCAGGAGAAAGGTTACAGGGGCTTCGGAGGCAGCTGAGGAACCATGGGATGGGAGGGGCTGATTGGGAGGCACTGAACACAGATCACACTCAAGATCATGTCACGCTGCCCATACCAATAGGTTCATGCGCAGACATCACCATGCAAATCTCCACTTCAGCCAAAGAAACCGACATCAGGGTAGAATCTGTTGGGTTTTTTTTTTTTTTTTTTTTACTCACCCCCTTCTCTGCACATGAAGAATTTGTAAAAAAGCACATTTAGAAATATCCTCAGATGGACATGCACAGGCACACATGTGCTGGATCGTAGGTGAGAGGGAGCCCAGTGGCCCCCCCGCCCCTGCTTACGGAGCAGTTCGCCTGGGTCATTATCATCTGTGAACTGCGGCTCACACTGACATCGTCTGGATGGCCAGCGATGATGGAGGAGCATGCTGCGACAGGCTTTTGGTGTCTCAGAAAGAGACTGGCAGGGGATGTCAGCTAGTGAGAACAAAACAAATGGCAAGAAAAACACGGACGTGTACGGATCACAAACAGGGAAATTTGGAGGGACGTCGTGCACAAGAGCCGGGCAGGGATGAAAACATATGCAAGACATCCAAGAGAAGAAAGGCAGGAAGGAAAAAAAAGAAAACAAGGTTTTGATTTTAAGAAGAAAAAAAAGCGTCAAAAGAAAAGAAAAAAGCTAGAAAAGCAGACTAAACAGCGGTGTGGGGAAAAAAGGAAAAGAAGCTATTTTTATTTGGATTAAAAAGCCCAGCATTACGATGAGCTCAATAGCGAACCATGGTCTTCTCATCAGGTCCTTTTTTTTCCCGTCAAGAACAACCTGTTTGATCTGTGCAGAGTAATATGGTGAACTGCAGGGGGTATCCACAGCATCAAAGGGAATTTAAACCGCACACTGGCCTATTACTGCGTGCTCATGTGGGCGCGCGTCCGTCTCTCTAATCGTGACCGACTGCATGCATGTCAGTGAGCATGCGGCACAGCACAAAGCATGATTGTATCCGTCTTGAAAAGTTTGCACAATTATCAACCAGCAGGTGTTCTTGGCACAATGTGTCTTAACTACCAATCAGAACTAGCACCCCTGTCTGTTCCATTATTGAGCGTAACAGGGGAAGTAATAACAATGAGTTTCTCTTGATGATCCATTTGTTTTCTGCGGAGCCCCTTTTGTGGCTTCACGCATCGGTAAACGCACTCTGCTCTCTGGTGGAGGTAAGAGGTGTTGAGCAACGTTTAAAAAAAAAAAAGGGGGGGACAGAGAAGACAGACAGCGCTGTCTGAAGAGTGTTGATCGATGGCCCGTTCGGTTTAGCTCAGGGCTCACATGAATAAACATGGAACTGGTGTTTGCTGCAGACATTCTGAGCGCAAACCTTTGGTTCGGTAATGAGATGAGATTAAAAAATGTAACTGGAAAAATCTAATCTGATTATAGTTTCTGCTCCAAGGAGATTGAGTCAGAGCTCAATATTGATGTTCTGAGATTTACATTTTTGGACCATGGATTTTTCTGTCCCAGGTGAAAACAAATTGAGAAAACCACAAGCGACTACACCTTTCTCCCTTTCGTAGGGCCTTGAGTTTATTGTCAGCCCCCTGGTATCCACACTATACAAAACAGAGGAGTTATGAAATGTATGTAAACACCTAATCAATAGTTTCAATCGACAGCACTGCAAAGGTTTATCAGGCCTTTCACAGTCTGTGTCTTATAGCTTTGCTCAGTGAATTATGGACATTAATTCTCTCTCGTAATTATGAGAAATTGATTTTCCAGTTGAGCTTCTCCCAAAGGCGAGGCCCACGCGAAAGCCGAATCATGTTCGTGTGTTGGCCGACACTTTGGGGCTGTCATTGTGGTGGACAGCTTGCAAGGATTAGTGTCTGAATGTGAAACACTGCTGAAAAATGAGCACATCAGATGTCACACATGATTCTTGGTTTCTTTGTACTCGGTGTACTCTCCTGAAAACATGTTTATTTACTCGACTGCAAATGTCCTGTATTTTAATTAGAAATGATAGACTGTATGTGTTGCCAATATACATTATGCATGGATTTCATTTCCGTTATATTTAATCTACGTTTAATCCCCCATTGCTTTATATTAAATTGCTTCCAAGGAGCCAGACTTTTGTGTGCACCTTTAAAGAGACTGATCAATAGCTCTCCAGGCTTTCTGATGGATGTTAAAAAGTTTTGTTTGAAAGTTAGACTTTTCCTTACAGTATTCTGTCCAGTCATTTTCTGTCCCTGTCATAAATGGCCGGTGACCAATTCCAGATAATCATTTTTGGTTGCTGAATTTTGCATTTTGTCTTCACATAACATACACCTTAGTGAATAATAGGTACATTTAAGCCCCTGGTTTCTACACAAGGTCAGGTTGTCTTCATAATTGAAAAAAAAAACAACATTCTCACCATTATCAACTCAAATGGATAAATAAAGGTAAAATTAAAAAACATCACCTACCATATATGGCATGCCAATATGACCACTGACAGGTGGTTTGTCCTCAAAGTTTAGGTGTTTGAAATGTGGGAAAGTTGGCAAATTTGAACGAGGGCCAGAAGTTGTGATGTCTAGATGACTAGAGCTTCTGTGAAGTTGTTGAGTCTGTGGTGGTTATTATCTGACAAAACCAGCCCAATTAAGTACAGAGGTATGTTAACCCATGTGTGTGTGGAGCGAAGGTGTGGTCCGATCCAATTGATGAGCTGCTGTTGGTCAAATTGCAAAAGACATTTTTGCTGATTTCTGTGGAAAAAGTGGGTGTGCAGAATATACAAGGTCACAATTTGTTGTTTATGGAGCTCTATAGCAACAGATCAGTGAGCTGTCAATGCAATGTCGGGGCCCTCGCTCCTCCTGTCCCCTCCTAAAGGTACTAACAATGGGCCCTTGAGGACCAGAACTGGACCAGGGAGAATAGAAAAAGGTTACTGAAACCTCACAGCAGGGATGGCCAGATTTGGTGTGTCACTTACTTGAGGAACAATAGTACCTGGAGGCAGTATTAGAAGAAGGCAAGTTGGCACATGCAGTGTGATCCTTTGGGTAATGTTATGCCTTATGTTTGACAAGTGTCACCTTCCGAAGCATCATTACAGAACATGTAAACCATTTCATTGGAACAGCTTTTCCTGTTGGCCTCTATCACAAAGCTCCAAACCATTTAGAGAAATGGTTTGGGGAGGACAACAATAGACGGAGAGGTTGACTTAGCCTCCAAATTCCTCATACGACAAGCCAATCAATCATTTTTGGAATGTGCTGGACATGGAAGACAGATCCATGGAGGCCCCCCTTGGCAACATAAAGAATCTGGAGGACCTGTTGCTCACAACTTGACATGAGGTACCACAGAAAAACTTCAATGGTCTTGACTGTTTACTTTGACATCAAAAATAGAACCAGCACCAAAGCTAACACAGTTTCAGAGACATAAATATATAGAGTTTTAGCATCAACACCGATTCCCTAAGAGTTACTGTCTTTTGTGAGCTAAAAACCTAGGTATGCTGTTGAAAGAAATACCCCTGGAGCTTTGTTATGTCTTTGCAGCTATTTTTTTTCTAACCTTTAAACCACCCATCAAATATTTGGATATTCATCTTGCTTTTCTATATGATGTAAAGCTATTAACTAAGATGCTGCGTTATGTACCTAGTGCATATTTTTTGTGGTCAGTCAAAAAAGTCTTGCTGCTTGAATAAAATCTCCCATACAACATCAGCAAATCTTAATCTGCACCAACTTCATTCTCTTACGCAAAAGCAAAGAGTGCGTTTTTCATATCACATCGGTTTGTGAGGTGTGGTGATGTCAGCATGGGGTCTACGTCACACAACTGCAGTGGTTAGGCCAATCAAGCCATAATGGGTAGGGAGGACCAAACAATCACTTCAGTATGTTCATGGTGGATAAGATAAACACTAAACCTTGAACACCACCCGATTATAAAAGATGGTAATCATATAACTATACATCTTGTCACATGGTTAAAAACATGCAATTAAGTGTTTATCCACCCTCAGGGAACAGATGAAACATCTAATTACAACACCGACATAACATTTATTCAAGCACTTCGGTATCCTGTTTAAACATAAAATGTGAAGCACATTTTATATGACAAAAAAAATAATTTCAATGAATTCCGTATCCATTAAATTATGGGTCCTACATTCTAACATGGGGATAGCATTACAGAAGCAGAGATAGCCGTTGATAGAAAATCTTGAGGGGAACAGGTATTAGTCAGGGTATAAGTCAGGGTTTGCAGGAGAGCAATAAACTCAATTTAAAAATAAATCCATCCATATTCACTGGCCTACTGATGGATTTTTAAGTCTGGTATAAATTCCTTCTTTTTTCCCCCCAGCAAAACCCTTCAGAAATCTTTTTTTAAAATAATCATAATTTTTTTTAACGAATGACCAAATGTGCTTTCACTGCGCCAGTCTCTTCTGTCGTTTAATTGTCTTACTCTTCCTTTTGCATTTGTATGTTTAAGAGACATACAAATACAACTGAGAATTTAAGCTGCCAGGGCTGTGTTTTTCATTGTCGGTTCTATTAATTAATCCGAATGGATTACGACCTCAAGCCTCTCCATCATGGGCAATACCAAAGAGCTGTCTAAGGACACCATGCCTTTTAATCAAGCTGCACTCAGCCTGGTAAAAAGGCAACAACTGTTGGTTCAGTTATTAGAAAATTTAACAAAACTCAAGATAGCTGTCAATCTCCCCTGAACTGTGGCTTCATGCAAGTTCTCATCTCCTGCAGTACCGATGATCATAGGAAAGGTGAGGTGCCAGCCCAGAACACGGGAGAACCTGGTCAATGACCTGAAGTGAGGTGGGAACACAGTCTCAAAGGTAACCAATGGTAACACACTTTCCATGCCCTGCCGGATTGAGAGGGAAGAGTGAAATCCCAAGAATACCATGATAACCGAGAAACATGGAAGTGGAAACATCATGCTTTTAAGGAGTGGTTCCGTAAAAAGAAGTTTAAGGTCCTGGAGTATTCTAGCCAGTTTCCAGATCTGAACCCAATATAAAAAAAATTTGGGGGAGCTGAACTTCTGTGTAACAGCCCTGAAACCTAAAAAAGCTAGAGAAGTTATGAATGGAGGAGGGGCCAAAATCCCTGCAGTGGTGTGTGCAAACTTGCCCAAGAACTACAGGGAACGTCTAACCTCTTTAAATGTAAACAAAGTTTTTGTACCAAATATCAAAAAGAAAAATTCCACTGTATCAAATATTTATTCAAGCAATAAAAAGCAAATTAATTATTTAAATGCAACACAATGTAATTTTCCAGAATATATTTTAGATTCTGTCTCTCACAGTTAAAATGTACCCATGATGAAAATAACAGACCTTTCCAGGCTTGGTAAATGGGGAAAACTTGCAAAATTTGTAGTGTATTAAATACTGATTTCCCCCACCATATTTAGTTTTGCAAGAGTGTCACTATAATCATTAGATGATGAAAAGACCCAGTGAAGCTCCACAAAGGCAGTGCTTCTTCTTCTTTGCCCTGGCACAGGTGTGTGATTTTGGTTCTGCCATTACAAATTATGTTGGCTGGTTAGAGTTATGCGCTGACAGAGAAATATTAGGTAATTAATGCGTGAATTATTGTAATTACGACCTCATTAGCACACCTGATTATGCTTAATATATCATGGTGATTATAGCAGGACATGCTGATTAAGAAAGTTAGAAAACCCAAAGAGCGAGTGGCCACAGCAGAGTCAGAGGACGTGGCTCTGTGGCGTTTTCTCCCCATGCTAGATTTAACCTGTATGGCCTCTCAGCTTAGCCCAAGAAACATTCATTTCGGGGTATTTTTCTGATGTTAAATTACATTGGCACTGTCTAGCTTCAGCTCCTTTCTGGATATTACCAGCCTACACCAGGGTTTTATTTGTTTATTTAATAAACAGTTTAAAAGGCAACACCATGTCTGATTCGAATATCAGGTTCTCTGAAGCCAAGCGTTACACTTTTCTCACAAACACGTGTCTATTTTTCTTCCACTTCTCAGTTATACACTACCAAGGGTCAATTAAATACTATCAGAGTAACAAATATAAAAGCTTGTTGTTGTAATGTGAGAGGAATGAGGAATCATTTTGTAGGGTGACTCTGAAGATAATTCTGATTCCTTGGGTCCAGAAAAAACAACTATTTTCCTCCAAAGAGTGGGAAATTTGAAGGCATGCCGTGTAGTATAGAGTAGATTCATTGCTTACATTACAAGGAAGCAGCTGAAAATGTATATGTGAAGCCAGGGAATCTACTTCGGAGGCATCCACCTGGAAGACACATCAGAGCCAGGCAGTGGCGGCTGGCCCATAGGGGGCGCTCGGGCGCTGCCCTCCCTAGATGTGGAGGGGAAAAGTCAAAATATTTATAGATTTTAAAAGTATTATTAATGTCAGTTTTTACTTAAAGGCATACTATGCAACATTTTTCAGTTAATTAATGTGTTCCATACCGTTTTGGATGATTAAATGAGTCATTTCAGGTCGAACAAAGGTTTTCTCGGCCGCCCTGGGGGTCTGTGGGGGAAATACCGCACTTGCAATTGCAAGAGCTCACGGCCCGCACACACAGAAGTCTCGCTTTACGGTGAGAACTCCATGTGTTTTTGCCCTGCCATTCATTATATGCACGCGCGAAAGCAACAACAAAGAACCGCGTGTTAACGTCAAATAAACATGCAAGCATATCGAGTTTTATTATTATTATTTATTTATTTTTTTTTTTATTTTTTTTTTTATGTTGGCGAGACGCTACCGCGGCGGCTGTGGCGAGGCGGCGGCGGCGGCTGCGGCTTGGCGAGGCGGTGGCGTCTCGCCAACATAAAAAAAAATAAAATAAAATAAATAAAAATAATAATAATAATAAAACTGGCGAGGCGGCCGCGGCTTGGCGAGGCGGCCGCGGCGCTGCGGGAAGCTTGATGTTCATACCTTCACTGTGTTAGTCATTGTTTGTACTGCAGTTTTTTCCACTTTTCGTTGCGTTCGCCTGTCTGCTAAGCTCAAAACAACCGCGCCTGGCTTGACAGAGAAACCAGAACAGCTGAGCATCTTTACGACAGTGCACTTTTACTTTCGCCCTCTGGGGGGAGCCTCGCTGGAAAATCAACCCCGGTTGCATAGTATACCTTTAATAGTACGTGGCTACATGTAATAAGAATGATTAAAACACTTCTACCAATTGACTCTATCAATTGACTCTCATTTAACAGTGCATTTCCACCAACAGAACGAATCATTTCTCTTCTTCTACACTTTTGGGGCTGTCACTGAAGGAGCCCCACAAGTGTAGCGAAATAACCAATCGTATACTGTTGCTAGGGAAAATTTATAAATATTTGGCCAATCAGCATCGCCAAAATGAATGGCTTTGGGGCTCCTGGAGTCTTTGCCCCTGCTACACAGTTGATAGGTGCACTTCACGCGTGACGTCACGAGCTACATCTGCGCTACATCCTGGTCACGGTGGTAGGCAAAAACAGGACTGTTCTCGTCTACTACCGTGACAAAACGGGTGAATTAGAGCGTACCTTTAGTTTATTTTTGCACACAGCACACAGAGGCATTCCAAATCGTTGGATGTACGTTTCTTTCATTTACCAAAGGATGAAGAAAGAAAGAAAGAAGAAAGAAGTGGATAATTTCAATGGAAAGGATGCAGGCAGACAATCCCAGTCGACTGAGGGAGCCGTCATACCACGACAGGATTTGCAGTCTACACTTCATCTTCGGTAAATACAACTTAATTTTGCACTAGTCATAGTTCTACTTAAATTATTATATAAATAAAAAATTAGGATATATATTTAAGTCAAGACGTAAACGTTTGTTTCGTAATAATATATGTACATGTACAATGTATGCAAACCCTCTGGCATGAGTCTGTGAAAAGGATTAATAAGAAAAAAAAACACAATAATCCTCTGTGAACAATGTTTTTTTTTTATTAATTAAATGCTTATTGTGGAATCGTAGAAATTTTCTGACTTTTAATTTAAATGCATGTACTAGGTTAGGCAGGGAAATCTATTGGCCAGCCCCACCAAGATTTTTTTTCACTAGCCGCCACTGGAGCCAGGACAGATGGACTGACGGACAGACAGATCAATATATCAGTCCTAAACTTCACTCAAAGTCAATTCAAACTCCTGTGTGGACCAGGCTGTGGTCTGGTTCTGTGTAACACACCAGAATGTCAGGCATTCATTCCTGGACATTCATATTGCAGCAGCCGGAGCCCCAACAATCGCCTCGCATGCCTTTCTGAGATGCCAGAGGGTCCTATTGTAACTGATTATGAAACATTGAGGGCTTGTTCTTATAAGCCAGGCATCTGGTGTGTCAATCCTGTTACCAGATTTAAGATAATTATTGCATTTGCGCAACAGCATGGGTCTTTGCGATAAAAAGCAATCATTCCAAACACTCCTAAATCTATTGTCATTTCAATGTATTTTAGAAAACAGAAATTTAATTAAATCAATTATAATATTATATAATTATTTATATAATTTTATGTAAAACACATTCATTTACTTCATTACATCCCATTAGTCAGCCACTGTGTTTGTTTACAGCCTCCTGCAAACTTTTATTTTTTTCACATTTTAAATCACATTGATCTAAACATACACTCACTTTCCATTGCATAATTAGTCAAAGCTTGCCAGTACCTGGTTGTAACCCCATTGCCTTCTTAAATAGAATAATTATTCATGGAAAAGGTTCAAAAGGGTATTAAGAGCCTTCCTCTGAGATTCTGGCCCACGTTGACCAAAAAGGTGGTGCAGATTTGTTGGCTGCACATCCACGATGCGACTTTCAAGTCCCGCCCCATTCCAAAGGTTATTGGATATTGGATTAAGATCTGAGTTGTATAGTGGCACAGCTGTTAGCACTTTTGCCTTGCAGCAAGAAGGTCCTGGGTCTGAATCCCAGGTTCGACCTTGGCTCTTTCTTCATGGAGTTTGCATGTTCTCCCAGTGAATGCGTGTTCTCTCTGGGTACTCCAGCTTCCTCCCACAGTCCAAAACCATGACTGTTAGGTTAATTTGTTAATCTTAATTGCCCTCAGGTATGAGTGTGTTTTCAAGGTTATTTGCCCTGGCTGTCTCTGCGTTGCTTTGTGATGGACTGTTGACCTGTCCAGGGTGTACCCCTAAGCGGGGTACCATTAGAATACAGTGATCTTCTTAGGAACAGCAATGAATTGCGCTTTGTGACATGTTGAAAGCAGCCATCAGAAGATGGTTAGACTGCAGTCATAAAGGAATAAACATGGTGAGTACCAATACTCAGGTAGGCTGTGGTGTCAATTCGATCCTCAATTGGTGCTGAAGAAGTTTTTAATGCTTATCAACTTGTGTGCTCAGAAAACATCCTCAACAGCATTACACTTCGACCAGCCTGAAACGTTGATACAAGTTAGGAGGGGTCCATGCTTTTGAGTTGTTTACATGAAATTCTGACTGAAAATTTTCAGGTTTGGTTAGAGATTTTCGGTTTTACAAAGCTTGTTCACGTCCTACCTCGGTTTGCAATCATGTTAACAGATGCTGCTCCAGAGAAGTTATGGCTCCAGTTTAGAGATCAAGGCTAAGTGCCATCTCTCAAGTAATCAATGCCCTGAGAACATGAAGAAAATATAAAAAGGTGGCATTGCTCTCCTTATCCTGTTTCATTCCTTACTCATCAAGTCGTGCTGTTAAATGATACGTAGAATATTTGTGATGAATCTCACAGCAGAACATATGTATCTTAAACAGAGACTGATTGCTCTAAAGTTTGTTACTGTTGAAGGTAAAGATGAGAAACTAAAATAAATGTGTTTGGTATGGTTGATAATCCTGTTCAGAAACACTTTTTGTTATACTGGGTAAAAATCGTCCTTTTATCCTGAGAGTAGTCAACATATTTTGTATTCACAAAAAGGAGGTTAAAAAAATCGTTCTCTGTAGGAACTGCAGGCCTGTAAAAACTCTAATCAATCTCTGCCATTCGGTCCGAAGGGCATGGATTTGTCCGAGTTTTGGTTCTGCTCTCACCCCCATCTGTCCCTCAAGTGCCGGGGTAATAATGGTTGTCCTACATGCCGATCATTCTGACGCGCTCACGTAACGCCAGTGTGCGTGCTCGTTCCTTCCTAGTTTCCGCTTGCTGGCTGCATACGCGCTTCTAGTGTTTATGTATCCAGTTAGCTTAGCGGCTAGGTTAGTGGCTAAGTTAGCGGTTAGCCATCCCGTAGCTCAGCTGCTCTCACCATTGACTATGAACAAAGCTGAGAGGGGCAAAAAGCAAACCACATTCATGTTTATGAGAAGAAGAGGAAGGCCCCAGTAGAAAGAAATAAGACCAAAGCAGATTTGGGAGATTTTTTTCATACAATCCCCCTGAAGAGCGGAAGAGCAATATAAGACCATCTTACATAGTTATTCAAAAAGGGACTTAAGGGAATAATTGCCCACCCTAGCTTTAAATGCCTCCCTCTGAAAAGATGTCATAGTTGTTCATTATGAGCACAGACTCCGTCATACTGTGTAAAATATATAACACTTTATAAAGTGGATTTTTATGTTATTCCCCAACTTCTAAACTGAATTTGCTTTTATCTTTATAGACTAAGTGACTTCAGGTTTATTCATAAACACCTGCAATATTGATCAAAGTGCTTAAATAGGTTCAAAAACAGGAGCACTGAAATCCAAAGCAGATTTAAAATTGTTGTCATTGTTGCACAAAGATTATAAAAATATTAATGACAAACTCATAAACAGATGGATGTGATTTAATATTAAGATATTTAATAAACTAAGTAAGTTTATTAAACTTAAGCTAAGTATTAATTTGTGCATTCACTACCTTTCTCTTTTTTTGGCAAGTTTTTCCCCCATCTCTTCACGTATTAATCGCCAGTTTTAAATCAGTGTGCTAAGATCCAGAGCCGGAAACCCAAAGTTTACTAAGTTCATGACCAGCTTTTTAGTACCACTTCATCACAAGTGTTAGGTTTAGTTTCTGAGACACTATAGTTTGGTCAACCCATCTGACACAATAATAGAACATTCAAAGTTACTTTCTCTTTCCTTTTTATTCGAATGATTGGTTTCAACTTCAGCCAGTCGTCTTCACCGGTATCATAATCCACAGGTCTTTGGGTTTTAACTTCTCACTTGTTTTTGTATTTTTAATTTTCATTTTTTTGTTATCTCCAAGGCAGAGCTCTCAAATTCCAGTCCTCAAGGGCCATTGTCCTGCTACTCCTAAATGTGTCCTTGGTCTAACATACCTGGATGAAATAGCAGAAGTGTCCCATTGCATGCATTCAAACTCTACAGAGCACTATTAAAGGGCAAAATATTTGAGTCAGGTGTTAGAAGCATACAAAACTTGTTGGAACCTGCCCATTAAGTACTTGAGTTAGACCTTCACTATTCCTTTATTTCTTTTTGTTAAGATTTATGTTTTTTCCTCGTATATTGTGTTGTTGTGATTCACAGCCTTGAGAAATATGAACAATGGACGGAAAACGCATAATTACAGCCCTGTGTGTCAGACTGTACCCTAAGCCCTTTCAGGACTGCCCAGAAAAGGAAGAGCGTCGTGCCTTGGACACCTCCTGTCTCCTACAAAGCCTTTGTCCCATCCAAACTGTGTCTCTTTCCTGCTGTCTGCCAGCCAAGCAGGAAACATTGGAGAGCCCCAGTGTCTAAAGGCTAGTTCACATGACAAGATTTTAAAATAGTCGGCCGAATTTTCCAAGTTTGAGGGACACCACACATAACGATGCCACCTCTGATCTTCCGCTCAGCTTTTGCAGGAAAAGATGACTCAGGACTGCTTCAAGCAGTTTCCTGCAGTCCGGCTGAGCTACCCTTGGTCAAGTTTCACTAGCCTAATTAAAAGAGCTGTTTGAATATAAATAAATATATTCAAACAAATATGTTTGACTTGAAGTCTATTTGTTTTCCTGTTAATAAATTCTTATACTTGGAGAGAAGCTGTCACTGATTTATTCCATTGTGTGTGTGGAGTTTACTGTGAGAAGAATGGCAGTGCTCAATCCCACTTTCAGCTATGGTCCTAATACCAAAGCCAAATTGGGCTGGTATTCTCAGGACCGTTTCATGAGACTTTTCCCCAGCTGCTGTACATTTTCCTGACTAGCCACACCTGGTGCTCCTGCCACTCAACCCTCTCAGTACTTAAAACTCTGTTGGTTTCCCCTCATCTCTTCGCTGGATTCTCTTGTTCTCCTGTGTCAAGTGTCCTCCATTCCAGATTCACTCTGCCCCAGGGAATCTTTTCCAGTTTATTGATTCTGTGCTTCATGGCAGCTCATGACTGAACATGGAAGATTGTCTGCGTTTTAATTCCTTTCTTCTATAAATTGTATCATCCTCAACATTAGGGTCACCTCACCACCAATCATGGCAGCCATAGTTGTTGGCTGTCTACATGCAATGAGTTCCTGCTGTGCTGGTTTGAACAGGTCTACCTAATAAACTGGCCAGTAAGTATAGATAGATAAATGGATAGAAAGACACAGGTTTGTTTCCTGATTTGCCACAGACATGTTGTGATTTGTATATTTTAACATATTTACAACTTTTTACCATTATTATTTTAGGTTTTTGTCACTTTTGCATACAGATCTGGAAAAAAACAAAACAACAACAGCACCATGATGTCCAAGCAGGATCTGTGAATTTCCATACATGGAGGGGGGGCTAAATATCACTCATCCACGCATGCCACCCCATGTGCTACTTCCATCACATGGCCCCAATTCTTACGAGAACCACTCGGTTAGGAATAATGAACAATGATGACCGTGGTTAAAGCAAACTAACGTTTCACCATCTCATGCATGGGAGCTGACAGCATTCAGAGAAAATGAGTCAGAGGCGCACTTGACGTGATTCTTTCTCCCCTGATGAAATTAGTTGAGTGAAGATGGAAATTTACATCTGAGGTATTGAGACATCAGCAAATTGAAAGCAGAGACAAAAAGAATACAGCTAAAGCAGTTTAAATATATATGCTTTATAGATTCAGATAATTTTATTTAGGAAACGTATCACTGAACAGAAACGTGATTGTCCAAAACACGTTTTCCTTTGACAAGGGAGTTCTCTACATCACGTCCCAAAGAATAATTTACTTCACCCGGTGGACAAGACAGCATAATGTTAACTCTAAAAGGCTCAGCTCCACCCTTAACTACATATTGATCTTATCTGTGCAATTTAAAAACTACCTCTCTTGCCTCCAGCTCGGATCCCTGGAGTGTGAGAGTACAGTCTCATCATACATGCTGCACAGACACACAACGCGTTACACGTTTGTGCACAAACACACACTGAGGGTGTGAAGGAGGGTAGACCAGGAAGGAGGAGGGGGGGTTACACTCGAATACTTGACTAATAGACTGTCGACACAGATAAATGACTTTTTAAGCAACAGAAAATTGCTCTATGTTCCATTCACTGAACACTAGTTTCCCCTCTTCTCTCGCTCCGTCTTCCCTCTTTCTTTGCCGCTTTTTTCCCCTCCTATTTTCTCTGCTCGCTGTTCATCATATCTCCATCCTCACACCCTCTTCATCTCCACACCCCTGCACCACCGAGTCCTTTCTCTTCTGCCAAGCTCTCTTATTCCTGCTTCACTGTACTTCTATTCACTTTTCCAGAGCCGTGTTGCCAAAGCAACAAGTAGCAGAGGTTTGAGAGTGTTGTCCCCCCCCCCCCCCCCCATTTTCCTTTCTTTGGTTTGTTAAAGAGGGCGATAGAGGAAGATCTGAGATGCAACAATAGTGGAATTATGCAAATGTATCCAACCAGTAACAATGGATTAGAGCGGGCTCTCTCACAGCTGACGGAGTTGGTTCTGAGGACTCTTTCTTGTCTCAAATCCTTGATTCATGTTCACAGTGAATAAAATATCCACTTGTCCGTATTTTTGCCTTTGTCACAGCCTGGACTTTTGAAATTACAAAAAACAAATGCTGAAAAAAAATAACCTTTTGAAAGAACAACAAAAGATCATTGTTTCATCTTGACTTTGTTGCAGCAGAAACAAACATATGCATTTTTACACGAGTTCCCACTCAACTTGTTTTTCTCCTCTAATAATAAAACACTTATATACATAATACAAATACATATAAAAGTAACTAACACTTGAGGCTGCATAATCATTCACGTTTTATTTTCTGGATGGCACTTGGAAAAATAGATTCAGCTGCAGCCGAATCGATAATGTAAATATCACCATTTTTGCACAGGCAGCATCAATAGCGGCACTTATTTAAGTACAAACTTTGTCTTTTGTAATTTTATATTACAGTTAATTTTATTTTCAAGCAGACATCATCACAGTGTGTGATTCACAACACTGCAAAAATCCCTACATATTGTATAATTTATTTTTAGGTTGAGCAAAGAGCAAAGCCATTTAAGACCAGTACTCAAAGAAGTGAAAGATAACTGAAGATGCTCCCATTTAGCTTCTAATAGGAGCTTTTTAAATTTAATACTTACAGTACCCTCTTGAAATATAGGAAGCCACAATAAAAGCAAAATTAAACTGGAAAAAAAATTGGGGAAATAAAGTTTTACTTACAACTACTGGTCCCCATCATGATGAATGTGTAAGAGATCTTAAAGCCTTTTTACTGCAACAGCAGATTCTCACTGAAAAGAAAAATTGTAACATAGTTAAATACTCACGTGACTACATGTAATTGGAGTGTTTTTATTCAGTGGTGGGAGAAAAAAAAGAATCACATTAAGAAATAAATCTAATTTACAATCTTATTGGCACACAAAATGAATCAAATAGAACAAATGGGACTGAAGTGAATTATTTTAATGTGCACTTTTCTGAGTTTAACTGAGTGTGTGTGGAGTTTTGATTAGTAATCCATGACTTTCTGCCTCTCCTGAGAATAAATGCGTCATGTCACAAAAGGCCATTTCTCTCAGCCACTGTTTTAAATGGGAAAGACAAGAGAACGAGACGTTTAAGTAAGACTGATTTGTTTTCATCTCCATAAGTCAAATAATTAATTCAGAAAAATAACTCCCTAAACTAGCTCATCATTAATGTCAGAACAATAAATAAAAAGCTGAATACAACTGGACTGTGACAATTAAGGCTTAACAAGGACGTAAGTTTACTTTGCAATTATGCAAAGGGTGGTAAGGGAGGTGGTGAAAATCTCAAAGGCTTACTGTGCAAAGACAAGTCACGAAATGCACTTTGGGGTCACAACGTTTCCATAACAACTGTTTTTGGTAAAGGGGACATATCATGCTTTTCAGTTTTTCTTTTTCACATTGAAATCATTTAGTTGTGGTCTTTATAAAAGTGGAACTGCAATGCTCTGGTCTGAATCCCTTGTTAAGTTACCCCCATGTTCCCCCTTTACATCCCTGTTCTGAGGTGCATCTGGGAGCAACTAAATGTTGTGCTGTCTCTGTAAATCCAAAAGGAGGCACGTCACACACACACCCACACCCCTTCCAGGTGGCAGAGCGTTCCAGTCTACACCGTTCAGCCATTTTTGTAGTCATTTTGTAACGTGTATGCTGTAATGGACTACCGATGACTTATCAACTTGTAGCTTCGGGAACCTTGAGCCTGGACTTCAAATTCACTCAGAGAAATAAAAATGGAACATTTGTAAATTTGGTACGCCGGAAGTAAATGACATTTATTTAGCAGTTCTGCAGCAAATATTGTGACATAATTGTTCAAACAATGTTATAGGAAACGGAGAAAACTGAACAGCTTGAAAAATATGACCCAAAAGGAATATAAAGATAGCCATGCAGCACCTGGACAGACTACATTCAACTTTTCTACACCCCAAGAGAGTCAAAGTGTACAACAAAATGTATTTAAGGGTTTAAAAAGTGAATTGTGCATGATATGTCCCCTCTAAGGCTTTAGTAATAGAAATATGAGATGTAAAACACAATAAACAGGTAAAAAAGATGATGTGTTTTACTCAAAGCAAAAAAAAAAAGTCTCTTTCACAATAAACAGCAGATGACTGCTGGCCTTTTTCTAAAAAAATAAATAAATACCTCAGACCCAAAACAAGAAGCAAGAGTCAAAATAAAAAAAAAAACTATTTTATCACATTTGAGTAGATGTAAAATAAACAACCTCAAGGACAAAAAAAAATGTGTCACAAAACTGGATTACACCAAAAACAGAATTTAACCTCATAACAGCCATGAGTCAATAAAAGGAAAGTATAAATGAGCAAAAATCACACAAAATATGGTCAGACACAGACATGTGAATTATTTGTTCTGTAGACAGCTGAAAAAATGAAACAAACAGCTTCTACCTGTAATGTTTTGTTGTTCTCCGTCTTTTGTCTTGGCCTTTAGCTAGTTTCTTGCACTCAGAGATGATCCTTTTCATAGGTTACAGAAGTAACATCTTTTTTCCTGTCTGTTTAAAATCCACATTTAAAATGTTGGTACTTCTGAAGTTCATTAGAAATTTGAAGAAAACTGTTCCCAGGCGCTGCCTCTTTGGACACCACTGCCCAACTTGCTTATGAATGTCAATATTTCGTAAAATACGAATGCTTTATAAATGCATGTTAAAAATATAATGTCATGTAATTATACGCAAACTTAAAGTGTATCTGAGACTTGAAATAGTGTTGCCACCACATAAATCTTGACTGGATGTTGGAACAGGGGGGGGCTGCACATTTCCTCAGTCTCCTGTCGATGCTTTTAATTCAAGGGAAGTGGAATTTATCGATGTCAGAGTAAATTATCTAAAAAGTCCTCAAAACCAGCTGCACGGGTACAATGTAGCAGAAATACATGCAGGAACAATATTATTCCATTAAAAAAAAACTTTTTTTTAAAAATGTTACACACAAGGAAACATCCTGGTATCCAAACACCATTTGAGTTTGGATCTGTCATGATATTTAGCAAGTTTTCTGATCCACATGCAGCTGACAAGTGTAATGCAGCAATACAGTCTTACTTGGTGGGCGGTGGCTGATTTATGGGGAGGAGAGGGCAGAACCCGAGGCGGAAGGCTGCTAGAGGTACCAAAACGGTTGACACTCAGGCGAAGAATGATCCGTAGCAGCTCCTCTACAAAGTAAATTACCAGAAGGAGTGCATTGATGAGGTCCGCCCTCCAGGAAATAAACAGCTTGTAGAATGATCAGGAAACCACACAGGCAGCAAACACACCAGAATCCTGACAAGATATTGAACATACAAGATGAAGTACGACAATATAAAAAATTTCCCAAGATAGGAGAGGGCCAGGATATTAGGAGTCTTAAAAGCGAGCCGTCAAAGTTCAAATGCCCTGTGCGTCTCTGTGCTGTGCAGATAACAGATGGATAGTTGGGTGTTTACCTTTTAACTTTTCATTAATTCACTTCAGCTAATTCATATAGTGCCAATTCCTACACATCTCGTCTCAAATCAGTGCGACTTTATTTTTTTTTAACTGATTGATAAGTTTTCTTTCTAAGGAAACCCAGCAGATTGAATCAAGACACTAACTTGCCATATGCACTCGTTCTGAAAAAACACGGAGCCACTGTGGACAGTCGCCTGCATTGTGCCGTTTACTTTGCAGTAATCCCTCATAGCGAGCATGCATGTGGCGACAGTGGAGAATAAAACTCCTCTTTAACAAGAAGAAACCTCCAGCAGATGCAGGCTCAGGGTAATCAGCCATCTGCCACGACCGACTGGGGTTTGAGAAGACAGAGCAGCCACACACAAAAACACAGAAGCACTGATCCAGGAATACTTTCTATGTCAGAGAGGGTAATGGCAGACTAGCTCCACAGGGGGAAAGAAACACAGTTAAACAGATAAGATCTAAGTCTCTCTTTCTCTCTCTCTCTCTCTCTCTCTCTCTCTCTCTCTCTCTCTCTCTCTCTCTCTCTCTCTCTCTCTCTTAAGATGGGGAATTATTCAAGTACAAAAACAAAATGTTCTTGTCATTTTCAGTGGTATGATACTGCAACCAGATGCACCTTAACTGTTTCCAGGAACCTTAAACTGATACAAAACAAACACAAATAAACTTGACTCATACGGAGCATTTAAAAAAACCTTTTTAAAGAGCGGATATAAAAACAAATAACAGAATAAGAAATGTGTTTTGAGGAGTGTTTAAAAAAAAGTAAAACAGAGGAGGCCTGTCTAATATCAAGCGGAAGTGCATTCCACCAAGGAGGAGCCCTGAAAGCCCTGCAACATTTTGGGCCTGGCTCCAGGAAGAGAAAGCAAAAGTGGGTTCGATGAGTTTAAAGTCCTGGGAGTGCAAGTAGTGAGAAGCTCAGAGAGATATGCAGGGGCGAGACCTTCCAAAGATTGAAAAACAAAAAGTAAGATTTAAAAATGAATTCTGAACTTTACAGGTAGCCACTGCAGTGAAGCAAGAACTGAAGAAACATGTGGGCTCTGCTGAGGACTCTAGCTGCGGTGTTTTTGTATGAGTTGTAGGTGATTCCAAGCTTTGAGTGGCAGGCCTGTAAATAAAATAAAAAATACAGAAATTAAAAGACGCAAAGGCTTGAGTATGGGTATAGAAGTCGGTGAACCAGATGATTTGGATTGCAAGGTGTGCAACAGAAACCAAAATAAAGAAGAGTCTGTATGACAGGATCTCTGCAGATTTTGGTTCACAAACCATCACCTAATATTTGTCATCGTTATAAGGCCATCTACAAAATCATTAATGATAATAGCTATATTTTAACAAAGTCAGAGGTGAGATTAATTTAAGACTAAGTAGGCAGCCTATCCTTCATCATAAACCCCCTCTCTACTGCTTCCAAGACCGTGTGTGACACCTTCAAACAGCAAGCTATGGTGCCTGGGCAACTCAAGGATAGCGGTCATGTCACCCTAACATTTTTGGGATACAAAAATTTTAGAACCGCTCACGCCTCCCCCAGCGATGCATACATTACATGTCAAGAACCAAACCAGGATTTTACATTATCATAGGATTGCAACACAAATTTGAAACAAAAAGCAGAATCATAAGTGCTTTGAAACGTAATTATTTTATAGAGTCTCCATAATTAACTTTTTTTGTGATTTTGATACGTGGACATAAGCAGATATACAGAATAAACTCATGAAACATGTATTATTAGTACTCAAGTGTTTATTGGTCCCTGGTTTGAATCCCACAGACTGCCACTCTGGGTCCCTGAGAAAGACCCTTAGGTCCAGAATCCTCCCTGAGCGCTCAACAGGAGAAGCCCACTGCTCCACAATAGAAATGGCTTAAAAGCAGAGGATAAATTTCAATGGAATGAATGTTGCAATTACAAAATAAAGATGATTAAATTACGATTTTTGTTTGTTTGTTTGTCAGACTCTCTGCTTGGACAGAGCCTGCATTGAGCTGCTTTACAAACATGCTGCTCATGGCTTTCCTTTCTTCTTCTTTTTTTCTTCCAAATCAAATATATTTCAAAACAGTAGAATTTCTCTTTCTTGCTAGCAAGAGAAAAGACTAGAACCCTCTGTTCTCCATACAGCTTGGTCACTTCAGAACCTTCTCTGGCATTTCATTAAAAGGACTTTCAACCATTGGGAGGGTAACATGTGTTTTTTTTTCTCTCTCTCTCTTTTTTTGTGGCTTTGAAACCGCAACTTTTACAACCTTGGTAATACCTTGAAACCGTTAACCGGCTCTTGCCTACTCACAAGTGAGCAGGGGGTGGCTGCAGGCTATGCTGATTGAAAAACTCGAGCATAGGTGTTAAGGCTCTCAGGAGAAATGTGTGCGCGCAAGAGAATGAAATGGAGGTGGAGATAAGACGAAGCCATAGGAGGAAAGCGGAGAGTCAACACTTGTATTCTGTAGTGCATCTTGGCTATATCCTCTCTCTTACTTCTGATAGGGGGCAGATTTCATAACAGCCTAATAACACCCTCCAAGAGGTCTCAAGACACAGCCGTTCTATCTCTGCGAGAGCTGCCATCGTCTTTACCGCCGCAATCCGGCCCCTGTCAACAGCCGTCAACCTCTACAGCCCCTGAGCCGACTGATATTGACAATAAAACAGGCGGCGGGATCAGCGGGTTGCCGTGAATGTGTGCACACGTGCGTGTAGGTTTTTCAGTGCTGTTAAAAAAAAAAAAAGGGTCCGGGAGTGGACGCTCACTCCGGCACCACCACCACCCAGCGAATAGCTCAGCGTGCACCTGGTGGCTGCGCTCTCACGCCAACGGGATAAAAGCGGATTGCAGGGGAGGCGTGGAGAGGAATACAGAGAGGCGAGAGCAAAGAAAGAAAAATGTATAATGATCCGCGTTGTCACGGCTATGGCTTTTGGACAGTTCTGGTTACTCGCGTTGTGCTGCAGAGGAGATTGAGAATTGCGAGCCTTGTCATGCATCATAAATGCATTACCATATGGGAATGTGGCTCTCACATGCTGCGGAGAATAGAAATATGGGCTACACATAAAGAAGAATGTGTTTTATGAGGTTGTGGAGGACATATTACGTGGCGGGCCTCATAAACATATGCATGTTTCTTTTATGAGTTTTTCTGAGAATTGAAAAAGTCTTAGGGAATGATGAAGGAGGCTTAAGAGGCAGATAAGCACAGGCACTATTTACATTGAAATGACTTTGAGGGGAGACAACGGGGTAGAAGAAGTCAAAATGGAAAAAAATGTGAGAACGAAATGATGCGGTCCAGGTTCTGAATGTGAATAGAAACAAGGTTGAAAGGTGCAGGCGAAAAAAAATAATGGCGTATGGGATGTTTGTGCTGATAGATACAAGATCAGCATGCATCACCATTCCTCTCACCCGTGCCCCGCAAGGGCTCTCTGGTGGCAATCTCATCGCGGCCTTTTTTTTTCTCTTTCCCCTAATATTTGCTACAGAAGTTTTCGAAGGAAAAAAGTGGGTCTTGCGAGTGTTGAGGGGGTTTCATCTCGTTGTCTCTGGTGGGATTGTTAAAGCAGATGCTGTCTATAGATCTGTGGAGGTCAGAGCATTCAGAAACCTCCATTTGTTGGCGCCATCATCCCTGTGGTAACAATAAAGGACAATCAGTGAGTCTGAATCAGCTTGTGGCAAGAATGTGGACCCCTGCGCTTCGGGGTGAGGACCCTATCATCTTTGCTCGCCGTGCGGCTCGGCGCGGGGAACAGCGAGGCTTAAGACATCATGCCCAGATTTTGCAGTGCTTACTTTCACTTATGTTTGGCCATTTCTCTGTCCTCTGCCTGTGACTTAGCAGCATCTGCACTGAAACTGATCAATAGCTCACACCAACAAGAGGTCCTGAGGCCAATTAGGCCAGGCGAGCGAGCCCAGGGCCAAGCTGGTGTAAGACTGGTGTGTCAATACTCAAGCTTGTCGACTCTTAAGAAGCATGGGAAAAGAGTAAAAGAAGAGGGGTGATACTAGACTCCAGTTGTGTTCCCTCTTCTGGATCACGCTGGAACCAATAAAGAGTTTAATCCCTTAACTAAAAAGCCAATACCTCATTTTGGCTATCTTTAAGTCAATGGGTAACTGTGGTGAGGTTAAGGTTAGAGTTAGTTAGATATGGTTGTGTTGTGTTTGTGGTTAGAGTTAGCCCGTCCTTCAAGGGGCAGCTGCACTGGCTTGTTAGGGGGTTACATGTGTGTATATGTACTTGTTATGAGGGTGTGGTGGCCTAATGCTTAGACCACGACGCTTGCGTCCTTGAAAGAGCCAAAGTTACCCGGTTCAAATCCCACATGCTGGGTCTCCGTGTGTGCCTGTGTGTGCCGTAGGCCGCATAGTGCCAGCCCACTACTCCCTAAAAGTGATGGGTAAAATGCAGAGGACAAATTTCATTGGAATGTATGTTACAAAGAGGATCGCTATTATTATTATAGATTTACACCACTGAGCCCTGGACTACAGGACAATTCCAAAAATATAGGAATATAGGAATGTAGGAATATAGGGTCATACATATACATATGCATGAGCTGTTGAGATGATTTTGATTTATTAATTTTTTTTTTTTTTTGTCATAGGCATAACATTCCTGGCAGCACCCCTGATTCTAGGGCAGACCCAGACTCACCGAAGAGTGTGTCTATTCCTTCTTGTCTCATAATGCCTTTGGAAGAGTGTTGCTCAGGAGAGGACGGACGGACGGTCAGATGGACAGACAGGCGGACGGTCCAGCCTCTTGCAATCTAAAGTGGTTGTGATCAATGTTTATTTGAAGCTTCTAAGGAACAGTTGTTGTTGTTGTTTTTCAATATATAATTTAGTTGTTTTTTTAATCCATTTTTGTAATTATTATTGTTGTTGTTATTATTGTTTTTTGTTGGGCCACATAACTGACTGATGAGTTATTCAGATGTGAAAGGCTCCTCAACTCAAGTCAACTTAGTAAGGAGCTTTTATCAGTGACACTATTTGTCCCAATTTCTATAACTTAACAAAAGAGAAATGCTAAAGATAACCCCAGGTGACGGCCATAATGAGACTTTAGTGCCTATAAGGTAATTCCCAAAGAGCTACTTTACTTAAAACTTGGCTTATGGTTGATGACTGGCTGAAGGATGATGCGTCTCTCCAGTCCTCCTTTATAGCATGGCTTCGAGATACTGCTCATCTGCTCTGGGCAGTTTTTCACACCTGACACTTCTTTTGTGTCCTCCGTGTATCCACCTCCCTAAATTTGAAGTACACATTTAAAAAAAAAAAAAAAGCCAAGACGAAAGAAAGACTTTGAAATAACCAGACAAACCTTTGATCCAGACCATTTGAAAAATTACATGTAATCCATCAGTGTGAAAGAAAAACATAAAGATACTAAATGTGATTCGCGAACTGACAATCACCCCTCTCCTTGGAAAACGTCCTGCACATCCTAATCCGTCAGCCGCACCCATTTCTAATGCTTCCTTTGGTGTCAGGCCTGCTCCAACGCACAGGACAGAGATACATGAAGGGCTGCAGATCAAATGTCACCGTCCTGCTTTCATGTACAATACTTTAGCACCCTCTGTTGGATTCCAGTAGAACTTTAAAAAATATCTCTCACCCTCAGACTTGTTTACACACTTACTGGCTCGTGAACAGGGGCCTCACTGAGCCCCCGCCTCACAGATTAACCGCTGCTTGTCCTGTGAACCTAACGTTTCACTACATGTGTTTAATTTCCCCTTGCTTTTAGGAGTAATTCTGTTGAATTTGCCCCTATGCTGAGCTACACTTTATCTCTGCCCGATGCTTATCTTGGATTAGTCATCTGAGAGAATTTGTTAACCTTAATTGCAAAGATTACTCGGTGAGAGGCCAAGGTGTGGTAAGAGTGTGCAGACAGGATGAGGATAGGCCGTTTATTCTGTATCAGTTTGCAAAAGACTTTTGGCCAAGCAATAAGCGAGAACTGTCTGTCACACGCAATCTTACTCTTTCCATGACAAGCAAGTTAATTAAAGTACTCAGACAATCAAGCTCCAGCGTTATGTAGAAAATAATCGGTCACCCGCAGGCCAAGCATTTTTAGTATTAATCAAACACTAAAATTAAACTTTTTTTTGCACTTTGCCTAAAGATTTAGCCTTTTACTCTTTGACGCTTATGAGCGATGTTATCAACAGAAATGACACAGAACGGGTTGATTGCATTTCAAAGACATTCCAGGTAAAACGTTCCTCACTAGCTTGTTACATGTTAGACGTGCATAGAGTCAGTGTCGCCTCTGTTGGGAGGCGGGACTGCACTTTAGCCCTTTTTCAAACCTTTTTCTTTGAGCCTGAATATTAGGAAATGAAATGGAAAACAATGTCACATTAAATGTCTGATGCTTTTTGAAAAGAAATGAAACTGCACAGCACAACAATCACCGCTAACTCGTTTGGACCCACATTTTCATTTAGGTTGCTGCTACTTTGGACGAATCCACTTTGAAATGATTTCCATGGTCTGTGAAAGATTTCTGCTGCAGACCATGCTGTGACAACCCAGCAAAACCCATGGAAATAAATAAATAAATAAATGAAAGAGAAAATAAAGTAAATATGTCAAGGGAAATTAGGCCTTTGGCTTGTTTTTCAAAGCTTGACTAACCAGTTGTGTCAAAACAAATTCTACTTTGGGCAAAAAAAAAAAAAAAAAAAAAAAAAAAAAAATAGAAAAGCTTTGGTGCTGCGTTTTTGGCACCTAAACTGCTTCACATGTCAGATTATGCCGAGCAAAACGATCCAGTCAATCTCCACCTGAGGGACTCCCCAAGTGAGAAAATGCGGTTCATGAATCATGCACAGCCAAAAGCTCCAAAGTAAAAATCACTCATTTGTTCCGTTTTTTTTTCCGCAGACTGAAAATGTTGGACAGTTGTTGCCAGAAGCTGTTTGAAGAACAGGAGATTTTCTACCGTGTGATGGTTTCAGGCGCTGCCCCAACCCCACCCCCAGACTACTATCCTGTGAACAGAGAGGGAGTTGGAAGCAGAAATACGGGCTGCGAAAATGAAAAATGAGGAAATGTGCAGCTTCAGTTGTATGACATGCTGTAATTCAATCTTGTTTATGACCTCACTTCCTGGAAAGCGTTGGGCCTATAGGCACAGTCTGTGGTTATCAGCCAACTTTTTTTTTTCCTTTCACTTCAGTGCTGTAAAGTCCGTCATGAGCACCACCACACCTTTTACCTTTACCTGCAGCTGCTGCTGACTTTCTTTGTCTGAGAGTGTGTGTAAAAAGTATCGATATGAGATGACCTGAAGCAAAGATCAACCCCATCATCCAGGTAAGCCTGTTGAAATGGAAACTTGTCTCTAGCCTCAGTCAGAAGATTAAATCATACAGAGGCTTTGAAATTATGGTTTGTTCCCCTTTGATCAGAGCGTGAACCATGAAAGTTAAACATAAACTGCAGCAGAATTTCAGTTCTGAGAGTCAATGCGGTGCAGTCGATTTGAATTTCTCAGACAAGTTCAGGCAAGAGTAGAAGATATGTTCCGAAGAGAGAAAGGTAATGCAAATACTAATCATTAACTGGGTTACAACTGTTGACATAAAATTGGCAATAAAAGAAAAACAGTGTCAAGTCAAGCCGTTAAGGCTTCAGCATGATCTGGCTATATTGAGAACAAATAAGTTTAATCAACCAATCAGTCTCACAAACTATCGAAAATTAACCTGAAAGATGAATTCTTTATCTGAGTGACCTTTACCACATATACAAGGGACCCTATTGTATATTTCACAGGCTTGAGATTTGTTTAGGATCAACAGAAGAATGAGGAATGAGTTAATCATTATAAGGAGATAAATTTGTTCCAATAGTATTGCAAGCAAAGAAAACATTTCAAAAATGAAACTTTGTAGAAAATGTGTTTGGAAAATTGGACATTTTTCAGATTTTAACTTAAAAAAAATTATTTAACAGATGCCCTGCACCCGGAAGTGTGGAGACAAGAAACGCAGTTTTGTAAAGTGTTTATTAATTTGCTTGCTGTGTTAGTTTTAACTCTTCCTGCCGTTTCTAACTTTTGCATTTTCAAGGACTACTAACAAAGTGGGTGTGATCAGCCTGCACCAAATGCGAACACTAATTTCTTTCCCTGGTTCAAGATTTTGATCCGGAGTGCATATAGATTGCAAAATGGACCGCCAATAAGAAAAGATATTCCTTTAAGAGAGCCATCAAATCAATCTAAAACTCTAGACATAATTACTCATGAATTAACATCTTTTCATTCTATTGAATACAAAGGCAGGTTCACTTGTGAGGCTGAACACATCAATCAACATTTAAAGTTGTGTGAATTATGGACTATTTTGAAGCGATCTGCATTTCTAAATTATTGAAAAAAAAAAGATTATTTAAAATGGAGAAACTATGACATAATTTTGACAGGCATTCATATCAAACACTTTTTGAGCAAAACAAGTGATGACGTCATTAAAACCAGTAATATGTTGGAGATACTGGCAAGTAGGGGTCTCTGCCCCTCTCGATGCTGCAACAATACCTGTTTGGTAGAGGAGCTTTATGGCTACAAGTTAAAGTCCAGCAAATACATATATATATATATATATATATATATATATATATATATATATAGATATATATATATACATATATATATATATATTATATATATATATATATAATATAATATATATATTATATAATATATATGGGTTCACATTTTTGTTTTGTTGTATATCGTTCAGGAAAGTTACAGATGACAGATGAAGAGGCGGTAGGGTGCTTATTGAACAATGAGCACCCTATATGTATATATGTATATATATATATATATATATATATATATATATATATCTATATATATATATCTATCTATATATATATATCTATCTCTATATACAAGAGAGCGAGAGCGCGAGCGCGAGAGAGAGCGCAGAGCGAGAGCGAGAGCGAGAGAGCGCGCGAGCGAGCGAGAGAGAGAGAGAGAGAAACTGCAGTCTGTAATTTTTTTATTTTGGGGGGCTTCTTTTGTGTGAACACACTGCTTAAACATTTACAGTGCAAGTCCAAAAACCCTTCCAGAGACTCCAGACTACAAAGAGAGGACTGGAGTCTGAACTGTAGAGAAGGGGAGCCCGTGAGGGCATAAAAAGTCTGTTTACTGACAAAGCTTGGCATTCTCAAGAAACCTTTATCACCTTGACTACCACAGTTCAAATGAAAGGTTGTGGGGATACACCAACCAAGAGAAAAAAATTTTTTTAAAGAAAATTCAGTAGAACCTAAAAAATGTCAAAACCTTTGTCTTTTTAAAACAAGAATGGCATTGAGGTATGTCGGTAGGTTGCAAAGGTTTATCGAATCTAGAGAAAATAAAACATATTTTGCCAAAAAGAAATCATAATTGCAAATGTATCATGTCTGCATGCCAACAGCCGAAATTAATCCCATTGAGAATAGATTATCTCCTTTGGCGCCTTTGGGGATGGATGCTCTGCAACACACTGAGGGACCACTATCTTAAAACTGCATTGGTAAACCTCACAGAAGCACACGTCGGCAGGCCACGTCCGACCAACCTGTCCGACAAAATCAGGATGGGTGATGATGACAGTACGACAGTAAATCACAAGTAAACTCTTTATTAGAACAGCAGAGTTGTTGAAAAGGAAATAATTGACTTTCTAATTTGGCCCTGTCAGAGCCAGCTAGCATTTGTTAACGAGACCTGATCAAAGCCATTCTATCAGGATGAATCAGAAATACAGATGAAGATGGAAGAAATGGTGCAGCTACTCTCCACATCTATTTCAGGTCCTAACAGCAGACATAGGATGGTGATCATTCTCATGGATTGATGAAATTGTTTTCCAAATCTCCCCTGCAAGTCATTGCAGGATGTGTTCAGCAGATGTGAATTTAGGGAGTGTTATCAGCCCTGTACAGAACCCAGATTAAGTTGAAGTAAATCCACAGTTTTCATAATCAAACATCAATAATTTAATGTGAAATAATGCCAGCTGATTAGTTTAAATATATAAAAGGAATATATTAACCTTTTACTGGTTCCCTTGCATCAGAAAGCAGAGCTTATTAAAACGTTTTGGTAATAATGCTTTACTAATGCAAACAATGCTAATAAAATTGCTGTAAATGTTAACCGAAGCTGTGTTCCACACCCATAAATGTTGAAAAGCTTTGAAATATTTGTTGGGTGCATATATTAGAGCACATCTACAGCAGGCATCCAAACATAAAAGGCAATTCTCTGCTCAGAATTAAAGGCACCATAAGCTGTTTTTAAATATTCAACATAATAACCCAATGAAGCAACGGTAAATGCCTTATTAACAATTAATATCCTTCATGAACTCAGTCCAGCATGAAACTTTCATGAGCGATCAATAGTTTATCTCTGAAAAGGTATGGTATGATATGTATTGATCCTTCAACTCTTTGATGAGAGGAAGAGATGTGAGAGGAGAGAAGTGAGGGGAAAGCCGGAGCTAAACAGATTACCCAGGGCTGCAGAAATATCTCCTCCAAAATGTCCCGAGCTGAGAGCCTTGCTGTTTCTTATTTTTCACAGATCAAAAGCGTTTTCTGTGACAGCTGCATGTCCCACCCCACAGCCATCATGGAGGAGGTAGCAACAGGTGAGTTGTTCCAAAGCCCATGCGTATGCAGAAGAGCACTTTCCTTCTCCTCACAGGGACTCTATTTTCACTCTGTTCCAGGGTGCAAATGAATTCTCCCTAACATACTTCGCAAACATTATTATCTGACTCAGTGGTGGCTCTGTGTGAGTTCAGCCTCTGATTTTTATCCTGTTTGGAGGGAAGAGAGCCTGTCTGGGCTAAATTAATGAACAGCAGCCCTAAGGTGTGTGAGAGTCTGGTAAAAAAAAAAAAGTAGCAGGGACGAACGCAAGAAGGAGTTTGAGTGCTTTGTCGGTGGCTGGCACTGCACATGTCTTGTCTATCTGAAAATCTCAGCACAACAGCGACCAAGCTAATTCAGTAATGAATACATTATGCCTCTCTCAGGGCGCTTCGGCAGCTCCTGCAATTCATGACACAATTCGTGTAAAAGCATTGCAAGCCTGCAGTTGTTTTCACCAAGAAATCCCACCCGTCCAACAGCCCATGTGCCTTTACCTTGCTGTGGTTTCATCTCCCAACTTTAGCGCCTTCTCTGATCCAACATCCACTCCTGACTGAGTCTGAGCAGCTGCACCTTAACATGTGCTTAGTGAAAATGTATAATAATGCACGATGAACGTCTGATATGCCAGTACCTGTTAAGGGCTTTCTGTGCTGAGACAAATATACTGCTGACCTCCTCTACATAACATATAATTATAGTGTGATGGTATAAATTGTAGATGTGGCATATTTGAATTTCTGCTACATTGTAAATGAAAATTGTTGAACCTAAAGGAATAAATACGTCTTGGCCCAACGCCTAAGCAAGCCACAAAAAGGCAAAAATTTACCTTTTCCACATGAGTTTTTTTTTTTTTTTTTTTTGCTAATGCAGATCTGTCATCTGAAATTGTCTGGTACAAAGACACACATATTCCATAAATTAGAACATTATTGAAAAGTTTGTTTTTTAACTCAATTTAGAAAAGGAAGCACGCCTTAAATACATTAACAAAGACTGACGATGTCCTAAAGCGGGGGTGTCAGACTCCAGTCTTTGAGGGTCAGTGTCCTGTAGCTTTTATATGTGTCTCTGCTTCAACACACCCGAGTCAAATAATCAGGTCATCAGCAGGTCTCTGGAGACCTTGACTGAATTCTGAGGAGCTAATGCTGCCGTTTCATTCAGGTGTGTTGGATCAGGGACACATTTAAAAGCTGCAGGTCATCGGCCCTCGAGGACTGGAGCCTGGCATCTGTGTCTTTAATTCTGTTAATTATGATTTTTTTTTCCAACCTCCAGCTAATAAATACACAGCATTTAAGATTAGACTGTTGCCTCAGACCGATTAAAAAAGCAACATTTTTAATACAGAAATAGGGGATTTATGAAAAGTATGTTTAATCCCCGCTTAAGGTTGTTTTTTTCAAAGGTACTTTTAATCTGAAAACAAGCTTCTTAGAGATTCATATTGAAATTTGTTGAATATGACTCTATGTACCAATATTATATATTTTCTCTCTTTTTTTCCTTTTTTTATGTACCAATATTATAAATAATGCATACATACTGTATATTCATTACACTTAGAATTACTGTAGAGTCAGTTTTGTCTGAAAAATTCTTCTCTTTTTTTTAGCTCATTTCAAGTTTCTGTGTGTACTTTCTCTTCAAACTTCCTGTGAGAAAAATATGTAAAATAAGAATGCTTTAACCTCTGAACTCACGCACCCAAAATCCCCAAACAAACGGCTAAAAAAATACTATGCGCAAATTAAATTAGATGCTACAGTAGAGGCAAAACGTGGTGTCTCTGTAAAAGTAACACTTTAAATTCTTTAAATTGTTAAACTAAGAAGTCCAGTACGGTGTTTTTAATTATTGAAGTTGGAACACAGTTGTCAATTTTTTTGCTCTTGTTTTCTTGATTCTTTCCTCGACATGCAGCTGCAGGATGATGCAAGGAGATTGTAGCTGAAAAATAAGGAACCCAAAAGAGACAAGTCTTTTGTGTGACAGGTGTGAATGCAATATAATAAAAAATTACTATTCTAGACCTGTTTTTCTGTAGGTATGTCTAGGTGCTCTCAAAAACCTTTCCGATAAGTAATCAGAAAAAACATTGTCACTGCTGTGACAAACTCCACCGCATCTTCTGTTGCTATTTGAGTTTTCCCAGTAGCTTTACACATATTTCCTTGTGAAAATGTACGTCTAACACCAAATGTTGACTTTTACACACAAGGATGCACAGAGAGCCCAGTAATCGGATGAGCTTTACGCATGCTGCTGCTATGGAGTTTTAAGAGTCCTGCCCCACCAGTGATACATCCACGGGACAGTAATTTCACTGGCTACAATCTCCACATGTCGCTATGAGCGTCTGAACTGACTGGTCTGAGCAACGTACTTTACACCAGGAGAAGGTAGGGTTTTGAGAAATGAGCTATGGTGAATAACGTTGGTTCAGGAGAAACTGTGGATCAACACAGTTGGTCAAAAGAGGTGTTAATCAAAGGAGGACGGCCTAGATGACCATGTTGAAACAAGAGTTTTTAAAATTGAAGTCCAAGATAGTAACATGGCTTTGAATTCAAAAATATGGTCTGATTGGTCACCGGTGACCCGTTGCCAGTTAAGGGATATAGGTTCCTTGTATTTTTTTAAAAAAAAAAACAGAAATGTCCAAGTTTGGATTGCAATGATCATCCTTTCCATTGGTTAGTTGAGGCAGATAGGAAGTGAATCAGAAATAGCTGAGCAGGAGGCATGAAGGTGGCAAATATCAACCATGTTCATCTACAAAGACTGTTTTATGTCACATATACAGTCAATTGCAAAAGTATCAATATCCACTGACATTTTCTGCATTAGTCAAGATAAAGTGTATTTTATGGGGATTTAACTGGATTAAAAAGCACAAAATATTATTTTAGACAGACAGAACTAACAATAGGTTTGGGACGAACTAAAGGTATCTTTTAGATGGACTATGGTAAAACATCACAGACCATCTCTCTTTGCTGTTCTCCAGTCTTTTGTTTACATAACCGGGCCAGCTGCGCGTGCATGTGAACAGCTGCCACTTGGTGCTTAACTCCTCCTTGCCCCTAAAATGCCACCGCCAGGCCCAAAATGTCAGTGAGTAAGCCCATCAGATCAAAATGTTCTCTTGCTAACAGCATTATAAAGTTATGAGTTACTTACTTCTTCACTAGTCAAGTTCCTCTGAAAGGTGATGCTGTTTTGCTGTGTATTTCTCCTTTGTAAATATGCGCATATGGCTCATCTCATGACACATCTAGTTTTGTTCTAGAAACAGTGCTCAAGCTCCACCTAGTGGTGAAAATCGCTTTGACTAAGAAAAATCTGAAAAGTGTTACATCTGTTTTGAGTCCCTTTTAATCTAAACCCTCAGTGCCACATCTCTTTAATTTAATAATAACACTGTTAAAATAAAATCCAGTGCCACCATCTGCCTTTAGAAGGCACCTGATTAAGATTATGTTGTAAAACATTATCCCAGGCTTTAAACATATTACAGAGCACTGTCCAATCTATCACCTGCAAATAAAAAGAAAATTGCTAAATTACAAATTTTGTGAGACATCTTAACCGTGCCTGAAAGATGAATTTTCTTGGTATTTGTGCATTCAGAAACATACGAGAATCCATCTCGCGCTTCAACCATTTGTGACTGACCCAAGAACTGTTCGGGCCAGTCACGTTGCAGCATTATGGTTTAAGGCGTGACATGCAAGCTGTTATTAAAGCAATAGCTGCCAAGCCCACAGCTGAACCAAAATAAACATGGCAGTGCAGGAGGACACATGCGTGTCTCATAGTTCTCATGGAGCCTTCTGCTTACTGCAATTTAATTTGATACCATCATTGGCTAAAACTAACCTTTTGTAGGCGGGCACTGGGTGTCTCTTCGACCAATCAGCTTGGAAAGTTCTGCTGGGTGTCCCTTCTTTCCCCAAACAGATTTGATGGGAGCAGGAACTGATTGACAATGTGCAGAACGTAGAGTGCTATACATTATCAATCTGGCTTGCCAGGTTACGTCCACCTAAGGTTGATCGGACAGGCAAGGAGAACATTAATATGAGGAGCAGCTAAGAGGCTCATGGGAACTCTGAAGGAGCTGCAGACATCCACAGTCAAGATTCAAGTGGGGAAAAACTGTTGACAGAAAGATTTTTAGACGTCCAGCCAGTTTAAAACAGTGATAAAGCAATAACCACAGTTTTAAAAAATCATAGGAACTCTCATTTTAAGTTTGCCACAAGCAAACACAGCAAACAGGTGGAAGAAGGTGCTCTGGTAAGATGACACTGAAAACACTATCAATATCATTCAACTTGGTGGTGGCAGCGTCATGCTGTGGGCATTTTTTCTAGTAGATACAAGGAAGGTGGTTAAAGTTAAAAGCAAACAGGCTTAAATCGGAAGCAACCAGACTTTTGCTTAGCTTTTCTGAGAACGTTTCGACATTGTTTAACCTTTTTTTTAAGAACCACAGAAAACCAGACTGTCCTGAGAACTGTGTACACGTTGTCCCCCAAGCAAACTGAAAGTAGCTGCATAAACACACACCATACTTATCTCCTTCGAAACAGCCCAATGTCCAGCAACCCCAGAAGAGGCAGAAAACAGGTGGCACTTTGTTCCACCCAACTACTTTCGGGACTGATGGGTCAGAAAATCTTCAGAGCTTAGAAAAATAACAACTCCAGAAATATATTATAATGACACAGCCATGTTACCTGTTCTTCTAAATCTACTTTCAGATGATATCTATGCGTACGCTCTGTCCAAGACGCTGACAAAGGTTTCCTCACCAGCAACAGTGGGTCTCTACTCTTCTTGTCAGGATCGACTGGATGTGATTCTCAATAAGATGGAAGGTAAATGGTGTTTCTAAAACAATCTCTTAATCCTGTGAGAAAGTTCATTCTCGGGCTCGGCTCTGTTCGACGCCGATGACTACTCTTTACCTCCGATGATTTTAATGTTTGCAGTGTTTCTGACACTGTCTCCGTATCCGCCGTGTTAGCTGCGAACAAGACAGGGATGTGTGAAAGTGTGATGCGTCGACTGTGCCAACTGCACCTGTTCACTACAATATATTGGTGACACAATATTGCGACTTATTATGTTAAAATGTATGTAGTCAAAGCAGAAGGCTTTTATAGCTTCTTTAAAGCTGATTGGGTGCATTAAAAAAGGGATTTAAATAGAAATAATTCCGTTTTTGCATTCTTCTCATTGTCGGCTAGTCATCCTGACATTACAGAGGCCTGTTTATAGATGCATGGCGAACAACCTTCAAAAATCAGGCTGCACAAATGATTTCACCTTGTTCATAAAATATGTGGTGGCAGAAATGTGGAAGACAAGTGACATCAACTACGATGACTGGGGAAGGCACAGGAGCGGCGACAGGCCTCCATGGAAAAGAAAAGTAGTGCTGCTATGCCCTGAAGGTCCCGCTGCAACAGGAATTATTCTTTTCTTTTCAACCTTGGCAGATATATTGCACATTTCAGATGAAGCTTGAAGCTCAAATAATAAAACTCAAAGAACAATGAGGCTGTGAGATGTTGTAAGACAGATGACAAACACCACTAATCCAGAACCCTACATCCATTTTCTTTATTTTGCCTTCCTGCAGGCTGATTGTTTTTCATGGAACTGGTATTGGATTTAGTTCTTTGCTCCAGGGTGTTTTATTGGTTGCTGGAAGCCCAATCAATACAGTCCATAAAAGGTTAAATATTTAACAGAGGATTGTATCAAAGCCTCGATTGTACAGTTTGGATGCACAATATTGTATTTTTGATGATAATGATTAGCATTTTTTCAACTGAATTTGTTACTTGTTGTTTACTTGGGAAAAAATACTTTTAAAATATGTATTTAAATAGATATTTTTTATATTTTTATGTAAAATTGTACACTTCATTCAGCTTTACCAAGGTTTGATCGTTCTCTAGCATAAATTAAAACATCCCCCACCCAGCGTGTAAGTCTTTACCTATCCCATTATTTAGGTTAAAGCTTTCATTAGGATATGATGATATTTTTCATTCATATTTTATAACAGAGTTAAGTGGACCTAAACTATCGACATTCTCAATGTAAATATTGTTGTTGTTGTTTTTCAGTATACACAAGTCGGGAATCCATAAGGATTGAACAAAGATCCAACAAAAGTTCAAAGCCCCGTGCAGCCAAGCTGTCATTCACAGGCCTAATGTCTCTCATCTGGAAGCTGCTCTTCTGCACACCAGTCTGGACCAAACAGAACCAGAATCACCATAATGTCAGGTTCATTTATGTGAATTTCAGCGCTTGGCATTTTGCAGGCTGTGACCTACTATGGGCTGGGATTGCCATACGGTTGTTTCACGCCATGCAGATGAACTTTGGGAAACTGGCCCTTGCACTCTACCGTGTTACTCAATACGACGAAGAGGACGAAGTGAAGGAAAAGGTTTGTGTGTTCTGTTTGGTGTTTCTTTGCTTTAAGAGCAATAACAAAAGTATTATCCAACATGGGCGCCCCGAAGTCAACCTTCTATCTAGATGGGACTAGCCAATCCTAAAACGAGATCATTGTTATGAGAATTAATTTAGCAAAAACAATGCTTTTATATAAACAAACTGTCTTCCAACTGTTTCATGCTTTTCAAAATCCAAAGTGGGCAACAAAGTGATTTTCTTATCTGGACACGTGCCCCTAAAACACACCAGTGGTTAGTAACCTTTTTTTTCTCCGTGGATTTCTTTTTAAACCCAAGGTGGTGAAAGATGGCCCCAAAAACTGGATTTCCAAGAAAGTTTGCTGCTGCCCCCTGTGGTTTTTCATCCTGTCCATCATTGCTGTCCCTGTAGTCCTTGTAGTTGTCCTGTTTGTTTGGGGTCTTCCTAAAGCTGGTGTAAGCACAGAGGACCAAGAGACTGATGCGACTAGTGAGGTGGGTGTACTGGAGGGCTTCGTCATTGCATCGTTAGGAGTCCCGGCGGCGAGTGCACTGAGGTTTATCCTGCAGATGGCCAAGAACCTCATCTTCAGCCAGGATCGGAACATTACAAAGGGAATGGACAACGACCGGATCAGCAGCCAAATGGGTTTTATGAACGAAGTCAGGAAGGAGATTTGGTTTCTGACTCAATTCATCAAGTTTATGGAGGTTTTTGAAAGAAGAAGGATTTGTATTATATTGAAAATCACTAACCTGGACCGTTGCTCCCCCAAGAAAATCGTTGCGGTTCTGGAGGCCATCAATATTTTAGTTTCAGATGAGGGAAGCCCAGTTCTTTCCATTCTGGCTGTAAATCCCAATGTTCTGTTAGAAAAAGTGAAATTTGCAGAAAGCTGCTTCTGTAAAGAGGACAGAGCTCACGCTCTGCTGAACCGCATCGTTACTCTGGCCTTCACAGTCCCACCAATGTCTGAAAATTTAAAGAGCAACTTATTTCACAGTCTTACCAAAAGGTCAGGAACATCTGAAGATTCCCCCTTAAGGAAGAGCACACACAGGAGAAAGACATCCTCAATAGATCTGTCTGTGGTGGATATTGATGAATCAAAGGAGTCAATTCCACTGATGAACAATAAGACAGATACCCTGGATGTGGACGAAGACGAACTGGAGAAAATGGTCAAAGGGATCCTGAGTAATGCAGAGAAAAAGCTAAACAAGTACATGTTAGATGACGCCATCTCAATGAAGAGGATGATCAACTCAGTCTGGGTAACCTGGATAATCATGAAGGTGTTGAAGAAAGAGTTTCCTGCTCCAGAGCACACTGCAGCATGGGTGGTCCTAGCCAACCAGTGGCCCTGTCGATTCAGCTGGATCATCCAGTGTGTGGAGGATGAAAAGCAGAGAGCAGCTATTGATCAACAGAACATGAGCACTGATGATTCAAAGACCCTATGGAGGGTCTTCAGCGAGTCCAGGGAGGAGCTGTATGTGATGCGGGCACACATCCAAGACCTCCTGGAGCAGGACGGGGATCCTGAAGTGTTCGAAGCGTTGCTCAAGGACGAAGAGTTTGAGTTTACCTTAAAGAACCTGGAGGTGTTTCAAGTGGCGATGGTGAACCTGGATCAGTCGATCAGGAGGGAGCTGGCTCTAATCAGAGGGACATCCGGGCTGAAAGACTCGGGCTGGATGAGGAACGTTGCTCCTCTTCCGGTTACAAGTCTTATCAAAATGACCACAGAGGATATCTGCAAAGAGGTGAGTTCTTGCTTCTAGCTATAATCTGTTAACCTGAATCCGCCAGATGGATTTGCTCTGCATATCCATCTGGAAACCTTCCGTTGAAGTAATTTTGGGAAGGGGCGAAAATACTGGTTAGCTGATTGGCCTATGTTGGTGATAGACGGGCTAAATAAACCAATCAGATCAACGAAACATATGACGTACTAACAGCGACGACGAAAACACAACCACAAGCTCTTGCCGAAACCAGTCAGGAGAAGAGCAAAAACATCTTTCCTCTGAGAAAAGCCTCCAGAGCAGTGTTTTGCTCTTCTTTCAGTGAAGAAATACTCTGTAATTCCGATAAAACTTGCTCGATAGCCACGCTAACGCTAGTTTCATCGGCTGAAGCCTCCATGTTCTTTAGACTGAACTGTCGCGCTTCTCGTTGCGTCACACCTCAACCCGCCTCAAAGCCAACGCTGATTGGACGTTCGTTTGGTGAACTGCTCCAAATTTTCAACGGAAAGTAGCCAGACTGATCTGCGAGTGAAACCTTGAAAGCTCGCGAGATCAGGATGGTCTCACGAGTCTAATAATCTGTACAATTCATGTAGAATTAGGCTGTGTTGCAGAATCTTTCCTTTTTCACTTCAATTTCATTGGATATTTTTTGTTTCAGAGCTTTCTTGAATGACTATTTACGTAACTTTGGGATTTAAAACTGCACTGACACTTTGTCAAAAGGAGATCATGTTTGATATGTTGCACCACTTTGTTTTTTTCTGGGATATCACATGTTTACATTATTTATCATAATAATAAAATATTTTCTAATAACATTTCTAAGCCTCAAGCTTAATCCCTGACCTGGTTTATCTGCCACATGTTTCATAATGTCTTTTTCAGATGGAAAGGATGGACTTGGAGAGTAAATACATTGATACGGTGAAAGACCATAAGCTCAATGGCTCTGCTCTGGTCTTCGGTGATGCAGAGGATCTGAAAGCCCTCCTGGGTATGACGTTTGGCGAATGGGCAACTTTCAAATTGCACTTCTTGAGTTTCGTCTCACCTCTCCGGTCACGGTATGACAACATGCTGCAGGTACCTTCTAACAACCAGCTGTCAAAGTTTCCGCATCACGCCCCCCACAATTACTCATCTACGCCCAGTCTGTGTTAGCGTCTGCTTTCTGTAACACAACATACCACCCATCCACTAAAGTAAATCTTGAATAGAACAAGGTTGGAAGTTGTTCTTACAGTGTTTGAAAGTAAAAATATTTTTCAACTCTTGCCCAGTTTTGTATAGCTTTAAAAACCATGTAACAATGTGTTATTTAGCTATTGAAATGTCATGTTTTTTGTACACCTTTTGTTCCTGGCTTCAAGGATTTGAGCTAAATTCACACAGTGACAGTTTTCACCCAGATATATTGATTCACTGCTGAATTGCAGCTTAAATGTGTTGATTGCCAGTTGCGGAGACTTTTTTTTATTTGGGGGGTGGGGGCAAGATGGGGGCAAGTCTATGTCAGGGGCATCAACAGACTATGAGAATTTGTTTCTAAAACCATTTTCTTGCTACCACTCTATAAGGGTGGGCACCAGAATGGAGGACTGGCTGGGTTTGATCACTGACAGGTTATCAAACCAGATCCAATAAGGAAATACTAAACAACCAACTTAGATCATCACCAAAATAAAACTAGTACCCCTTTAAAGCAAAGTACTACTACTGTATTGCATTCCTTGTGTAACAAATGTTATACATCCCCCTCCACGGGTAGACTTTGCTCTTTCTACCCGTAAGCTAACATAACCTTTAAAAACAAATTCAGTGTGGACCAAGTGTCCTGAACATGTTATTAACATGTTGGAATGAAAGATCTTTCCATCCAATCATCCATACATTTTCCGTCACCCTTATCCCTATTGGGGTCACGAGGGGTGCTGGTGTCTATCTCCAGCATTCAATGGGCGAGAGACGGGGTACACCCTGGACAGGTCGGCAGTCTGTTGAAAGATCTTTCATTCCCAAGAATGTATTATTTTTATTTTATCAGAGCAATCACATAGGCAAAAAACAGAATAAGGTGGTACATTGTTAGTTCTGTATCATTTCCTTCTCTCTGGCTCCTCTCAGATGTTGTTTCATGATAAGTTCTCACTTCCATTCTATTTTTTTCAACCCTCTTTATTGCCTCTGCATATCTTATCTCATTGATTGTTTTAACTGACTAGAGTTGCACGATCAGCCGCGAAGGCGCTGAAAATATTCATGTACCACTTCAGAGGCAACTGAGCACAATATTATTTTTGAAAGCTTTTTATGGATTATCTCTCAGGTTTAACAATGAAAATTGATTTATTTGGTGCTGGTCCACGATTTCAAAAAATGTTTGCTAAATGTTTGACTTAAACCCTTCTAGAAACTCAACACCAGAGAGTGCCGAGTACAAGTTACAAGTTATCGCCTTTAAAAAAATAAAAATTAAAAATAGCTCGATCATGAAATCACATTTGTTAATTCATGTAACGTCACTTTAAGCATCATGCTTCAGGGTACTTTTATGATATCTAATAAGGCAGCTCAACACTGTTCATGATGCAGTAAAGCTGTAATTCTTTATTTCTTGCTAATAAATGCAAACTCAAAAATGGAATGTAAACACAGTGTTCAATAGTAAAATCCTTACTCAAACCTTTTTGTGTGGTTCTCATTTCTACTTTTTGTGTGGTTCTCACTTCTAAACACATTCAAGTTAACATATAGCCAATGGAATGAGTATTTTTTTAGTGATATTTTCAAAGCTTTCAATGATTCTGATCCTGCATGAGAAATCCCTGTCTGCAGTCTTCATGGCGTCACTCCTTGCTCCCGCTCCCTGTGCTGCACAGGCAATCAAGGTCTGAGCAGTTACACCTGCGGCAGCTCCAACCGAGTGAAGTCGCTGCACCTGGGAGGAGCGCCATATATTCCAGGCTCTCCCAGTGGGTAACTGCCAGACTCTTGAAAGCCACCGTGTCAGTAAACCATCCAGTGTTCCTTGATTGCCTGCCTGATCTCGACCTGTCTCCTTCCTGGGATTTCTCCTGCCTGTCTTGCCTCTGTTGGATTCTCCAGTTGGATTCTGTATTCTGGACATTGACCTCCTGCCTTGCCTCTGCCCTTGCCTGGCTTCTTCTGCCCCTCATGAATGACCCAAAGCCTGAACCTTGGACATGTGTCCTGTCTCTGACCCTGTTTGGAATCCTCTGCTCGGAGTGTTCCTCCCATTACAGATTATCTGGCCTGGATCCCGGACTCGGCCTTTGCCTAGCCCAGGGGTGTCAAACTCATTTTGGTTTAGGGGCCGCATACAGCTTAATCTGATCTCAAGAAGGCCACACGAGTTAACTCATTGCAAGATTAAATAGAACTAATAAATGTGGACTTGTTGTTGATTTTTATATTAAATTAATTTCACTTTTACACAATATATTATGAATAACCTCAGCGTTTTTAAGAAAAGTATGTGCAATTTCAACAATACATTTACTCAGTTAAACATTTACTTGTGCATTATGTATAAGAACTGATCACAGTGATTATACAATGTTGAAAAACATTTATCTACATTTTTTGGAACTTAAAAACACTGTCCTACATGACAAAATACATCAAACTGATAAAAATTAAGAAATTATTTAAGTTTTTCCACACCTGAAGCTTAATCTGCTAATTAAAAGACAGCGCCCCTCGTGGACCATACAGGAACTGCATATTTTCAATTAAACGAAGTACATGTTTTTTTCAATAATTGTTTTATCATTCTCTTCCTTTTATCTCCTCTTTCTTTCACCTTTTGTTTTTTTTTCTTCTTGTTCTTCCTTTCCTCTCCTACTTTCCCATTGTAGTGTCCATATCATTTGAGATATTGCCCGCATGAATCATAATAAAACTATTCACATTCATAAATCAAGTGGAGCACTATGGCAAAAGCAGTACTGCTCCACTTGTGAAAGTCAAATCTGATGAGCTCTTTTTGGCATTAAGACAACAATTCTTATTGCCACATTGCCAGACAGGACACTGGACACTGGCCGGATCCGGCCCGTGGGCCGTATGTTTGACACCCCTGGCCTAGCCCCTCTGGAAACTTCTGCCCTTGGACTGTCTTATTGTGTATGACCCAAGAACTGACTAAGTTTTCCCCTTTAGTCTCTGTCCTGCAAACTAACGTTGTGATTTGGATCAGTCAGTCAGTTATCCGACTCACCCAGACAGAGACGTTGGGATCAGTCATCAGAGCCAGCGCATCCTTCCGACATCTGAGCAGGTTAGTGGCTTTTATACAATGCACTATCATTCCCACTGAGTTGTTCTCGGCCACTAACCGTGCTCTTCCTCCCACAGTGGTTCAAGTGTGTGCTCCAGTCAGTTACAGTTCCAACAGCACCACTTTATTTGCAACAAACCTTTTAAAACGTTCATTCTCTGTCAGCTGAATTATCGGGTCTCAAGATTCTGTTGGTGCATTACAAAAGCTGTGTAATTACCAGGTAGAAAATAGTTGTTTCCCTTGGACTATTTTCTTCTTTTTTTCCCCCTTTTTTTCAGAAGACTATTTTCTTCTGAAGGTTTCAAATGTTAATCAAACCAAAGGGATCTAACAACCACAGGCATTTAGTTATAACATATTCATAGACTCTGAAAGCATACATTGACAGAGTTTGAGATATAAGGCAAAACCCATGTGGATATATGAACATAGGACCTTTTTTCATATCCTCTCCCATAACAGGCGCATAACCTATAAGCGACCATTCATTTCACAATCTGAGACATACTATACATTCATATATTATATTTTGAGTTTTAGCTCAAAAGCCAACTTTTCTTGACAATGCAATTGTTTGACTTAATAATCCAGAGGCATTAAAGGTTAAATAAGTCTGTATTTAGCAGAGAATCACTGAGGTATAGTAGCTACTCCCATTTATATAATTGTTGTTTTTCAAGGACCAGGTGCAATTAGGAATTAGGTTAAACTACATTTCTTGACAGGCACATATAATAGTTATCAAATACTATGATAGTAGAGAAAGAATACAGTTATACATTGTGAAACACACAGAGACGCATAACAATTTAGGAATGAACAATCAAAAAATAAATATAACTGTATTTATAAAAGATGGGTATGGGGTAAAATAATTACATCAATTTGTATTAATGTATATTTTTTTCAATAAATCTAATCTTATTTGGCCAGCAGGTTGGATTTGTTTGTAAACAGATAAATAGATTTACACTTTTTTTAAACCAAACATAAGGGAAACCTCTGCAAACATATTGCTATTGATCAGGATGTTGCACCTCAGCCAGGAGGAATACAACTATCAGACTGTAATCTGAGAGCCATGAGAAATATGAGACTGCAGGAGCTGTCGAGGACTGCCCTCACAGCAGGACGTCTCCTGGCTTCCACAAAAACGATCCCATTTCCTCTTGATTTAAATCGCCGTCTTTTTCCGTGGATCCTGCCAGAAGGGTTCATACTGGGGAGTTGCACTGTCTGTTTACTGGCCGAAATGGATCAATGATTTCCTCCGAATGGAACTAAAGCCAACAACAATCTGCTTTCTGCGAAATCAGACATGAAGGCAACCAGCCTCCACAGAAACTAGGTACTTTTGATTTTTCTCAGATTTTGCAGGACAGCTGGCTCAGGTCTGAGTGAAGTAGTTCCTGCAGCTGGAGGGAGGTGTGAACTGGACCTCTGTATGTCATGCCAACATCCCACACAAGCATTGCTGATCTTGCATGTTACAGTCTTCATAAGCTTGATACGAGGACGGCACCGAGTGCAGCCACAACAGAGAAGCCCCTGCAGCAGGCACAAAGGAGAGCCACTGGCCCAATCTGCTTGCTACAGCCCCTGTAACCACTCATCACCATTGTTCCCCAGTCACCAGAATAGGGCACAAAGGATGAGGTTTTGCGTAGAAAACAGGGAAGGTCAGTTTGTGATACAGCAATTGGAGCTTGTTTACTTCTCACATGCTAAATTAGTTTAGCTAATTTGACCTCATTCCAAATTCCTTAAGATGAACTTTGGTTCTGTAACTTACAGGTCCTCACTGAACCCTAAAATCATCTAATCATGTTTTATGAAAATGGTTTTCAACCATTTTTTTTATTATTATTTCTTTTGTGTGTACATACTATAGTTCTTTTGTGTGTACATACTATAGTTCCTTCGTTTCTTTGATCTTAATTTGGCCTGGTAGTTTTAGTTAAGTTTCACCAGCCTAGTAAACAAGAGACATATTGTTAATTCAGGTAAATAACCTTATTAAGTGTTCAATGGATGGACATTTATTTCTGTTATTAAAGTCTTATACTTGAAAATAAGTTGTCATTCCATATTATCATTATTTGTTGTGTGCAGAGTTTGTTGTTAGAGAATGCTAGTGCTTGAATCTTCTCCCTCCTGTTGTCTTTCTATCAAAGCTGATTTGGACTGATATTCACAGGACAATACTTCACAGACCGAGGGTTGTTTGATTAAACATTAAATAACCTATGAGCATGTGATTGCACAACCGGCATCCAGAGATTTGCTTCATTCCATTTTTTTAAAACTACCTTTAAATTTCATTACAACAGGTTCTTCGGAGAATTCAGCCTTTCCAGGTGATTATCAGGCAGCGCCTCACTTCCGTCCCAACGACTCCGCCAGCTTCTTGAGCCTTTTCTTCAGCTCAAGCGGAAACTTCTCATAACACTTTTTACAAACAGGCTTCATGTCAAACTCTACAAACTTGTTCCTGCAAAGGAGGAAAAAAAATATGAAAAACCACTGGAGTATTTTGGGTGTTAGACTGTTGATTGGATAACCAAACATCTGAACATAACACTTTGTATCAAGCTTTTTTGTGTGTGTGTGTGTGCGACCTGCTAACAGTAAAATGATTAATAGGCATCTAAATCTAAAAACAAATCCAATTCTGTTTAACATGCATTTAACATGCATGTTCACATCATTTAGTTTCATGCCACCAACACCAGAAAATAAATAAGAAATAATGACACACTACAGAGACAAAGAAGTAAAAATGGAGAGGAATAAGAAGGTGGTGCTAGCACCACCCAATGGATGGAGTGGTGAATTGCAGAGACTAGAAGCTACTGGCAGGTAGCCGACTTTTTCTTGTGGTCTTTAGCGTCTCGTTCATGTTGGGCCAGTCTGCGTTTTAGCTCTTCAGGCAAATGCTCATAGCAAAGCTTACAAACTGGTCGCAGGTCAATTTCAACAAACTTATCTCTAAATTGACATAAACGCACCATTTGAAGCATGTAAAAGAAGACAGGAGGAAAACAGAGAATACGTAAGAAGTAGCGCGGGAGAATCACAAACAAACACAAGTATTAATAGTAAGTTTTAGAGAAAAGTAAGAGAATACAGTGGAGGCTTTGTGTGTGACTAGAGATCAACATTTGAAGCAATGAGCACACATCAACACTTACTTGAGAGTGAGTTTGGTGTTGTAGGTGGAGCAGGAGAAACAACTCACACACCAGGCTTTGTTGAGAGCAGACACAACTGAGGAGGGTCACAGAAAGGAAAGTCAAATTAAAAACAGAAGATTCAGCTGCTGTAACTTAAAGCAACACTTGGTAAATTACTGAACCACGTAAGATCCTAATTATGTGCTTCATCACACCGCCGCTCACCATCGCCTTCAATCACACGGTTGCAGTGATAGCACACGTCCCCAAAGAGCTTGGTGGAGGAGAAACAAGGAGGCGAGGCACAGAAATTATTTCATTCTTTACCAGTATTGTAATGTTAGTCGTGTCATTAAAAGCCAAATTTTGACTTCCTACCTGGTTGTAATGAGTCTCACAGTACGCCAAACCTTTTCTCTCATAGTGGCGGTGAGCGAGGAATGGTTTCTCACACTTGGCGCACACAAAATGCTGCAAAGAAACAATAATCTTACAAAGGGGAAGAGGCACCTTTATTGGAGGCCAGCGAACTGTAACAATGATGAGATGCTGGCTGCAATCCGAACATGGTGTAAATTTTGCTGTTAATTAGTCAGGAACATTTACCACTAATTAAATTTGAAACTTAAAGGTACACTGAAGCTTTAGTGCAGTTTGTATTTCGAATTTAAAAATCACACTTAGCCTCTAATGCAGTCAGACAGAAAACATAGCCAAGTCAGGGATTTTAGTATCAAAGGGAACCTGCCAGTCGAGCTGATTTTTTTCCACACGATCTTCCTGCTTGTACCCGGGGACGTGCACAGATAGACATGGTGTGGTCCTGTCCTTTTTCCTCTGGGCAAAATAGTGCCCTCGTGAAATCTTTTTTTTTTCTATTATAGGGTGTGTATTGTGTGGATGTACAAGCCAATATTACCAGTGCCCCAACAACATTTGTTTACGTGTAGTGGGGTGTAGTACGCTTAGCACAACGCTGCCCTCTAGAGTCTAGGAGTGTAGTGTTTCTTCGGAGGAAAAGCGACACGGAACATAAATACTGCAGACGTTGTGTCCGCGTGTCTCATTTCCGCATGGAATGTACGTGCGTCAAGCATAAACCAGCCTTAATGCCTCTTCTCTCTTCTTCCCCACTGTCCGACAGAGCCATGCCCTGGTAACGGGCCGGCTTACTATCCAGGTAACAAACAGAACGAGTGTATTTAAACCTTAAATGAAAAAGGTAAACCTTCACTTGCTTCATTTCTGTCTAAACAGAGCAGGTCAATCAATGCCTACGTCTTCTATGGCCGCCACCAGGCACCAGGAGAATGTTTCAAATGTATCTTAGATTCAATTTAAAAATAAATTAATTCAAATATATCTCATGGTTGGAGTTATTAAGATAACATTTGCTATTATAGTCCCTGATGATTTTTATTTGACTCATGTCTTCTTGTGTTGTAAATAGTTGACAAGTTACTTGTCTGTTAAACATTTAATTTAATGACGTACATAAGGCCAAATGAGCTGGATAACATCAAAATTCATACACTTCTAAAAATGGCTTCAAAGTTCTGTTCAGTAAATGTAAAGCATGTAGATTAAGTTGTATTTTTTTCTGCGGGTGTAAAATATGATGTGATGGTCAGAGTATTTGAAAGTTGTTATGAATGGGGATTTTGATAAGAGCACTAATTACACCTTGTTTCCGTTCCCCAGTGAAACAAGTACTCGTGTCTGCAGACCATCTTCACAAAGTGTTTTATTAGAGAGAAATGCAAAATAAAATGCTCAGTGCCCCATCCAGAACTGAACGCTTATTACCATCCAGCCCAATCGTCCAGCCTGCGAGGGGGAACCAGAAGAGGACTGGGGATGAAGAAGCCAGAGAACTCTTATTCCTTATTCTTCAACGGGAGGAGTTGCCTGAAGAGACCCTAAGCGCGATTAGATTATTTTCTGCCTTGTGGCATGAAAGGCCTGAAGGCTTCCTTAACTTTGCGTTCTTGACGTTAAGGACTCTTCTCATATTGTGTTGCTGTTTGTTTAACTGCTCTGTTCCATTGACTCACATGTTTGATTTTTTGTGTTATGAGATCTACACTTTAATGTTACATCATGTTGATCAATATGGGTTTTATGGAAGAAATGGAAACTGTTTGCTTCAGACACACAAAGATCTATGGTTGATGCACATTTTGATTTGATATAGGAAGAACCAGGATCGGATTGGCTCTAAAGATCCTTTAATATTAGCTGGTAATGTTAACACTTAGATTCAATACAGGGTTTTCAGGCCCAGATTGGCCGAGAGCAGATCTCCCTGGGAGGGGGGCCTTGCCAGTTTTTATTACCCGTGGGGTAGCGTTTTCTGGTTTTCCCCTGCCCGCACTGAACCTCTCCTGCCTTTGCTCCTGGTGTTGTAAGTTTGGAGTGGTGGATTATTGTCCATCGGAGGGGTGAGTGGAGAAAGGAGTAGGAGGGTAGTCAGGGTGGGGAAGAGTAGACGGAATCGACCTTGGTTACTGAACAGGTTTTAGCTTACCTAGTCTAATGTAATTTTAAAATAATGTGCACATAGGTACCTAAAACAGGCCATACTTATTTAGATGAACCCTGAATTGTAGATAAAAGCTAAACCTTTGATCTTGTGTGTTAAAGCTCTATGAAGCATTCATGTTGATCTGTACTAAAAGTTCCAGCACTGCCCGGTTCCAACACGGGAACCCATTGGGTCCCACTTTACGAGTTTACAGAAATGGTTCCTCTGTGTTTTGTTCACATTTTCATATGATGGGTCATCTTGTTTTGTCTTGATGCTGACGACGCCATCATCAAAAAAAAAGAGGAATGTTATAAGAATTATTATTCTGAAGTCACTATGGCCTCACACCACTCGGACAGAGGAGGCCTGGAGACCTGATGTCTGTGTATAAGTTCCACTGTTTGCCAAGTGCAAGGCTGAATGCTGCGTAGAATGATTATTGTCTATGATAGACTGTCTTTGTTATGTCTCAAACCAAGGCCATGGTGCAGTATTAGGGGAAGCCCGAAAAGCGAGGCAGGCAGAGACAGGGCAGACGCAGACCGCAGCAGAACCGTGGGTGCGATTACTTTCCATCTATGTGTTCTCTGCTCTGTTTCTCAATAAAAGTGCTGGAACTATATCCACTCGACTGTCTCCTTCTTCAGTAACTCGGGGAGGTCAGTTTTCTGTTCAGAACTTCCATAACAAAAGTATAAATAAAATCAGCAGACATCTTGTTATCTGGTCTCAGGGCTTGTAGTTAATCACATGAATCTTAATTCTCTAAGAATAATTTCTGTATATAGATAGATAGATAGATAGATAGATAGATAGATAGATAGATAGATAGATAGATAGATAGATAGATAGATAGATAGATAGATAGATAGATAGATAGATAGATAGATAGATAGATAGATAGATAGATAGATAGATAGATAGATAGATAGATAGATAGATAGATAGATAGATAGATAGATTACCTGTGTTGGTACAACAGTTATATGGGGCAGAGGGTATTTCGTGATAAAAGTACAGAATGAGTTAGTCAAGACAAACACATTGTGTTCAGTGTGGAAAAAGGAAAAATAGATTAAAGTTAACGTCAATTTCAAATTGGACTCTAATTTAGCTTAAAGGCTTGTTGTGAGTCAGTGTTCTAACTTTTAATCAATCTATATTAATTTTATTGCTTTATTAATGCTAAGAATTTCATAAATCGTTTTTTTAATAAAAGATAACATCAAAGGCAAAGGTATTTATTTTCTTGTGTGTGTTTGTAAATTTGCAATGAGATTTACAAAACTGTGCAGGAGGTGCAACGGAGAAGCTTGCCAGCGGCACCAAATTGTCTTGTGCTTTAAAATAGATAGATATATATATATATATACATAATTTTCAAGCTTTGCCTGAAATCAATCTCACACTAAGGCAGTCGGCGGCTCCATGTGCTACACAACGGGCCCTTTGTTCACTTTAGCACCTGCCCACCAACATGTCTGTGCACAACACTACGTGTACCTATACATAGAATAATACCGAGCGTTCTTGGTGCCACTGATAAACAAAAATTATCTCGTCAGTAAGATTCGCTCCTGACGTGGTTTGATGCAAAAATACTTTCTCCCTATTACTACCTTTAGCATTAAACTGCCTGCTATCCACTGGTAGCCGGAGCAGTAGGAAACTTTTTGAAAGTCTGAAACACATCAGCCTTCAGTCAGATGAACCCATCATTTGATCTATCTTGCTTGGCCTCGGGAGACTTCATCTCTTCACAAACATCTCAAGTCAATCACAAACAAACCAACTAGCTTCCAGCATTTCTGGTCCAAATACTGTTTCCTTCATTTTAAAGTTTAAACATACTGACAACAACATGGATAATTTATTGAACCTTTTTATATTCTGAGTCTGACTACACTAGAGACAGGCCTGAATAAGAACAAATACATCTTCACAATCTGGATTAAATGGTAATAAAAAATAATGTTTATCTTTAAAGATATGAAAAGAATTTATTTTTGTACTTGAAGGTTCAGAGACAGAATCAAATCTACCAATTTATTTAAAGCACCATTTTTTTCACCATTAATTTTTGTTTTGCTATTACCTTTATACCCCATTTTATGCTGGCCAAAATATATGATCAGACTGTGTTTGTATTGAATCAGAAAACACAATTCATAGTCTTAGACTGTGTCCTCCTTAGGTAATGAAGGCAGTGAACCGTGTTGGTAGCTAGCTTGAAGAATTATCCAGGACAGCAGCGGTCACAGACCTCCACGTGCCACTGCTTGCCCATGGCATTGACCACAATGGGTCTCCTGCAGGCGCCACAGATCGGCACACCCATTTTATCATGGCAGGGCAAACAGAAGAGCTCCTCTTTCAGCTCTCTTGCATCAGCAGTCAACTCTTTTCTGAGAAAAAAATTTGACAATCTTATAAACTATACTTGCCTAGGCCCCGGGCCTTCTCTCGATTGTGGCACGGGCGACACAAGTGCCTGAGGGGAAACAAAAAATAAATAAATTATATCAGGGCTGCCAAAAAAAACATCTCTACAGATTTTTTTTGACACACTCCATCACAGCTGCTTAAAGCTCCATTATTTGCTAAAATACAAAGTGAGTCACAAGCTGGGCGAGTAAAGCCACCTGTTCAACACGCTGCCATGTGGTTATTTTCTCCACTGTAATAAGAAGAGATTACCAACCTGCCAGCGTTTTTGACAAATCCCACATCTGCGAGCACTGCCTGACAAATGTCGCAGCAGAAGCAATCAGGGTGCCAACTATTGTTCATGGCCTTAATGACGCGACCAATGATGAACTCCCCTGGAAGAAACCGACCATAAGAGAGAAATCAGCTCCAGTTTAAGATGAAAATGAAAAACGTCTAAAGGCTCTTTTATATTGCGTTTATTTATTTATTTTAGCCGCACTACAACATGTTGCAATAAATGCCCTGCGATACAGTTTCACCGGGTTCTTCCTGTGACACTAGACTGAAGACCAAAGTTGAAAAAACATCATTAAAATGTGGTGAAGAAACAGTTCCAGCCATTAGATTGCCAGCAGGTATGTTGGTGGATACGCGTGTGGCCAATAGAAACCGGGCTATTCGGCCATCAGCCGTAAAAGACCAGAAGGGAAATGAAGGAGAAGTTAAAATTGTGTGTGCCTGAATTCCCTGAACTGTAGCCTTTGACACAAGTGGAGATTGTATTGCTGTGGAAATGCAGCTTTTTAACAAGCTTGATCTTCCCAAGCTGCTCTATGGACCTGAGGTTTTTTTTATCCACCCGCAGCCTCTACTTCCTTGCTGCTCTTTTCCTCCTAACTGCGTGTCCGTTTCTTCTGGAAATTAAGGACACATGTTAACGTTAATAAATCACAGAGACAGAATTCAAAGTTGATCAAATTGTATTTTATAAATGATATAAGAGTGGTATAGTACAAAGCCTGTATTGATACAAGGACCTTTCTCCCTTCCACCAACAGCTGGAGCCCCGAGCAAAGATTCTGACTTATCTTTTTACACAATGGTATATAGTATTTCTGTTTGTAAGCCCTGAAGGTGGGATGTGGACAGCAGCAGAGCCTGCCCACATTCAAGAGCGGGTCCAGTTGACTGTGCCACACCTTTAACCATCTAGAGTTGGAAGTAGTGATGTTTAGGACAAAGTTTAAGATGATCATTACATCGTCGTTCAGATAGTGTGTTAAAACAGAAAAGGACACATGTATATTTTTTATTTGGTACCGCACGATTATTTGAACATGCCAAGAATGTTTGCTTTATACAAAAACCAGGATAATCACGTCTGTGTAAACTCAATTCATATAAACATTAACACTCAACATAATGCCTTCTCAACAAGTAAACAGCTCTGTGATCGTTTCCAGTAGATGTGTCCCAGGTCCACCACAACTGAATCAAATGGTTGAATTACCTCCTCTGTATGCAGTCAAGTTCTCCAGAGTTCTTCTAAACACCTGATTATATGACTCATGTGTGTTGAATCAGAGACTTATATAAAAGTTTGAGGACACCGAACCTCCAGACCTGCAGTTTAAGACCCCAGATTTACAGGGTTATCTCCAAATTGAAATATCATGAAAAAAGCGTATATCTTTTGTCAATCATCTCTGAATCTGTAACTCGTGTTAAATTAATTATTTACACATAGAGCGAGATATTTAGCCTTTGTCTTGCAATTTTGATGAATATCTCTTACAAATAATGAAAAGCAAAAATGTATTGTCTGATAGAATATTCTAAGTCCTTTAAATGCACGTTTTGCTTGGAGCGACTTTGGCAGTCCACCATACCCATGAAAACGTGGGGAAGAAGCCGGCCCAGAGAACAGGATGGTGACCTGCACTAGATGGTCTCGTATCTGCAGCACGGTGGTGAAGCCAGTGAAGGAGACAGTCACACAGGGTGTAACGATTGTAGGTGTGAACCCAAAATTCAGCCGAACACAGCGTTACATTCAAAAAGGAGGTTATTGTAAATGTTTACTGAGAAGAGTGGAAACTAATTAGTCCAGAACAAAGCAAATAAAAACTTAGTTCATGACATTGGGTTACTACAGTTATGTTGTTTGGAACCAGATTTAAAAAAAAGGTTTGCATGCATCATTGGTCAAAGCTTGCTTCCACAATTGTCACTTCTATCATTCGTTTTTGTTTTGTGTCTTAGGATTTTGATTTCTTTCCATTGTGACATATCTGATTTTTTTTATTGTCCTGTCATTCCCGACTATGCCGGAGAACTGATGGGGCTTTTGTGGAAGATGAGGCTGGAGTTCCTCACCAATGAAGACATTCCATTTTCAAAATAAATGTAGACACTGCAAAAAAAAAGAGTTGTTGATAAAATGAATAAGTTTTGGATTTGCACACCAGACAACCAGCTAAAGATGCAAAGTAATGCACTTATCAAAATCTTTATTTAATGGGTAATCTGTAGTTAGGAATAAGTCAACTTTACGCAATCTATGCAAGCCATTATGAAAAAATATTGCATATAAATATAACAAATTATTTCCATTGCAATACATATTTTAGCTACATGGTTCAGGCATATATTACAGCATATAAAAAATAAAAAGCATTTGCTGAAAATCTGTTAGATTATGCTTCTTTTTCTTGGATTATGGATATGTTTTTATGTTAGATTATAATAGACAATATTTGTTTCGTAAGGACATATACTGATGACATGCTTTGTTATCCCTAATTCCTGAAGATATTCATGAGAGGTTGTTTCTAACACCCATCTATCCAGGCTGTTGGGCTCGAATCGGTCATGCAGGGTGATGCAGCTCACGTCTGCTTCCTGCAGCCTGAAGGAGAATCCACGGATCTCCTGGCAGCAAATGCTCTCCCGCCGCGTGATAAATGGACCCATGAATTCTGCTGTCTACCAAAAAATCCTGAAGGAAAATGTGCGGCTATCGTAACCTCAAGCTGAAACCAACTTGGGTTCTGCAGCAGAACAATGATCCAAAACACAGCAGCAAGTCCACCTCTGGATGCTGAAGAAAAACAAAATGAAGACTTTGGAACGGCCTAGTCAAAGGTCTGCCCTGAATCCTATTGAGATGCTGTTGCTGCTACAGCCGGCCCAACCCGTTATTAGGTAGGGCAATTACTTTGTCACATAGAGCCGTGTACACTGCAAAAAGGGAACTAAAAGTAAGTACAATTTTCCTGAAATTAATGTTTTTTTCCTTGATTTGAGCAGGTAAATAAGACTATTTGCCAATGGAATAAGATTGTTGCACTTAAAATAGGAACAATTGATCTCCACCATCTTATTTCAAGTGCAGGATATCTAATTATCTTATTTCAGGCATCAAAATCCTCATTCCATCGCCAAATAATCTTATTTACCTGCCCAAATCAAGGAAAAATACATTCATTTCAAGAAAATTTTACTACCTTTTAGTTCCTTTTTTGCAGTGTAGGTTTTGATTTTTTTTTTTCTGCCTTAATGATAAAAATATTTATTTAAAAACTGCATTTTGTGTTTACTTGTGTTGTCTATGACTAATATTTTAATTTGTTTGATGTTGTGAAACATGTGCGCCAAACATGCAAAAACACATGAAATCAGGCAGGAGGCAAACTCTTTCACACCACTGTATGTTCAGTATAAAGTTTAACATTTCTTAGAACGAAGTTCTGTAACTTCTAACGGGTTTTGTTTGATTCTTTGCTGCTTCTGAACAAGTGTATGTTACAAAAATTAAAAAAATCCATTATTTTGTATTACTTGTCAGATGTTACTTTTTACTTGTTGGAAGCCAAACGTACAATATGGTCATAATATGTGATAATACCTGTCATATAGTCATACTATCTGTTGCCTAGTTATGTCAGTGTAAACCAAAACAAACAAAAGTGTCACCTCAAAACTGTTCTAATATGTTTTGATAATAATAATAATAATATGCGTTTACACTGTTACTGTTGTTCTTTAGGCTTACGCAGAATTTATTTATGCAAGTCACATTTTTACAAAGGCATGGTCCCAATACTCGCACTCCCACCCATGTGCCCCTCAAACGCGTGTTTCCCGCTGAGGGTTTGAGTGTGTAGCGTGTCCCGATTCTCCAAAGTGGTCTTTCACCCATCCCGTTTGCAACCAGTGATGCTTCCTCTCAGCTATGTTGATTTTTTTTTACCTCACAGCAGCTGTTGATCAAGTTGTAAAAAATACAATTAACAAATTTATGAAAAACATAAAATATCTTTATTATTTATTTATTTGCTTATTTTTTCTAACAAAAGAAGCAATGTCACAACAAGATGCAATCATTAATGAAAGTCACACGACACATATGTTTTAGTTATGGTATTATTTTTCATAAATTTTTCATACATGGTAATACCAGCTCCTCTATGCCCGATCCTCTCCAATGTCGGTTCCTGCACTTTGCTCCCCTAAAGATGATTGCTAAAATAATTTTTAGCAGTAAAGAAATTATTTAGTGCAAAAATAGTGACGTTCCCGTCATTTTTGACGCTGTAGTTACCACTCAGAGGCGCAAGTAGATGGCATAACCCGTATTGTCCCAGTTCTAAAATTTTGGGCGCTTGTAACCTGCGCACTCAAACCCTGTGCACTTCCACCAGGTACAGACTTCGTGGAGGATAAGGACAGGACAAATCTGGGTTTGCTCTGATTTTTCTTTTTCTTTTTTTTGTCCTATGTTTGCCCATTCGTGTGGAACAGCACCTCTTGGGTTACAGAATATGATGTGACAATTTCAAAACCGAATTTTGAACTTGAAATTGAATTCTAGAACTGAAAGTGAAATTTCTCAAAGTTAATTTTCCATTCAATGAAACATAATTTAAAAGCAAATTAATTCAGTTTCAAATCATTAAATACAGTTACAGTTGAGTTAAATTTACTTTCAAATCAATACATTTAATTTTGAGTTTTGCATATACAGAGTCATTCTGGGCTTTTCAAATTCAGTTTCTGATGGTACTGCCCATATTTTCTGCCCGTACTCGAGTGACAACTTGAGGGTTTGGATTGTTCATAGTACGATTTATGGAGATAGGCACATTTCTTTGTGACATGCTGCAGCTCTGCTCCTGGCTAGATCTTCACAATTGTGTCATGTGACTTAACTACTAATGCAACTTCCATGGCTCCTGGTTTATTATCAAGTGCATTTCAAGGTCTTATTTTGACTTGGAGAGCTCTGCATGGTTATATATATACCAGTCTACAATGCTTAACAAATTACATCCCTGAGGCCCAGCGATCAAGACCCACTGACAGAGCCTTCTCATCAAGTGCTCCAAGAGGAATTCCCTTCCTCATACACCTTTAATGTCCAGCTAAAATGTATATTTTTAAATCTGCTTTTTAAATGTGTCTTGAGTATTTTTTACCTTTCGTTGTAAAGCACTGTGGCATTTGTATCTTGAGCGGTACTATATAAATAAAGTTTTACTTACTTACTTACTTACATCAATGGCAGAGGTAATCCACTAGAGGGTGCTGGTGATTCACAAACAAATTGGTGGTCAACAGAGAAAAGCATATTTATTACATTTGCTGATTGTCCATATATTCATGTTAACCTTATATGATGTGCGGTATATAAAATAAAATGAAGATGACTGAATATGGGGTAAGAGAGCTTTCTAAATAGATTTGTACATAAAAGGATAGTTGTGTCCATATCAGTCAGAAGTTGTGCATAACAAACATTTGTAAACTCATAATAATTTAAATCACATTCAAAAGATACAACATACGGTTTAAATAGTTACAACTTCAATAACTAATAAATACAAATTTCAAGTTTAAATTTGTGCTTTACTCTTTATGAACACAAACAGCAGCGGCTGCTTGAGAATACGGATTTTTTCTTTGAGAATACGAATTCACAACAGTGGTCTGACGTCACGGTTTCCAAGGCTGGTTAATGGAGCACAGAGTGCGAAGATAGGAGCCGCGCATGCGCTCTTCAGACTGACCGTCTCTGAATGCACCGCGGCTGCAGCTTCATTCCAGACAGCGCAGAGCTCACAGTGGTAAGTTAAACATTCCCTTTTCTGCTGCTGTTGTTCAAAAGTACGTTTTCAGATCGTTTGAGGCGAGAACATTATACTTTTAAGCTTCCCTACGTGGCCTGTTTACAGAGTTAGTGCATCATTTTAATAAAAAGTCCGACGTTGAGCGTCTGTGCCAACTGGTAGGTTTTTTAAGATTGACAGCCTATTTCCTACTTTTATCTTTAAAAAACAACAACATTGAGGATGGTATTAAACATGTGATCACATTGAAATTGTGACTATTTATCTGTAAAGAATTAAAATGAAAACATAATTTTTATAACAGTAAAGGGAGTAGGGTTAAGCTACTTGCACCTACTAACCTTCACAGCATTGTTCATTAAGGAAAAGTTATTTCTGTCTGCCCACCTTTACAATGATCAATCTATAAATTATGTGCAGTTAGTTCAGTTAATTCTTTCAGTGAAATGGTAGAAATACCAGAGAAGGGAAGCCATTTGTTACATTTACTACTATATTAATCTGCATGTTAACCACATATAGTTTTATGGTGTAAAAAGGTGAGAATTGAAAAAACAATTATGGTAACATTTGGCTTTTTTTTAATTTACAGTAAGAAACAGAAACAAAAAATGTGAGGATAAACACTTCTGTGCCGATCCTCCAAATATTTTTTAATGAAGGGGACCTGAAACCAGCCTTCAGGCTAAACAGGGCCACCATCGTCCTCCTCCTTCAGCTGCTGCCCATCCAGAAGGCCCATGGACGGCCAGGGGAGATAGAGAGGTGCTGGTGACCCTCTGCTGGCTGGCCTGTGGAGCATCCTATAGGGAAACAGCTTGCCAGTAAGATCTCTTACCTTCTTGTCCTTAAATAGAGCCAACAATGACACACAATTGATACATAGATTATATAAATTGGATAGAAGATTAAGACAGATCAGCATATTACCTAAATTACAAGTTAATTTTATATTTGGTACAGGTCAAGTGGAGGCACGCTACAACAGACACCACGCCAAGGCTGATAAACATCGTTGAGCGCGCCTTTGGTGATCTGAAGACACGGTGGCGTTCCATCTTCTTAAGGGTGCTGGAGGTCCGCCTGACGTTTGCCCCAAAAGTAATCGCCGCCTGCTGCATCCTTCACAATATTAGTATAGCAGCAGGTGATCAGCTGGACGTGGAGGATGAGGAGGTGGACCCAGAGGAGGACGGCCATCCCGCGGCTGAAGATAGGGAGCTGCTCCAGCTGGCTGCATGTTTAAGTGAACATGACTACACCTGACCTAATGTAGATCAGTTGGAGTCATGTACACGTGCTGCTTCATTTCATTTTTTTCACTACCTGGAAAAATACATAAAATAATCAGTAAATTAATTTCCATTCCAACTATTTTTAATTGTATGTTTGTAGGTGTTGTCTATTTGTATAAGATGTGAATAGAAGTTATTTCTTTGTTTTAAACCACGTTAGTAACTGTTAATTTGTTGAATATGTTACACCTTCATTCTGTTCCAAAGTTAAAACATTTGTCTAAAATAAATATCTGTATTTTTTTCATATATTGTTACTATTGTTTTCTTTCCCTCTTTCTTCTCTCAATTCTTCGTGTCCTCACTCAGAGGAAACTCACTTAGATAGGAAAAACATTTATAGAATTTATTTATAGATTTATTTATAGATTTTATATTAGGGCTGGACGATATAGAAAAAAGCATATTGATAAAAAAAAATGCATATTGATGGATAGATAATTATCAAAAAGATTTAAAACCTGGCTCTTATAATATTGCTAAATGACTTACTTTTAATATATCACACACAAACACTCAATCCCAATTTAATTCTTATTTAACCAACATTTTTAATTATAACTGATTTTTTTTTTTTTATGAAAAATGACTTAACTTAAGAGACCTGGGTGATGTTATTAAATACTGACAAAGAATAAACTTAAGTGACCAGCGCTGTTAGAGAAAAACTTGCAGCCCGGAACTTTTTTATCGCGGATCATGAGTGGCGAGTAATTGTTTGAAGCCAGGTTTTTCATGTCCATCACTATGAAGCACGTTACTGCATGCGTGATGTCCTTACGCCGCCAGGACGCTTTGTCATTTTATCACAAAGAATTGAGCCCAGTAGCTGCTATACCTGCTTTGTTTTGGAAGAACTTCCAGAAGATTCCTAAGAAGATGACGCGCAGCAGCGCGGGGCTGACACCGCTCGCGCTGCTGCGGTAGTGAGCGGCTTACGTGATGAAACAAGTTGGTTGCGTTACCAGACTTTGTTTTTACCGGTTCCTTGCAAATGTTACAGTTCACTGTGGTTTATTTCAGTCAGGCTGGCGAACAAGTAAAACCCCGTTTTGGGACAATTTCCTCCGCCGCTCCTTGCTGCGACATATTCACATACTCTGTGTTGTGGTTTGAGAGGGCGGCGCTTTGTGACGGCGTGCCTGGGTCCGCGATTACGATTGGTCGAGAGGAAGCAGTGACTGCAGCATCGACTAATATAGGCTAAGAGGAAGGAAGGAAAACTGTCTCTATAACCAACTTTTATCGACCCTTTTTTCCCCTTATTGTGCCACACGTCTTTCGACTGATATATATTGTTATTAAATTATGGTCCAGCTCCATTTTATATGCTGCTGTCATTCTTTGGAGACATTTACAATTTATTCCAGCAATTATTGAGTTAATAAAGCAACACGCGTCAGCCTGATAAACACAAAACAAATAAATCACTCTTTTTTTAAAATGACGCACTAACTCTGTACAGGCCACGTAGGGAAGCTTAAAAGTATAATGTTCTCGCCTCAAACGATCTGAAAACGTACTTTTAAACAGCAGCAGCAGAAAAGGGAATGTTTAACTTACCACTGTGAGCTCTGCGCTGTCTGGAGTGAATCTGCAGCCGCGGTGCATTCAGAGACGGTCAGTCTGAAGAACGCATGCGCGGCTCCTATCTTCGCACTCTTTGCTCCATTAACCAGCCTTGGAAACCGTGACGTCAGACCACTGTTGTGAATTCGTATTCTCAAAGAAAAAATCCGTATTCTCAAGCAGCCGCTGCTGTTTGTGTTCATAAAGAGTAAAGCACAAATTTAAACTTGAAATTTGTATTTATTAGTTATTGAAGTTGTAACTATTTAAACTGTATGTTGTATCTTTTGAATGTGATTTAAATTATTATGAGTTTACAAATGTTTTGTATGCACAACTTCTGACTAATATGGACACAACTATCCTTTTATGTACAAGTTTATTATGGAATCGCTTTTACCCCATAACTGAATGCTTAAATAATTTTATATGTTTTCCTATTTCTTTTCCATATGCATTGTCTGAAAAAATTGTGGCTGTTTTTCTTACACCCTAAACTAAAATAATTAATTTCTCTCTTCTTGCTGAATATGTCGCATTTCTTTTTTTAAACTGAAACTCATAGTTTTCTTTTGTATTTCAACTTTTAAAAAAAATGTGACAAAAAAGACTTCAAGAGCTGCCAACTTGAGTTTGGAAATTCAGTAATAAATGTGTGCATAAACCGTGTGGTGTGAAAAATCTTTAAACTTGTTACATTTGCAGATGTTTTCCTAAAAGAAATTGCAGCAGTTAGAGACACAATCATCATGCTGTGATTTATTCATGGCTGCATGAAGAGCAAGAAAGTGCAATTATTAATCCCAGGGAGATTTTCAACTTTGAGCAAATTGGCGTATAAACCTGATAATTATCATGGGAATCGGTCTGATTTTCATTAATTAATGTTGTAATGAAATTGACCAACTCCTAAAGGATTGTCTGAGTCGGGTCATTGTTGAGTAAATACTGCTCATTGTCCCATGCTGTTAATTAACTTCCTGATGAAGCTGTTAAATTAGTGTCCAGCTATGGGAAAAAATGAGGGAATGTTCAGCTTAAATTGTAATTTTTAAAAAGTACTGATGTGAGATGACCTGAAGAAAAGATAAAGCCTGTCATCCAGGTGAGCCTGTTAACCTGGAAAGCTAGCTCCTCAGTCACAAGATTAAATGAATAAATTATACAGTAGATTTAAAATTATATCAAGCGCTTACATTTGGGGGATCGACAGCGATGTGCAAAAACTCCTTCTCTATGTTAAAGAACGTATTTACGGAGCACAGACCCAGCATGTCACATCAACGGAAAGCCCATCTCATTCAGCCGGGCTTGTGGGAATGGGGTACCGCGC